>NC_077248.1:45227231-45827231 GCF_947179165.1 Solanum dulcamara | reverse complement strand
CACAATTCCACGCTTCGTACGATTAAAGGTTTCACAAAATAGAAACTAGAAACCCTATTTTGGATATCGTAATTTCGAGCGAGTAGTTCGGAGGTTGTAATGTATAATGTTGCAACGTTTTCTATATATATGAGCTGCTGGTTATGTTTTTGGTTGTCTTTATATATTAGGGACATGATTGGGAATTCGGATAGGGCACATTACAGGGGAGGTGTTGTCTAATTTTCGTTAACGCCTTAACTAGTTAAGGAACTAGTCGAGAAGGCGAGCGAGGGAATGGACTTTATGAATACTCTTAAGTAATGTAAGACACTGAAAGGTCTAGAGAGGTTGATGTTCGTATTGATTTCATGTTACCTAGGTTCATGGTACGATAAGGCGATCGGGACAAAGACTAACCCATAACAGGTATGTGAAGCTTTCTTTTGGCATGTTTTTGGAATAAGTATGTAAAGCTTATCCCTTCTCTTGGCATATTTTTCGCATAAGTAGGTAACGCTATTCTTCTCTATTTTGGCATGTCTTAGATATAAGTTATGAATGGTTTGTATATGGAACTTGGGGATAGTTCCATTCGTAAAGCTCCGAGTACAGTCCATAATTCTTATCCACTTCGTAATGGTAGAACTCCTATAATAGTTAAGGTATTGCCTTTTTAAGGCTTCTATAGGATAAAAGGTAATATATGTACGGACTATTGACTCATGTTCACTTCTAAATGCTAAGGCTCTTAAGGTAGCTGAGCTATTACGCTCAAGCCTTCTATATAGGAAGTAGTAACCGGATGCATGGGAAGCATGAACAATAACTCCTATTCATTTCTTAATATCGAAGTTCTTGAAGTAGTTGAACTGCTACCCTCGAGTCCCTATATGATGAATACTAATTGAATGTATGAGCTCCCAAGCCTAAGAACTCTATAATGACAAGTGTCTCTGATTGCATAAGCCGTTTGGTATTACCTTAATAAAAGCCTAGGACTCTTGAGACTCCATCGATGTGACACCCCTAATAGAAGTTAGAGGATACGTGAGACGATGATAGTTTTGATCCTCAAATGATAGTCCATGACGATTGTTGTACCGAATCTCAGATGATGAACTAATTGCATATGGTTCCTCGTTACTTTACTCGTGTAGGCTGTTAATACGTCATTCACCACGTCCCATGAAGGGGCGGGCAGTATAAACTCACCGCGTCCTATAAAGGGCCGGGCATGATAAATTCACCATATCTTATGAAGGGTCGGGCATGATAAATTCACCGCGCCCCATGAAGGGTCGGGCATGATAAATTCACCGCGTCCCATGAAGGGCCGGGCATGATAAATTCACCGTGTCCCATGAAAGGCTGGGCATGATATATGATCCAATGATCATTCACCGCATCCCATGAAGGGCCGGGCATGACTATGATGAAACGATTATGATACCGAGTTCACTAGAGGGCCGGGTATAGGGTATGATAAGGAATATGACTGCATGTCCTAAGTTGCAGGTATAGTAATCTGTTAACTGTTATACATATTTTCTATATCCCCATTTCAGTTGTTGTTTCGGTTATGATATGTTATGCTTTATATACTCAGTACATCTGTCGTACTGACCCCCCGTTCTCTGGGGGGCTGCGTTTCATGCCCGCAGGTACAAATGTTCATTTTGGAGATCGGTCAGCTTAGGAGTTCCTCTCAGCTATGTCAGAAGTGCTTCACTCTCCTGGAGCCTAATTTTTTATACTGATCATTCAATATATATATTTATTTATTCAGGAGTACGGCGGGGGCCTTGTCCCACCATATGATGAAGTTATTACTCTTAGAAGCCTGTAGACATGTGTATGTGGGTTATTTGTAAGTTTGTTTCAGTTGTGCTCATACGACGTATTGTAAATGTTTTCGTGGTATGGCAGCCTCGTCGGCTCGCGTGCCCTTTCCTGTTTGATACAAGTGAATAAGGCTACAGGTTCCTGAAAAAATGTTTTGACCCATTGGGGTTTGTATATAGCATCACATCACACACGGTTCAACTTAAGAGTAGCTGATAGATACACATAAGGGGGTCCAAGTCAGACCCCAGTCGCGGCTTACGGGGTTGGGTCGTGACACCCGTATACATATCTATCAACTGTAATCAAGTTGAACTGTGAACAATGTAATACTATACATAAGAACCCCAATGGCTCATAACATTTTCATATACATATAACCTCTTTCATTTGTATTATATCATGAAAGGGCACGCAAGCCGATAAGGCTGACATAACATAATAACATTGACAACACATCATATAGGCACAGTTGAAACAAACTTACAAACAATCCACATGCATATGTCTACAGACCTCTAATAGTATCGACCATATCATATGGCGGGACAGGGCCCCCGCCGTACCCCTGAACAAACAAATATATACATCAAAAGCTGAGTACCAAAAATCTGGGCTCCGGCACAATGGAGCACTTTCAAAATTGCAGAGTGGAAATCCTAAACTGGCAGACTCCCAAAATGCATTTCTGTACCTGCGGGCATGAAACGTAGCCCCCAAAAAAAGAGAGTCAATACGACATATGTATTGAGTATATAAAGCATAACATATTATAAATAGGATCACCTCTGAAATAAGGATTCAGGAGACAAGTATAATACTCAAGAAATCACTGTACTTGTGCTTTATAAAATCATATATCATTTCTGGCCCATTATGGACTCGGTAAAACATATAGGACCCATCTTAGGGCCTGGCACCATAATCACATCATCACATCATTATATCATCATATACATATATGCCGAGGAACGTACGTCCCAATCCTTATATACATATAATAATGTCGAGGAACGTACGGCCCAATCCTTATATAGTAAAATAATGCCGAGGAATGTATGGGCCGATCCTTATACATATATGTCATGTTCGTCCCTCTAGCGAGGGACTCGGTGAACAATGCAAGGAAACTGTGTACGATACTATATCTGGCCCAAGACTCGGTAAAAGATGTGTTACTGCATACATAAGCAGAGTAGTGAGAAATAATACACAATTTAAATCATTATCTAAGACTCAATGAAGTAAATCAAGTGAACCATCACTTGAAGATCAGGGTAAGAATTATCTGAGGT
Organism: Solanum dulcamara; assembly: GCF_947179165.1. Lineage (NCBI taxonomy): Eukaryota > Viridiplantae > Streptophyta > Magnoliopsida > Solanales > Solanaceae > Solanum > Solanum dulcamara. The sequence goes on along the minus strand of NC_077248.1, from coordinate 45,824,112 downwards.
ACCCTCTAGATGTTACTAGGGATCATATCAAATGGAACCTTAGGAATCAGACCTGAAAATGCTAAACAGCTTACGGAATCAGAGACATTTATCATCACTGAGTCTTTAGGGATAGGGGCTTATACATCCCATTACTATTCAACATATAGAAGACTCGAGAGTAGTAGCTCAACTACTTTAAGACGTTTAACATTCAAAAGTGAATACGAGTCACGAGTTATACTTGGAACTCATGAATGAAATTACCCTCAAAGCGCATATTACATTTCACTTATATCTAAGACATGCCAAAGAAAAAAGAAATAGGCTTTACATACCTTTGGTAGACCAACGACAACCAACCCTGCTTCGTTATTTCTTTAACCTATTTAACCCGAAGATAACATTATCATTAATAACCTTTGACTTTATAGCTTCTAAATATACAACAAATTATCCTTAGGAATCACTTCCCTATTCATGCTTATCGACTAGTATGTCGACTAGTTAAGAAGTTATCAGAAATCAGGCAGCATGTCCCCTATAACTCGCCCTATCCGAACTTCCATTTAACCTCCAATTAACGCAGACATACAAACAATGAAAATAACCATCCATATATAATAAAACTACTTCAACACTATTCAAAATAAGTTCCAAACAGCCCACTCAAACCACGACACCAAAATATGGTTTTCCGTCTTTATTTCAAAAAATCATAATCATACGGAAAGGATTATAACATGTTTGTGACCAGCAGCACCTATACTCGTCCATACCTATATTTTTATCCCTTAAACATATACAATTTACCTTTAAATACAATACCATAATAACGACGATAATAGTCAAACTTTAAGCTAACTAGAACGGCTTCAAAACAGTCCCTACACAATTTTCTACACCCTTCAGCAGTAACATGCATATTTTCACGTTTTCCATTAACATTTACACATCCATAACATGCTTAAACTCTTCCTCAAATGTGTGAAAAGATAATCAAGCCATACCTTAATAAAACGAGCTACCAATACTTGTTGAAAGTTGGTGGACTTCTCGTTGGACTTTCTTGCTGCCCCAAGAATGAATTTCCATTGTTAAACACCTCCACTTAGTCGAAGAATACCTTAGATAATTAATTTACGGAGTAGCACTTGAATCTATTCCTTGAGGCAGCCATGGTCGTAGCCCTCTTCCCTTTTTCTCTCTAGTTTTCTCCAAGTTTTCTCTAAGTTTAAATGCAGCAATGTTTAAGTACAGTAAGTTCTTAGTCATTCTTGACTTTTATAACTCACCTTTGAAGGTGACACATGGCAGGCCCTATGGGTGACATGTGTCCAGCCCCTACATGTGTCCAATCTTAAGGGTGATACATGTCCAACTCCCATAGGGCCACCTCCTCCATGCTCCAACCAGCGGCTATGATGTGGCTTGGTGGGGCCCACTTTTTAAGTAGGTGCATCACCTACTTCTCCTTTTTCGTAGGTTTGTAATCTCATCTCACTTTAAAAACCTATGTAATCCTTGCTACTTAAGCTCGATATGTACTCAAGTATCTTGATTATGTACAACATCCACATCGATAGCTTATGCAAGTAGGTCGATTTTCATGACTCATCACTTGGCCTCCAATTCCTTTTAAATCCTTCCAATCCTATTTCCAACCATCATTACTCACATAGAGCTAGCTTATGCACACTTTGGGGTCTTGCATCCTCCTCCCTTCCTTAGACTTATTTGATAACATCATGGGTAACACGGATCACATGGTAGATTTATAGAAGCTAAACAAATGTTTCCATGTACCAAAAGTGTGGTGTATAACATCCTTCCCCCCTTTAGAACATTCGTCCTCGAATATTAACTAGTCTCATAAGGTCTTACGAGGACTTCGGGGATTCTCTATAACAGTTATCCTCTATAGGCCTCTTATTCATCAATACAACCAATATAGGAGTCTAGATTACCTTTAGACATAGGGACCAAGTACAAACATTCATTTTTCATCTCTTCTTCGGCTTCACAGGTCATCTCTTTTCTATTCTTATTTTGCCATAATACTTTAATGGAAGTCGCGTCCTTAGTTCACAACCTTTTAATCTACCGATCCAAGATGGAGATAGGTTACTCCTCATAGGATAACTCCTCCATTATGTGGACCTTATCCACGGGGAAGATTCTAGAAGGGTCACTTATACATTTGCGGAACAATGCCACATAAAAAACTGGATGTATTATTTTCAATCAGATGGTGGGTCCAACTCATAGGCAACTTTGCCTATGCTATGAATGATCTGATAAGGACCAACATATCTCAGTCCAGGTTTCCCTTTCTTGTTGAATTTTATTATCCCCTTCATGGGTGACGCTTTCAAGAACACTCAATCCTCAACTTCAAACTTCAAAGGTCGATGCCAATTATCTGCGTATGATTTCTGTCGACTCTGGGCTGCTAGTAATTTCTCCTAAATGAACTTCATGTTATCAATAACTTGTTTAATCATATCTGGGCCTATTATTCTAATATCATCGACCTTAAACCAACTAATAGGTGATCTGTACCTTCTATCATACGAAGCTTCATGTGGTGCCATTTGGATGTTGGAATAATAACTATTATTATAGGAAAACTCGATAAGTAACAAATGCTCACCCCAGCTACCTCTAAAGACAATAATGCAGGCCTGCATATCTTCTAGCATCTGAATAGTACGCTCGGTTTGTTCATTTGTCTGAGGGTGAAATGTCATACCAAGATTCACCTATGTTCCCAATCCCTTCTGGAATGATCTCTAGAAGTTAGTTGTAAATTGAACTTTTTCGTTTGAGATAATAGATATGGGGACCTCGTGAAGTCTTACTATTCCCTTAATATATATATATAATATCGCATAGTCTTCGGCTGAATATGTAGTCTTAACTGAAAGGAAATGGGCTGATTTTATTATCCTGTCTACCATAACCCATATGAAATCATACTTTCATAGAGTGCGAGGTAAGCTTGTAATGAAGTCCATATTAATTTGTTTCCATTTCCAAGTTGGGATTTCCATCTCTTGTAATAGTCCACCAGGCTTCTGATGCTCGATTTTAACTTGTTGATAATTTGGGCACTGGGCTACGAACTTTGTTATGTCCTTCTTTATGTCATCCCACCAATATAAACATATGAGGTCATGATATATCTTGGTTGACCCTAGATGATCAGACTAACGGGCATAGTATGCCTCTTCCATCACTTGTTTCTGTAGCTCGGCAATCTTAGGTACATATATTCTGTCCCTATATCTTAGTACTCCATCAGGTGTGATCTCGAAAGGGGGTCTTTTACCTATGAAGGGCTGCATTTCCATACTGTGCTAGAACAGGGTCCTTGTACTGACATTGCTTTACCTCTTCCACGATAGAGGATTCAGCGACTCCTCAAACAGAAACTCCACCATCAGAATCAGCCAATCGGATTCGAAGGTTAGCTAACTGGAACATTTCATGGATTATCTCTTTCCTTTCTGGTGGTTTATCTACAAAGCTACCCACTTTTTAGGAACCAGCTAGTTCTAATCGTCTTTCTTAAACCATTTTACACTTCCCTTATCCCAACTTGTAACAACCTCTAGGCACATTATCTCATGTCATTTCTTTATCTTTAATCCAGACTCTTCTATTGCCCTTTTATTCAGACTTTACTCTTAATCACCTGTCACACGTTATGTTACAATTTTCACAGGAATATATGAAGGTGCTCAACTTAGCCCCAGAAATACCTTAGCGTCATCTCATTTAACCTTCATGCTTTACTTTGCTTCCTCCTCTCTTATCTTGCAATCGGTATCGGGATAGGCCTTTGGCCCAACTATGTCCATGTCTTGTTTGCCCTTATTACTAAGTCTATCCCAGTTATTTGGCTTAACCCATATTTGCATCCCTCTGTAATGTACGCCAATATCCTAACTACATTATCATTATTGAGTCCTTACTCCTCCTACCATGTACTCACTTACTTGGTCTTATTCTTAATATACCAACATTCGTAGGTTACATAACCCTTCTAACTCCTATTTATTTACTACTGGTTTTAAGATCTTACTAACTTGCTTCAGCAAGGGATCTTATTTGAAGTTTAAGGATCCATATCAAATATATTGCAGTGTCAATTGTTTCCCTCTTGCACTTGTATTTCTCTTACCCGCTTCCCTCCTTTAGGGTGTACTTATACCATTACCCATTTATACTTTGCTCTATGTCCATATTTCCAATTTCCAATTCACCTAATCCTTTTTCCAATCCATTTGGTATTGTACCATATCCATATCTTTCTTTATAATTTATAACTTGATTATTCACAAACGAAACCTTGATTAAATCATGAAGCGACGAGACCCTTTCCATATATATTGCAAAATTCCACTTGATAATCTGTACTCAAGTAATGCGACTAATGTAACAACTCATCCATGGTCACATTTCACTTATTCCCATCAATAGGTAATTAGTACTTGTAGTCGTTCTAATCTCACTTAAGCAGCACTTATATTTCGATGATAAGTGTCTATGTTCTCTTGAAATAGTATCTTTATCCCAACCTATACCATCTTTTTCTTTTGAGGAATGTATATTGGACCATCTGTTCCTCAAGCCTACTATCTTTGTCCCTTAAGGATTTCACTATTTTCGAGGTGAAATCATGTGCACGCAGTACCCTTTTATGCCTTATGCCTTTCTACTCTTATTGTGTATCTAACATAGGCTTCTAACTTGCTCAACAACATAACAAGTTTGCCTCAATAATGGTTCTACCTTATCACCATGTCATCGTACTACACCTTTAAGTTTATAACTATACATTCTCCTTTCGTTCCACTCTCATATTCAATTAATTACATCTATCTTGGGTGGTTCCGTTAGAATTCCCTTATTATTTCTTCCATCTATGTCTATCTTTTATTCTGCACATGGGGAATCTTATGCTACCTCTATATCATTCGGAACGCATTACTTTTGCATAATCCTTTTTCTCATTTCCAAAATGTATTTTGTTCATCTATCTTTATTCGTATCATACCAGTCATTTCCTAGAACTTATTCTACTTCGTTGCCCATCTTTCTACAGCTTGGTCTTTCGTAGTTTTGTCACTTCTAGCATTCGTATCCTCAACTACACATCATGTCTTATTGCTACACTATTATCTTATTTTTCTTCCTATTTCCTCCTTTCAGTTATTCTTTCTTTCCTTGTGCTTGCTATCATTCCCGTTATCATATAACCTTTATTTGAAACTTTCCCTACCAAACTTAATAAGTCTTCCTTATTTTTTCTATAGCTCACTTTTTTGTTTCACACTTACCTTTACATTTTTGTCACACGGACCACGTCATATCTTTGGCCACTTTCTCACTAGACTTTACTTATTTCCATAATAATCCTTATTATATGCATATGATATCCTATTCGTATTCAACCCCATAGTATAACACTTCTTAACCTTTTTCATAATTTTTACTATGGGTTAATCACACTCAGTGAAGTAAGCGTACTTAACCTTTTACCCTTCTTAGTCAATCTTATCCTTAATATCTCACAAGTTGCCTTATTAATACTTCATATCCATCATAATTCCTTTTTCTCTTGTACTCTTGTCTTAATCACATTGTTACTTCTTTTAACTATAACTCATCATAGTTTATCCATGTGTATCAATTTAGTCGGTGCCTTAATATATCACTCTATCAAGATCTGCCAGTCTTCTTTAAATCATCTCATAGTATCACAAGTCTACCAGTATCGACCTCCTCGTTACTAGTACCATCAATTCAGCAATTAAATTATTTTTCGAGGTCAGCCATACTTGTAGTTTAGTCACAGCTCATCATTATTATAGGCACGACCTTTTAATACATATTACAATCCTATATCTCATTCTCTTTTTATTTCTAGGAAAATTTGGGCAGAGTTTCCTCTGTATTTCTTATTATCTCAAACCTGCACGCAGAAAATACCAAGAATGCCTCAAAGGGCCAACATATATATTGATATCATATCATATCACAGCCACACAGGGCTCTCAATATCAACAATAGTGTAAAAATAATGGACTTACCTCGTATATCCAACTCAAAACGCACCTGCTACACTTTCTTATCTACCTTTTCCTTTCAATTTTCAACATTACATTGCATTTATATTTCAATATTCTCATGCCTCTTTCGCATCGTTACTTACTCGTGTACTTTGCAACATCCAATATCATCAATCATCTTCTTCTATCGATAGCGTTTTTCTGCTGCAATCAAAGGTTAGTATAAGCAATCTCATTTTCTATAGCTCAACTCTATCGCACGATCTTAGATATGAAAAAAAGGTAACATACTAAATGTCTTGTAGCCTCCTGTCTATAGATGTGGTGCACAACACACTGATAAACAAGACTCTACTAGACATAGTCTGTAGACACTCCAAGGATGAACTGCTCTGATATCACTTTTGTCATGACCCAACCTCGTAGGCTGTGACTGGGGTCTGACCTGGACCCCCATATATATATCTATCAGCTATGATCAAGTCGAACTGTGAACAATATGATATTATATATGAGAACCCCAATGGGTCATAACATTTTCATATATATATAGCCTCTTTCATTTGTATCATATCATAAAAGGGCATGTAAGCCGACAAGGCTGCGATAACATAATAATATTTACAACATGTTGTATAGGCACAGCTGAAACAAACTTGCAAACAACCCACATGCATATGTATACAGACCTCTAAGAGTATCAACCATATTATATGGCGGGACAAGGCTCCCACCGTACCCCTAAACAAACAAATATATACATCAATAGTTAAGTACCAAAAATTTGGGATCCAACATAATAGAGCACTTTCAACACTGCAGAGAAGAAATCCTAAGCTGGTAGACCCCCAAAATACGTGTATGTACCTGCGGACATGAAATACAGTCTCCCGAAGAGAGGAGGTCAGTATGACATATGTACTGAGTATATAAAGCATAACATATTATAAATAGGATCACCTCTGAAATAAGGATTCAGGAGACAAGTATAATACTCAAGAAATCACTGTACTTGTGCTTTATGAAGTAAAATCATGCATGCTCATATCATATATCATTTCCGGCGCATTATGGACTCAGTAAAACACATAGGACCCATCTTGGGGCCTGGCACCATAATCACATCATCACATCATTATATCATCATATACATATATGCTAAGGAACGTACGTCCCGATCCTTATATACATATAATAATGTAGAGGAACGTATGGCCCGATCCTTATATAGTAAAATAATGCCGAGGAATGTATGGGCTGATCCTTATACATATATATCATGTTCGTCCCTCTAGCAAGGGACTTGGTGAACAATGCAAGGAAACTATGCACGATACTATATCTGGCCTGAGACTCAATGAAAGATGTGTTACAGCATATATAAGCAGAGTAGTGAGAAACAATACACAATTTAAATCATTATCTAGGACTCAATGAAGTAAATCAAGTGAACCATCACTTGAAGATCAGGGTAAGAATTATCTGAGGTACCATCTAGATGTTACTAGGGATCATATCAAATGGAGCCTTAGGAATAAGACCTGAAAATGCTAAACAGCTTATGAAATCAGAGACATTTGTCATCACCAAGTCTTTAGAGATAGGGGCTTATACATCCCATTACTATTCAACATATAGAAGACTCGAGAGTAGTAGCTCAACTACTTTAAGACGTTTAACATTCAAAAGTGAATACGAGTCACGAGTTATACTTGGAACTCATGAATGAAATTACCCTCAAAGCGCATATTACATTTCACTTATATCTAAGACATGCCAAAGAAAAAAAGAAATAGGCTTTACATACCTTTGGTAGACCAACAGCAACCAAGCCTGCTTCGTTCTTCCTTTAACCTATTTAACCCGAAGATAACATTATCATTAATAACCTTCGACTTTATAGCTTATAAATATACAACAAATTATCCTTAGGAATCACTTCCCTATTCATGCTTCTCGACTAGTATGTCGACTAGTTAAGAAGTTATCAGAAATCAGGCAGCATGTCCCCTATAACTCGCCCTATCCGAACTTCCATTTAACCTCCAATTAACGCAGACATACAAACAATGAAAATAACCATCCATATATAATAAAACTACTTCAACACTATTCAAAACAAGTTCCAAACAGCCCACTCAAACCACGACACCAAAATATGGTTTTCCGTCTTTATTTCAAAAAATCATAATCATACGGAAAGGATTATAACGTGTTTGTGACCAGCAGCACCTATACTCGTCCATACCTATATTTTTATCCCTTTAACATGTACAATTTACCTTTAAATACAATACCATAATAACAACGATACTAGTCAAACTTTAACCCAACTAGAACGGCTTTAAAACAGCCCCTACACAATTTTCTACACCCTTCAACAGTAACATGCATATTTTCACGTTTTCCATTAACATTTACACATCCATAACATGCATAAACTCTTCCTCAAATGTGTGAAAAGATAATCAAGCCATACTTTAATAAAATGAGCTTTCAATACTTGTTGAAAGTTGGTGGACTTCTCATTGGACTTTCTTGATGCCCCAAGAATGAATTTCCATTGTTAAACACCTCTACTTAGTCGAAGAATACCTTAGATAATTAATTTACAGAGTAACACTTGAATCTATCCCTTGTTGCAGCCATGGTCGTAGCCCTCTTCTCTCTTTCTCTCTAGTTTTCTCCAAGTTTTCTCTAAGTTTTCTCTAAGTTTAAGTGCAGCAACGTTTAAGTGCAGCAAAAGGATGAACTAAGACTTAGTTATTAGTCATTCTTGACTTTTATAAATCACTTTTGAAGGTGACACATCGCAGGCCCTAAGGGTGACATGTGTCCAACCCTAAGGGTGACACATGTATAACTCCCATAGGGCCACCTCCTCCATGCTCCAACTAGCTGCTGCCACATGGATTTGTGGGGACTACTTTCTAAGTAGGTGCATCACCTACTTCTCCTTTTTTGTAGGTTCGTAATCTCATCTCACTTTAAGAACCTATGTAATCCTTGCTACTTAAGCTCGACATGTACTCAAGTAGCTTGATTATGTACAACATCCACATTGGTAGCTTACGCAACTAGGTTGATTACCACTACTCATCACTTGCCCTCCAATTACTTTTAAATCCTTCCAATCTTATTTCCAACCATCACTACTCACATAAAGCTTATTTATTCACACTTTAGGGTGTTGCATCCTCCTTCTTTCCTTAGACTTATTTGATAACGTCATGGGTAACACGGATCACATGGTAGCTTTAGAGAAGATAAAAAAAATTCCTATGTACCGAAAGAGCAGGGTTTAATATCTAACCTGTTAACAATTCGGGCATTGGGCTACGAACTCTATTATGTCCTTCTTCATTCCATCCCACCAATATAAACATTTGAGGTCATGATACATCTTGGTTGACCCTGGATGAATAGAATAAAGGGCATAGTATGCCTCTCCCATCATCTTCTATTGTAGCCCTACAATCTTAGGTACACAGATTCTGCCTCTATATCATAGCACTCCGCCAGGTATGATCTCGAATAGAGTCTTTCCCTTTTGAAGAGTTGCATCACTATACTATGCCAGAACAAGGTCCTGGTACTAGCATTGCTTTACTTTTTCTATGATATAGGATTCAGCAACTCCTCGAACAGAAACCCTACCATTATCTGAATTAGCCAAATGGACTCCAAGGCTAGCTAACTAGCAAATCTCGCAGACTATCTCTTTACGTTCTGGTTGTACATTTTCCAAGCTACCCATTGATTTATGGCTGATTGTATCTGCTACCACATTTGCTTTTCCTGGGTGGTATAGGATGTCAACATTATAATCTTTCAGCAACTCTAGCCACCTTCTCTACCGTAAATTTAGCTTTTTCTGCTTAAAGATGTATTGGAGGCTTTTGTGATCCATATAGATATCAACATGTACGCCATATAGATAGTGTCTCCATATTTTCAAATCATGAATTACTGCTGCTAACTCTAGATCATGAGTTGGATAATTCCTTTCATGCTTCTTGAGCTATCAGGAGGCATAGGCTATGACTCTACCATGTTGCATTAGTACATAACCTAGCCCGACACTGGAAGCATCACAATAAATAATATATCCTTCTGGTCCTTCAGGAAGAGTTAGAACTAGGGTCGTAGTCAACTTATCTTTCAGCAACTAAAAGCTTTGTTCACAAGCATCGGTCCACTAGAACTTAGCCGCCTTTTGAGTTAGCCTTGTTAAAGGTGCAGAAATCGAAGCAAAGTTCTCCATGAACCTTCTGTAATACCCTGCTAACCCTAAAAAAGTACATACCTCCATAGGTGTTGTAGGTCTCGGCTAAGACCTTAGGGCCTCAATCTTCTATGTATCTACTCGAATGCCATCCATTCCAATAACATGCCCCAAGAATGCTACTGAAGTCAACAAGATTTCACATTTAAAAAACTTAGCGTACAACTTCTAGGGTTGGAGCACTCCAAGTACCATCCGCAAATGATCCATGTGTTCCTCCTCTGATCGTGAATAGACCAGAATATCATCAATAAATACAATTATGAACAAGTCTAGAAATAGTTTGAACACTCGGTTCATTAGATCCATAAACACTGCTAGAGCATTAGTCAACCCAAAAGACATTACTTTAAATTCATAATGCCCGTATCGGATTCTGAATGCAGTTTTTGGAATATCTTCTTGTATAACCCATACCTGATGATAGCCTAACCGCAAGTCTATCTTTGAAAAATACTTAGCACCCTATAACTTGTCAAACAAGTCAACAATCCTTGGGAGGGGATATCTATTACTTATTGTTACCTTATGCAGCTGCCTATAATCAATACACATTCGCAGCGACCCATCTTTCTTTCTCACAAATAATACCGATGCTCTCCAAAGTGATGTACTGGGCCTAATAAAGCCCTTTTCCAATAAGTCTTTCAACTTTTTCTTTAATTCCTTCAATTCTACAGGTGCCATTCTATAAGGAGGGATAGATATGGGCTGAGTATCTGGTAACACATCTACAATAAACTCTATCTCCTGTTCAGGAGGAAGACTTGGGAGTTCATCTAGGAATACATCTGGATATTCATTGACTACTGGCACTGACTGAAAAGTCGGTACCTCTGTTTCTAGGTTATGCACACGAACCAGATAATAAATATACCCTTTTCTAACCATCTTCCTTGCCTTGAGATATGAGATAAATTTGCCCCTCGGCGATGCCGTATTCCCCAACTATTCGATAATTGGCTCATTTGGAAGCAAGAACCGAACTACCTTATTTCTACAATCAATGTTAGCATAATAAGAAGCTAACCAGTCCATACCCATAATAACATCGAACTCCGTCATATCTAATTCCAATAAATCATCCAAGGTATGACAACCATATATACTCACCGAGCAGTTTCTGTATACTTGTTTTACTATAATAAAGTCTCCTACTGGTGCAGATACCTCACATGGGTTTATTGACTCGGGTTTTATTTCGACTCTACTAGCAACAAAGGGAGATATATATGATAAAATGGAGCCTGGATCTATCAATGCATATACATCCCAGGAGAAGATTGATAATATATATGTAAGTACATTTGGTGAAGTCTCCTCATTATGTCTGCTCGCTAAAGAATAGAAGTGATTTGAAGGACCACTAGCAATGGAAGTTCCACCACAGCCTATTGATGCATGAGTACTCTTCCCTATAGGGCGCATAGCCAGCGGAGAAGAAGAACCAGCAACTCACCCAGTAGGCTGGACTGCACCTCCTGGACTGCCCCCAAATGGACACTTTCTTATCACATAGACTTGATGGCCACACGTAAAACAATAACCTATAGCAGCACGGCTCCCCAAAATGAGGCCTACCACAATGAGAACACCAAGGCAAAGGTGGCCTCGACTGACTCAAACCCTTATTCGTCTATAGGCCTGAAACTTTAGAGCTCTAACCAGCTCCTAAATACCCTATGCTATCGAACCTTCTACTTATGAATTGTGAGGGTGCACTCTGGGCCGGCTGGGAAGGATATCTACTATACTATTAAGGTTGCCCGCCTCAAAAGCCACCATAATAACCAGCTAATCTAGTTCTCTTATACTGGCTTCTGTCATAATCACTATCGGGCTGACGCCCTTTGTGTCGATCCTCCACTCCTTGTGCATACGTCTGTACCTAAGCAATATCCATGCCTGGATGAGAAGCCATGGCCATACAGCTATCAATCAAGTGACGATCTAGCCCCATCACATAATGATGCACCCTATCAGCCATATCAACCACAATAGTGGGCGCATGTCTCGCCAATGAGACAAACTTAAGGCTATAATCTCTAATGCTCCTTCTATTCTACCTCAACTATAAGAATCTATCAACTCTGGCTCATTTCATTTCTAGAGGTAGAAAGTGGCTAAGGAAGGCTTCCATAAACTCATCTCATACTGCTAAAGGAGCTCCCTCGCCTCTTGACAATTCCCAGGACTCATACCAATTAACAGCTATATCACGCAGCTGATATGAAGCCAACTCAACTGACTCAGTCTTAGAGGCCCTAATTATTCTTAATGTATGATGCATCTGTCGAATGAACTCCTGTGGGTCATATATTGGCCTCGAGCTATAAAACTCTGGAGGGTTACTAGTCAGGAAGTCACGAACCCTCAACTATTATATCTATCAGTATCCTCCCCTCCTAGCCCATGCCTTCGAGCCTATCCTGCCATTAATCTAGTCAGTAACTGAACTGCATCTCTCATATCCCTATCCTCTAGCCCTGGTTGTAGGGTAGGGGCTCTGGTACTGGAGGTGATGCTGTTCTAAGCTCCTTTAGAGGTGGAGGTATAGTAGAGCTTGCCGACTAGAGCACAATCCCCGGTATAGACTGGGCACGAGCCCTAGAAACTCTTGGGGTCTGACTAGTTTCTCCCGCTACTGACTTGCCCTTCTGGAAAGTTGTTGCTTTCCTTGGAGACATCACTGTAAACATAATTTTATGTTCGTGCGAGATCATCCTAACAACATAGCTCTATCGCACGATGTAAGGCAAGAAAGAGGGACAACATCATAAATATCGTATAGCCTCTTGTTTATAGATGTGGTGCACAACACACCGATAAACAAGCCTCTACTAGACACAGTCTTTAGACACTTCGTGGATGAACTACTTTAATACCACCTTTGTTACGACCCAACCCCGTAGGTCGTAATGGGTTTCCAAGCTGGATACTCGTGTACACCCCTGTTAACTGTAAGTAAACCTGTCGCATGTTCACATATTGGCACAACCCGTCTTTTGAGGGGGTCACAACTTATCAATAGGAAATATAACACATAAGCCGACGAGGCTATCATAGCATTTGGAGTCATCCCATTATAACCATATACGCGAGCTGGCAAGGCTGCCATGACAAAGGGAACTTCCCAAAGCATAAGTCATATAGACACAATTGAACACACACACATATATATATACACCCCACACACATATCTACAGACCTCTAAGAATAATAATAGTAACATATGGCGGGACAGGGCCCCCACTGTACCCCTAAATAAATAAATATATATATTAAAGGTTCAGTACCAAAAGATTAGCTCTGATACAATGGAGCTTCTCCCAAACTTGCTGAGTGGAATTCTAAGCTGGCGGATCCCCAAAACGTGCGTCTGTACTTATGGGCATGAAATGCATCCCCCCAAAAAGAGAGGGTCAGTATGACATATGTAATGAGTATGTAAAGTATAAAACATCATAAGGAGAGTACAACTAACATAGAGATACAGGGGACAAGTGAAACATTTAACAAATCAATGTACCTGCATCTTATAAAATGGAATCATGTACATCATTGTCACATACCGTACCCATCCCATCGTGGGACTTGGTATTGAAAATGTATCACTATATTTTCATATACATGCCTATATATTATATCCGGCCCTTTAGTGAGGGATCGGTGAAGAGAGTAGTGTACACTTAAGTCGTACTCAGCCCATCATGGGTCTCGGTGTCATCATCATTTCATTATGTTATCATATCATATCATCATATATATCATACCGTACCCGGCCCTCTAATGAGGGACTCAGTAGATCTTTCATATACCGTACCCGGCCCTCTAGTAAGGGACTCAGTGAATGATCACATTTTTATATCATTGTATACATATATCATACCCGGCCCGGGACTTGGTAAAATTGTAGTAAAGTTGTGCACGATTAACATACCCGGCTCATTATGGAACTCAGTGGAAGATATATTAACAGCATGCATGAGCAGAGTAGTGAGTAACCATGTGCAAGTTAAACCATCATCTGAGACTCCATGAAATAGTCAAGTGAACCGTCACTTGAAGATCAGGTTAGTAATTGTCTTAAGTACCCTCTAAAGGTCATTAGGGATCATATCAAGTGGAGCCTCAGGCATCATAGACGTGCATCAAGATAATGTCACACAACTTATACAATCAAAGACATTTATCATCATAGATCCCTTAGGAATAGGAGCTTACGCATCCAATCACTACTCAACACATAGAAAGCTCGAGGATAGTAGTTCAACTACTTTGATACCTTTAACATTCGAAAGAGAATATGAGTCATGAGTTATACCAAGAACTTATAGATGGAATTACCTCCAAACTCATATCATGTATCACTTCACTTACACTTAAGACATTCCAAAAGAAAGAAGAGATAGGCTTTACGTATACTACTTTTCATCATATAGAAGACTTAAAGATAATAACTCAACTATTGCAGGAGTTCTAACATCAAGAAGTGGATAAGAATTATCAATCATACTTGGAGTTTTATGAATGTAATTATCCCCACATTTCACATCGAACCACTTATGTCTAAGACATGCCAAGAGAAAAGAAAGATAGCTTTACATACCTCTTATGGATTAATCATAACCACGCTTGCTTCGTCGCCCTCTTAACCTATTTAAAACAAAAGTAATGCTAATATTAATAACCCTCAACTTTCCATCTTCCATATCTACAATTAAACATCCATAGGAATCATTTCCTTATTCACTTTTCTCAACTAGTCTATTAATTAGTTAAGAAGTTAACGGAAATTGGGAAGCATCTCCACTATAACTTGCCCTATACGAACTTCCAATTAAACCTCCGATTGGTACATCCATATCAACAACAACAACCAGCATCCAATCACAATTAAACCATTTCAATATTATGCAATACAAGCTCCAAAAAGCTTGCCCAAAACCACAACACTAAAAGAGGGTTTTCAATCTTTATTTCACAAAATATTAACCACACGGAATGGAGTATCACGTGGCTGCAACCAGCAGCATGTATATTCATTCATAGGCACATTTTCATCCCTTTAACATACCCAAACTACCTTCGAATACAATACCACAATAATAACAACACTACTCAACTTCAATTTAACTAGAACGACTTCAATTCCATTCGTTTACAATATCGATCATAATTATGCAATTTTATTACTTCCAACTTCATTTAACACACATAATCATTCCATTACAACATCATTAACTCTAATTGAAAGGGAGAAACCCTACCTTAGTAATCTTGGCTCCGTAACTTCGACTGAAAGTTGGTAGACTTCCCATTGGACTTTCTTGCTGTCCCAATAATTAATTTACATTGTTAAAAATTTTTATTTAATCGAAGAATACCTTAGATAATTAATTTATAGAGCAAAAGTTGAGGGCTTACCTTGATCTGGCCAAACCCGTAGCTACTCTCTTCTTCCTCTTAGTTTTTCTCTCAAGTTTCTAAGTTGTAAAAAGATAAATATGATGACTTAGTCATCAATTCACATATATATATGTCCTCCCTTAAAAGGTGACACATATCAGCCTCCCAAGGGTGACACGTATCCAGCCCTTATTGGGCTAACCTATCCATATGTCCACCCCCTGGCTGCCACGTCGCAGGGTGGGGTCCACCCCAAGAAGGTACGTCACCTATTTAGTCCAAATAGGTGCATCATCTGCTACCACATGGTCTTTTCTTCTGCAGCCACGTGTCCCATTCTCTTGCTTCCATGTGTCCTCTTCTCTTATTGCCACGTGTCCTCTTTTCCTTTTCGTAGGTTCGTAATCTCATCTTACTTTAAGAACCTATGTAATACTTGCTACGTAAGATTGGTATGTACTCAAGTAGCTTAAGTATGTAAGGCATCTAAGTCGGTAGCTTACATAAGTAGGTCGATTACCATGACTCACTACTTGGCCTCCAACTCATTTTCAATCCTTCCAAACCTATTTCCAACCATCGCTACTCACACAGAACTTCATAGATAAAATGGATCACATGGAAATCTTTTAGAGAGAAAAAAAACATGTTCCAATGTACAAAACTGTGGGGTATAACATTTTTGTAAAAGAGCATTTTCCTGGTAGTTTCTTCGAGTCATATTTGATTGATATCTGATGATGGTTCCGTAGTTTTCTTGAAAAGTTGAGATTTTTTGTAAACTTTGAGTTTTAGAGGTTTAGAATGACTCAAAAGTAGTATTTGATGTCATTCGAAGTTTTGAGTCTTGGAATAAAATTCTATCAATTTCATCAATTCTAAAATTTAAAATTGATCTAGGAGAGTTGACAGAACCAGATTTTGGGTCATATCATGGATTTGAGGGGTTGAGTTAGAAATAGTTAAATTTTTGGTCATAGGTTTGACTTTGGTCAATATTTGAGAATCGGATACTCAAAATTGAATTCTGACGACTCTGTTAGATTTAGAGGGTAATTTTAGGCCTAGGGAGAGTCCTTGTGTATTTTTCGGAAGCTCCGATGGCATTTTGGTCTTTTGAGGCATAAAGTGGATTTAGTTGCGGCTTTTTGGTTTCCAGATCAAGAAGGCCTCGAAATTAAATTCTAATGGTTCCATAGAGTCCATAAAATCGAGTTTAGTAGGGTTGCATATATGGTTTGTCCATATAGTATTCTGAACGAATCTCGAGAGTTGATTCCAAGAATTTTGGAGACTTGAAAAGTGTTGTCAATTAGTGCCATCAGGGTGTTCTTCGTGTTCACAGAGAGTTAGCTTAGCCTTTGCATTCAAGGAAGCTCCTCTGCCTTCGCAGAAGCTTTGTTAGTAGGGCTTCGCATTCGTGAGAGACTGACTGCATTCACAATGTCCACCAGACTTGATCTCCACATTCGTGTAGTAATTGGTCCGCGATCGTAGAGAAGGAATTTGACCTGAATAGTGAAGTCTTCTAAAAGTCGAGGTTTAGCCTATTTTTGGTGATTTTGGAGATTTGGAAGGCGATTTTCAGAGGAGATTTCATGGAGAAACTTTTGGGTAAGTGAATCTAACATCAAATCTTCATTACCCATTGATTATTTAAGAGTCTTAGTATGGAATTGAGGTTTTTGAATTGAAAAAATTGGGATTTTCAAGAACTTGAATTAGATTCAATGTTTTGATGAATTTGAGCTTGTTTTAAGTCCAAATCCACTTCCGTTTCCACTAGTAAATCCTAAATACTTTGTGCATGTTGTTTATGTAAAAATGGAATTTTTTGCCTATTTTTGGAATCGATTTTATCGGGCATTTTGGGTTAATTTTTGGCCCAGTTTTCAAAAATATGATATGGATATTGTTGGTTCCGTATTTTATTTGAGAACTTGAATTTGTATAGATTGTGGTGAATTGGAGTACATTCAGAAGGGGAAAGCTTACGTGGAGTGACCAATCATGTATTGGCTTAGGCAAGTGGACTCTTAAAACTTCGTGAATCTCTTAGAATTCCTAAATATCCCATTGTATATGTGTTGGGGTGTAATGGGAATGAGGTTACAGGTTTAATTGTGATATGAAACTAATCTAAAATGAAATGATTGGGTTAATAAAAGATTGTGTGTGACATTATTGGGTATTGAAACTTGCATACCGTAATCTGGATATGTATGTGTATTTGATAAGATACTTGATAGTCTGATTGTGATTGTGGTTTGTCTGAATTGATTATTCCTCATTACTTGTGTAAGAATGTTGTTGCATTGGTTATAAAACACTATGATGAGAGGTATAGGATTGTGAGACCATAGACATTTCCAGTCAGAGATGCAATATTATCGAGGTCATTTTCAGCGAGAAATTGATAAGCCGAGGTCATTTACAGTGAGATTATATTACTGAGATCTTTTCGGTGAGATTATATTGCCAAGGTCATTTCTGGCGAGAGATTTATAGGGGGAGGTCATTTTCGGCGAGATTATATTGCTAGGGTCATTTCTGGTGAGATATTGATAGGCCAAGGTCATTTCAGGTGAGATTATATTGTCGAGATCTTTTCTGGATAGATTATATTTTCAAGGTCATTTCCAGCAAGAGATTGATAGGTCAAGGTCATTTTTCAGTGAGATTATATTATAGAGGTCATTTCCGGTAGGATTATATTGCCGAGATAATTTTTGGTGAGAGCATGTGGCTGAGGTCATTTCCGATGAGGTTGTGGGACCGAGGTTATTTCTGGACAAAGATAATGAGACTGAGGTCATTTCTGGTTAGAGTTTATAATGCCGATATCTTTGCTGGCAATTGCACACATGCATGATCATTGAGTGTGCATATACGTATTTTATATATTTGTGTTGATAGTTTAATCCTTATTTATGACTTGTGAGTACTTGTACAATACATCTTGTGATATTGAACTGTGATCTATATCTTCTTAAAATGTATAGTATGAACTATTAGGTTGGGTTGATTTCTATGCAAGTTGTAGTCTGGAGGTTCAGTTGGGCTGGAAATGAAGTTCGTGTATTCTTTGTGATTTACTTAGTTTTTCTAGTTAGCTTTCTGGGTACCATATTTTTTGGTAGTCACCCTTGCTTCTACACTTGTATAGGTTCCAAGCCTGTACTTTGATCACCGTCTCTATTCTTGATCATTCAAGGCTTCTGAAGTTAAGAGAGGTAGCCATTGATATCCAGCGAACTCTCGTACTTCCTGTATTTTTATGCTTTACTCTATTTGAGAGTTGAAGACATATTGAGACTTGTACTTTTTATTTCAGGTTTTGATAATAAGCAGCTCGTACATATGACAAGCAATCTTTGAGGGTAACTTTAAGTTGAAAGACTTTCGCTTTTGCTTATTATTTACCTATTTTGACTGTTTTCGCTTTATTTATCAAAATGTTAGATTTTAGGTTGACTTATACAGTAGAAAATGACAGGTGCCATCACACCCGGAATTAGGTCATGACAAATTAGTATCAGATTCCCAGGTTCATAGGTCTCACGTGTATAAGTCAAGTCTAAGTAAAGTCTCGAAGATCGGTACGAAGACATATCTACTTATCTTCGAGAGACTATGAAGACTATTAGGAAAGCCCTTCACTTCTTGATTCTATATCATGCGTTATTGGTCCGATCTAATTTCTATTGCTTTACTCTATCCTTTCACTTATAGTGATGGCTCGTGCTTGGTCCTACATACTTGCAATTGAGATGTCATCGGTTGGTTTCAGTGTTGGATCTGGTATTAAGGCAGAAGTGATATATTTACGAAAAGAATGTGTTGTCAGACTTGGGATGCTTTGAGTTTCGAAAGGGAAGAGTAAGGTTATGGTTCAGTTATATGTTTGGAGGATATGGTATTTAAGGATGAGCAAGGGGTGAGGGACTTCATAAATGTCATATCCTTTGATCAATTATTCAACTGTGGGGATAGCGCTTGTGTGTCTCATACGATATTTGAAGCGGTCCAATAATTAAGGATGGTATGATTAAGGAATGACTATGTTGAGCATTGTGACCGTGGAGACTACAGTCTCTGAAGTTCATCAAAAAAGAATAGGTGTGTGGTATATATCATCAAAATATGACTACTATAAATGTACTTGTGTTCTCATGGTTAGGGTTATGGGTCGTGTTGGTTCTGCTACCGGCCTGACATATGGAAGGGTACACATAGCTTTTGGATAAAGACAAAATTGCTTGGTATTGTTTTGCAGCTACTTAAGGGGTATAAATATGACGGCTAGTTGAGTATAATCCTCTTAATGGATGTGATATGATAAAGTAGTGGATGTTCACATTATGGTACTAGTGGTATATGGAAATGGAGACATCTAAGGAGTTGTCAATTGTTTCACCTACTTGGGTAATGAGGTTTGATGTTGCATTATCGGTTGAGGAATCAAGTAGTCTTTACTATGAACACTTGAGTTACATGTTGATTATAAGGAAAGTTATAGTGGTGGATCGAGTGCATCGATCTTTTCTTGTCTCTTTGGTAAGGTATGACACCATGTTTGGTATGATTGTATTGAGGACCGATTACTCCAAGATAAGCCAAAAAGGGTAGACTGATATTGAAATAATAAGTTATGGGTAAGTAAGTTTCAACAAATATACTTGCGCGAAGGCAGTTGGGATGTTAGTGGGAAAGTGTGATTAAAAATGGCGATAGTCCTTTGGATGTGGTTAGTATAATTGGGTACAAGGTATCCTGTGGATGATAGGGTTGACTTCGAGATAATCGTGAGGTTACTGAACATAGTAATAAGAGTTTGGGATGTTCCATGACTAGAATACATCAGTTTGATAGGAGCTTTCGATTAAAAAGATATGGAATGATAAAGATGATTTGCGGGTACCTAAGGTTGCAACTTGGTACTACCTGCCAGATAGCATAGTTGCATGAAGAGTGTATAATGTGTTGGAAAATGCTTGAGTAGAATCGAGAGTAGTTCAACGTATAGAGTAAATGAAATGTAGTTTGACCTTTAGAGATTTGTGAGAGTAAAAGTACCTATTTATCTTTTGAGAGTTAATGAGTTGAATACAGAAACACGCAATTTTGTCCCTTTTTCTCTGGTTATTAAAATAGTATTTGGTGTTCACCAGTCAAGTTGATTAAGCTTCGAGAGTGAAGTCTACGGACATACGACTCTAGTATTGTGGTAATTTCTATAGTAGTTTTGATTTTTTCTGACTGGCACAATTTTGGGTTCCTAATGAGGGACATGGTAAGGTCGATGGATATGTGTTTGATGATAAGAAGAGGCATATGATTCCATAAAAATCTTTGAGGTATGGACTAATGTCGATTGATAAATAAGATTGAATTACCTGGTTTTAATCAAATGTTAGTGTTGCATTGTAAGTCTATATTCGTGATAGTTGGTTTTGTCAAGGTAAGAAATGATTGATCATGTCGATCATCGAGCCTTTGGAAGGACCGGTTCATGGTTTGAGTTATGGAGTTTACTACTTTTGATTGTAAAAGGATTCAATGATGTTTCATTCGAGAAGTTTGATTTAAGGTAAAAGGTATTATGTCGTGGATGTTGTCCATGTAACAATAATGATAAATGAGTTACGAAAAAAATAGGAGACTTGCACAATGGGCACAAGTTAAGAGGTGTGAAGAAATAAGATATCACATATAAATCTTTAGTTCAAGGTTGAGAAAGGTATGGATTTTTGCCTTTGAGTTTAGATACAATAATGCAAGGTGGAATGGTTCAGCACAGATGTATGATGGGTCATCAGCTACTTTCTAAAAACCTGGTATTGGTGTTGGTGATAAACAAGGATATATGAGAGGTTATGCATTTTGAGTTGGGTTGGATTGCTCAATTATGGTAGATGACTTATGGATACACCACCAGAAGAACTTATAGTTTTATTTGGTTATTAAGGATCTTGAGCTGGGTTACTAACCCTATTAATGGGAATAGCCAGACTATGGTAATGTGTTACATAGGTAATTAATGATAAGTAGAGGTTATGTGCCCATGGTATGAAGAAATATTAGGGTGACCAAGAATTGTTTTAAGTTTGGCATAAGGTATATGATGGGATGCATAGTGGTTGAAACTGGGTAAGTGAAGGATTGCATGGGATTGTTATCGGTTGTGATTCAATAGTTTTACCTCAATGGGAAAGTACTATGAGGTTCAAAAATTTGGATTATTAGCAATTGGGTGGGATCCGTACCTGTTGTAGAATACTTAAATGGAAAGGGGGCGGACCATGGTTTGAGATTTGGGAGACAATAATATATTGCTAAGAATACCCAATACTAGTGATGGTCTGGGAGTAAAGTAACTGGTCGGTGTGATAGTGATGTTTTGGTGTGTATTAAAAGTGTTGGCTTCAGTGGGTTACTATAAGGAGTATGTGAAAGTTAATAAATCAAGTATGTTTATGATTATTATGAGACCAGACTGGTTGATTGTGAAGCCAGGCGGATGAGAATGTGTGTTACAGACACTATGAAAGAAATATCTTATGTTATTCGACTTTGGTTCTATACATTCTTATGTGGCCACCTACTTTATGTCAGACATGGTTTTGGAGTATGATTCCATGTCTATGCACATGCGTTTTTTCACTTCTGTGGATGGATTCCTAGTAGTGGATCAAATATAGTGATCTATTCCCTCTTGGTAGGGTAAGTACTTCGTAGGTTTGGTCCATTCAGATATGGAGGATTTGGTGTTGCATTGGGGTGGCTGAAGGGCTTTGTAATTTTACAAGTGTCACGTTGCTTATGGAAATTTATCGAAGGGCAACCATATATATTAGCACCGACTGGTAGTCTTATTCCACATCTTGTCATTGATTTCTTGTTCCGACTATGTATTATTGAACCTGAGGGGTTATTTACAATCACAATTACTGATCTGACAATTTGATATTGTTTGAGGTTTTGTGTGCTTGAAGGTACCTCTCTCTAGATGGTTGCTTGACCATTTCATTCTTTGGGTAAGATAAATTTAATTTCCCTTGATGACTACCCGATGTCTATGAATTGGGTCTGTATAACTTAAGTTTATGGGAAGATTTGGCTGTGAGAACATGATTTTGCTGAAGTCTATGATGGTTCGTGTGTTATGAGCGGGTGGTGGCTTATTCTAGCCCACCTCTAATTTTAGTGGGTATTGGTTCAGAATTCTTCCATGGTTATATGATGAAAGGTCTGTCTTGATGGTTAAGCTATGGTTTAGAGTATTTTGGTTCATTTATAGTCCACAGAGTAGTCTATGACTCAAAAATTACCCTTGACTGGTAGATCTGCCAAGGTTTGGTTTAAAAGCTCAATTTGTAGTAATTTCTGATGACATGGTCTAAGGATTAGTTCACTTGGATAAGACAAATACCGAGATTGGAGGTAATAACTCGGACTCTTGGTAGTGGTGAGAATTCTTCTTTTTTTTACTTTATGTTTGGGGACGAATATGGTTTTTAGTGGTGGATGATGTAATGACCCTGACGGTCATTTTTGGAAATTTTCATAAAAGATTATTTTACCCTTTCCGATAGTTTTTTCGAGTCATATTTTATTGATATATGATGTTGGTTTCTTATTTTTCTTGAAAAGTTGAGATTTTTTGTAAACTTTGAGTTTTAGAGGTTTTGGAATGACTCAAAAATAGTATTTGAAGTTATTCAAAGTTTCGAGTCTCAAAATGGCATTCTGTTGATTTCGTCATTTTTGAAACATTGAAATTGTTCTAGGAGAGTTAACAAAATCAGATTTGGGGTCATATCATGGATTTGAGGGGTTGAGTTGGAAATAGTTGAATTTTTGGCCATAGGTTTGACTTTGGTCAATATTTGAGGATCTGATGCTCGAAATTGAATTCTGATGACTCAGTTGGATTCAGAGGGTGATTTTAGGCCTAGAGAGTTCCTTTGTATTTCTCAGAAGCTCCGAGGGTGTTTTGGTCTTTTGAGGAAATAAGTGGATTTTGTTATGACGTTTTGGTTTACGGGCCTAGGAGGCCTCGTAATTGAATTTTGAGGTTCTGTGGAGTCCATAACGTTGAGTTTAGTAGGGTTGCATATATGATTTATCCATACGGAATTCTGAACGAATCCTGAGAGTTGATTTCGAGAATTTTGGAGACTTGAAAAGTACTGTCAACTAGTGCCATTAGGGTGTTCTTCGCATTTGCGGAGAGGAGGGACGTGTTCACAGAAGGCAGTGAGCTTAGCCTTCGCGTTCGCTGAAGCTCCTCCGCATTCACAAAAGCCTGGCTCGTTGTGTTTCGCGTTCGTGGGAGCCTGATCACATTTGCATTGGCCACCAGACTTGACCTCCGCATTCGCGGAGTAAGTGGTCCGCGATCATAGAGAAGAAATTCTACCTGAATAGTGAAGTCTTCTAAAAATTGAGGATTGGCCCATCTTCACCATTTTTGGTGACTTTTGGAGCTTGGGGAGGCGATTTACAGAGGAGATTTCATGGGGAAATTTTGGGGTAAGTGATTCTAACATCAAATCTTGATTACCCATTGATTATTTAAGAGTCTTAGCATGGAATTGAGGTTTTGAATTGAAGAATTTGGGGTTTTCAAGAACTTGAATTAGATTCAATGTTTTGATGATTGTGAGCTCATTTTGAGTCCAAATCCACTTCCGTTTTCAGTAGTAAATCTTAAATACTTTGAGGATGTTGTTTATTTAAAAATTCCTGGAATTTTCTACCCATTTTCAAAATTGGGTTTTTTGAGCATTTTGGGTCAATTTCAGCTTGAAAAATATGATATGAATATCATTGGTTCCGTATTTTGATTGAGAACTTGAATTTGTATAGATTGTGGTGAATTGGAGTGCATTCAGAAGGGGGAAAGCTCACGTGGAGTGACCGATCGCATATTAGCTAAGTCAAGTGGACTCTTAAAACTCTGTAAATCTTTTAGAATTTCTGAATATCCCATTGTATATATGTTGGGGAGTAATGGGGATGACGTTACAGGTTTAATTGTGATATGAAACTAATCTAAAATGAAATGATGGGGTTAATAAAAGACTATGTGTGACATAGTTGGGTATTGAAACTTGTATGCCGTAATCTAGATATCTGTGTATTATATGAGATACTTGATAGTCTAATTGTGATTGTGGTTTGTCTGAATTGATTATTCCTCATTACTTGTGTGAGCATGTTGTTGCATTAAAACTTGCATGCCATAATCTAGATATATGTGTATTAGATGAGATACTTGATAGTCTAATTATGATTGTGGTTTGTCTGAATTGATTATTCATCATTACTTGTGTGAGCATGCTGTTGCATTGGTTCTGAAATAAAATGATGAGAGGTATAGGATTGTAAGACCGCAGTCATTTTCGATTAGAGATGTGATATTGCCGAGGTCATTTTTGATGAGAGATTGATAGGTCGAGGTCATTTTCGGTGAGATTATATTGCCGAGGTCATTTCCAGCGAGGGATTATAGGCCGAGGTCATTTTTGGCAATATTATATTACCGAGGTCATTTTTGATGATATTATATTGTCGAGGTCATTTTCGGTGAGATTATATTACCGATGTCATTTTCGATCAGAGTTAGTCATACCGAGGTCTTTGCCGGCAATTGTACATATGCATGATCATTGAGTGTGCATATACATATTCTGCATATCTATGTTAACAGTTTGATGCTTATTTGTGAATTGTGAGTCCTTGTATGATACATCTTGTGATATTGAGCTATGATCTATATCTTATTGAATTGTATAGTTATAATTGTTAGGTTGAGCTGATTTTTGTGCAGGTTGTAGTCTGGAGGTTGAGTTGGGTTGGAAATGGAGTTCGTGTATTCTTTGTGATTTACTTAGTTTTTCTAGTTAGCTTGTTGGGTCCCGTGTTGTTTGGTACTCACCCTTGCTTCTACACTTGTCCGAGCCTGGAATTTGATCACCGTCTCTATTCTTGATCATTCAAAGCTTTGGGGAGTTGAGAGAGGTAGCCATTGATATCCACCAAACTCTCGTACTTCCTGTATTTTTATGTTTTACTCTGTTTAAGAGTTGAAGACATATTAGACTTATATTTTCATTTCAGTTTTTGATATTTAGCGGCTTGTACATATGACAACCAATCTTTGGGGGTAATTTTAAGTTGAAAGACTTCCGCTTTTATTTATTATTTATCTATTTCGACTCTTTCCGCTTTATTTATCAAAATATTGGGTTTTAGGCTGATTTGTCTGGTGGGAAAGGACAAGCGCCATCACACCCAGAATCGGATCGTGACAATTATTGTAAAGGTATTATTTTAAAACAAAAATCTTATTACAGATTTGGTTAATTTTTGTATGAATCCGAAGTTAATTTGAAAGTAGTATGAATTTGATATAACCTAATTGTTTAGTTGAAACTTATGTAATGACATAAATATAATATTTTACTTGAATATACATGTGTTAAATGCGTATTGAACATATTTGATTTTGGAATGAATTTTGTAGAGCTAAAATCTGGTATGCACTGTGTTATGTGTATATATAAAATGACATTAAAATGGTATGAAATTGGTACGCATCTGCAAATAGTATTTTTCAAATTTCATTTTAAAGTACTATGAATTTAATATAACCTAATTTTTAGTCGAAACTTAAGTAATGCCATAAAAATAGTTTTTATTTGAATATACATGTGTTAAATGGGTATAAAATATGTTTGATTTTGATATGAATTTGTAGTACTAAAATCTGATATGCATTGTGTTATGTGTATATATAAAATGGCATTAAAATGGTATGAAACTGATTTGCATTTGCATCATTTATTTGTGTTGAATCATGTGAATGATTGTAAAGTCAGTGAAAGCAAAGATAAACGATGGCGCAATAGGTGAAAGCGAGGTAATAGGGATTGTTGCCAGCAGATTTGGTGGACCACGATTATCAAAAGAGCAGGCCCCATACATCACCAATTTTCCTATGTCAAGGCCAAGACAACCAGTTTCCAGATGAAAGATGTTTGCAACTGTTACTTTTGTTTTTTAGTTTTATTAGTCTTTTTCATCTTTTGGTAGTATGTTTTGGATATAAACAAACAATCAACTGTCAAATTTTTCTTTCTTGAATTAATACATTTTCCTTCATTCGTATTATGATTTTGATGTTAAACAATCAGCTATTATGTATGTTTTTCAGCTATATGTCAATGATTACTTGAATATATAAATTTTCTTCAAGATATTTAATTATCCATCAAAATATTACGTACATGTGACAGCCAAATTTTATAAAATCAATTCAAAGTTTTACTAAAATTTATTTTTCATTCAGGTTTCATACAATATGAGAGATCAGCTATATTATATAATACAGTAATCAAAGTTTTATTAGATTTTAGTTTTCCAACAAATTTCATATAATATTTCAGTATAGTATTTATATATGATACCTTATTTTATTAGAATTCATTTTTCATTCATATTTCATACAATATTATATATCAGTTATATTATAGGATACAATATTTAAATTTTTTATTAGAATTCAATTTTTATACAAATTTCATATAATATTTCAGTACAGTTCTTTTGTAGGATACGATATTCATTTATTATTTCATTTATGTGTCTTGTTATGTTAACCCTAAGAATTTGTCAACTCGTATGCCAATGTGATACCTACAATAGATATTATTGACACCAATTTTGACCAGCACTTAACTGTTTTCAGATTACTATCTTAATGAATAGATATTTTTTCAAAGTTATTTCTTTATTAAGTAAATAATTTATACTTAGTTTAACCCAACAAAATGTATATTTTTACGCTCGTAATTTATAATATTTTGCTATTTATTAATATTATAACTATTATCTTTACTATTTCTATTTTTAAAATAACGAGTCTCATATGTTCAAATATTTTCATACGTCTATTTAGCATATATGTAAAAATATTTCTTAACTAAATTTATTTTATAATTTACTTATTCATATGGCATATCTATTTTAATACGTTTTATACACGTACATTAAAACTATTATTTAATAAAGTTTATTATATATTTTAGTTAATTATATTAATTACGCATCTATTTTAGTATGTACATACGTACGCTATATATATACACATATATTTACGTAGCATATATATAAGGAGCTACTTCATGTATAAAAATACTACTACTTAAATAAAATTTGTCATCTATTATGGTTACTAATTAGATAGCAATCTATTTAATTTTTCTTTATTTTTATTTTAAACATATTCATTTTTATTCAATTCATTTAATTTTTAGCCTAATTAAATTCATATATAATCTAAATTCAAATCTTAAATCCATCTTTTAATCACAACCATCCATCTCATTTTTATTAAATATCAAGATTCAATCTCAACCGCTCATCAAAATTAATCAACGGCTAGGATTAAACTCTCATTTTTAATTTTTTTATACCTAAATCCTAACCGAAACTAATTGGGGTCTCTCTTTTTTTTTTTTTTCTTTTTTTTTTTTCTTTTTTTTGTTCATCTTCTCCAAAAGAGAAAGGCAGCCGCCGACCCCTCTTCTGGTCCCCCATCTCTTCGCCGCTGCGGCACTCCAACAGCTCTCTCTCCCTCATCTCTCTCACACGCCGCCATCTCCACCACCTCACCTCCCTTTTTCTCTCAATCTCCCCGCCGTCGAACCTTCTTCTCCACGCAGCAGCTCAACAGCGCCGCAGCGCCATGCGCAGCGACGACCGGCAAACACCAACGAAACACTCTCCCTTTCCTCAATTGTCTTCGGCGAAATTTCACTGTAAAGATGAACCACCAGACAACTCTAGCAGTTAACGTCGATGGCCGCGAGACCAAATCAACCAAAATGTTGGGTTTGAACTTATTGGGTCAAAGACAGACCTTCACAGATCTTTCTAAGTATGTTTTCTAATTTTATTGCTACTCTTATTCCTCTCCAAATTAACTGTCTAATCTTTGGTTCTCCTCTCTTACATTGCTATATGTTTTCTACTTCACAAATGTTTGGGATTTTGCTTAGTTACCATTTCATTGTATATTTCCGCCTTCTGTGTGTTTGTGTAACCATATAATTCTTGATACGACTACTTGACATCTTCACTTATAGTGTTACGAATATAACTCAGTGATTTAGTTGTCTGCTAATTTATTTCATATGTGATCTATTTGGTTGCAAAATAGCTTTGAAGATTACCATTTTCAAGTCAATTACGTGACCCTCCATGTCCCTCTAAATTAACTTTAAATCTGCATATTAATATTGGGTTACTATGTCAAGCTTTGATACAAAATTCAGTGACTCTTAACATATCTCACTTGTTTATTTTATCTTGCCTCTATATTGCTTAGTTACTGTTGATTAGTACGCTTAATTATGGGGTAAATAGGATTGCCCCAATTATTCTTGCTTACAGGTTAATGTTAATGCTCATTAGTATAAATTAACCATGTATCGGTCCTGATTTCAAGTTGTTTGATACTCTTTGCTCATGGTAAATTTTGATAAGTCTTGGGCTCATTCTGAAATTTAAGTTTCTTTCCCTGTTTATTCTAAAACAGATTCGTACTCATGGTAATCTGATTCTTTTTCATTTTTTCAAGTTTGATTCGTATTTAGTTGGTAACAACTCCTTTGATTGCCTAAGCATGAGTATTTGTGGTGAATCATTGACTCAAGTTAAGGCTAAAAGATGTGACCTACCCTCATATCCTGTTTATTTCTCTGAAAATGACCATAGGAAATTGTTTAGTTTAATCCTGCATATTATTTTACTTTCGATTTAAATCTTTATAGTAATTATTATTTTCTTAAGTTGCTAATATGTTGTAGTCATTGTATTTATCATAATCAATCTTTTCCATTCACGAAATTTGAAATAAAATTAGTACCTCATACTACTTTATATAAAATGTCCACGCTTGTCCCCTCCCCGTTTTCCAATAGACATATATAAATATAATATACCCATGCTTTTTCCCTCCCTTTTTCAGAATATATATATAAATATAATATGTCCATGTTTGTCCCCTCCCCGTTTCCCAATATACATATATAAATATAATATACCCATGCTTGTCCCCTCCCTTTTTCATAATATATATATAAATATAATATGCTCACGCTTGTCCCCTCCCCGTTTCCCAATATACGTATATAAATATAATATATCTATACTTGTCCCCTCCCTTTTCAGAATATATATATATATAAATATAATATGTCCACGCTTGTCCCCTCCCCATTTCCCAATATACATATATAAATATAATATACACATGCTTGTCCCCTCCCTTTTTCAGAATATATATATATATATATATAAATATAATATACTCATGCTTGTCCCCTATATA
Organism: Solanum dulcamara; assembly: GCF_947179165.1. Lineage (NCBI taxonomy): Eukaryota > Viridiplantae > Streptophyta > Magnoliopsida > Solanales > Solanaceae > Solanum > Solanum dulcamara. The sequence goes on along the minus strand of NC_077248.1, from coordinate 45,793,961 downwards.
TATAATATGCTCATGCTGGTCCCCTCCCCATTTCCCCAATGTATATGTACTAATTAATTAGCAGGATGCCCATTCGGGATTACTTTATTAAATTACCCATTCCACATTATTCTAATGATCCTCTATTCTCTATTTTTCGGATATATATTTGAGTACTCACTCAAGGAAAAGGAGGGGGAAGAAGGAGCAGAGAGAGGATTGGAAGCAAAAGAAAGAAAACATTCTTACTTCATATTTCTAAAAACAAAAACAAAAAAGAAAGAGAAAGAGTTTCTTGTACACTTGATATTCTGTTTCTAGTGTTTGGCATTGGTTTTCAGATTTCGATTTTATTTAGTCTTCCTAATTAAAGTGTCCAGGTTAGTTCCAACCTCTTTTTATACATTAGTTTGTTATTTTTTAAAATATTTTGCCTTGTTTGTTTATTCTGTTGAAATATAATTATCATCATGATCTATCCCTATATTATTTGTATACTGCTTTGTATCTTCTTCATAGTTTAGCAGAATTTGAACTCCAAAGTTTGAGACGCGAAGAGTCCGCTTGGGTTGGAGAAGCTACTACATTTTACATATTTGTCTATTCATATTATTATTATTATTTTATTTACTTTTTGTTTAAGTTATAATAATTTGTAAGTACTACATAATGAAATTATTTGGGGACTGTCTAGAGGGGGGAGGGGAATCTATGTGCTACTTGCTTCACTTATCAGATATATGTTTGTGCACGTTAGCAAATTCGATATACTGGAATGATTGCATACTCTTGTCCGTCGAATATGATAACTAATTAGCCATGATGTTTCATCATTTTTTTTTAAAATAGTTAACTGCATATTTGTTTAACACTTTATTGCATCAATTGATTTATAAACTAATGCATTGAACATGCTTATTTTCCTCTAACTTTTGAGCATAGTATTTCTTTGTCCATCTAAAAAATAACTATAGAATAACATGCCTCTGAGGCCTACTCACTTCCATGTATGTTCAACACATGTATTTACATTGTAAATGAGTTGGTATGAATTATTTAATATTTTAGAATATTACTTGGTCAAAAATCATGCCATTATAATTCAACATAATTTAGCATATCTTGTTATAAAAATCATGCCTAACGGGTTTAATATATTTCAAGTATATTATATCAAAGAAATCTTGTATGTAAGTATCACATAGTGTCCAGTATTTTTTATTTATTTAAAAAACTTTCCCATGTCCTTCATCCTTGAAAAATATAAATTTGGGGTATAGAAATCATAAATATAGGTTCATGATTTTCATATATTAAACTATTTAGATATTATGACCATAAGATTTGTCTAATATTTTGTTAGCATGCTAAATTTGTCATAGCTATGGAGTTGAATGAATATTGTATACAGAAATTACGCCTATATGATCATAATAAATATTCATCATGATACTCTATTTTCGAAATCATGCCTGCAGCTTTAATTAGTTTTCTTTAGCATGTTAAAATTATCTAGAAATCATATCCATAGGCTATTACAAAAATATTTTCAATAGAAATCATGTTTTTAGAGTCTTAATAAATTTTCAACATATCATTTCATTTATGAACCATATCTATAGTATTTTTTTTATATAAATTTTCAGCATGTCATAAAGTATACACCTTGTTCATATGATTTCATTAAGGTCTTTAGTTAATAAATTAAAGTTGTCAATAATGTCTTGCTTTTATCACAAATAGGCTAATAATTAAGATTGCTCTTATATGCTTAATTAATTAAGCTTCGTTTCTGTGTCATCTTGGTTTGACATTTACACACACTTAATATTTGTTTTGACCTTCACTATTTATCTGTGTTTTCAAGCATGCTAGTTAATTAATATAGAGGCTTATTTGAGATTTTATGTGCTAAGTGATGTCTTATTTGTTTTTGTCTGACGATGTGTCTAATTAAGAAACCTATATTTTCTTTAGTCTAACACCTATCCTAATAATAAATCCAAATGCCTCTTGGATATTAAATTGGGACGTTAGACACCTTTAAGACGTTAGTTTTTATTACTTCTTTTAGATCGCCTTAGGATTATAACAATAAATCAATTTAGGAGGGGTAGGGGTAGATAGGCTCTTCGAAAATGATGAAAATCGATCCGAGCAAAAAATGACAAAATACTATATTTTTGTCTTCCTATTAATAAGCCGGCGCTGATTCGAAGAATGTGAATACATAAATATTTTATCTTGCTTATATATTTTTCTTGGTATATATTTTGGGTAGTTTGATGTTAAAAACTAAAATGTTTCCTTTCAGGTATCACTAATTCCTATTGTATTCACTTTATTTAATTAGGCAGCAATATTTATTTGCCACGTATTAGTTCTAACATTAATTGTTTAGTTTAACCTAATTAAATACCTCGAAGAGAAATCATTTTTATGATCGATTGCTTTTATTTAAATGATTTATATACTAAGTCTATATTTATTATAAATTATCTTGAATGTTTTAAAATTTATATTTTTTCAAAATTGTTTAATACTTTGATTATTGTTAAAACACATTTTCTCAAAGTTAGTCAAATAATTTTCAAATTATTGGACTACCGCATGTTAGCGGCTATTTTAAGTGCTAAAACCTTCTTAAAATAGTAATATGGACCTCGTACCCTTTTCTCTAAATTTTTAAGACTTAATTTGTTATGGTCTTTTAAATTAAGTTTTCTTAATTTCTTTAAAAAAATTAAGTGGCGACTCCTCTTTCACTAAAATTGAGTTTTTCTTATAAAGATGAAATTAATTTTAAACCCCTGTCCATTTTTCGACATAACAGATATTTTATTAGAATTCCTTTTTCATTTGGGTTTCGTAAAATACAATATTCAAAATTTTGTTAGAGTTTAGTTTTCATACAAACTTCATATAATTTAGTTGCTTGTTATGTTACTACTGAGTACTTTTTAACTCATATGCCAGTGTGATACTAATAATAGATTTTTTGATATTTACATATTATTATATTTAAATTTCAAACTATTTAAGTTCAACGGTCAATAAGTAATACGATACAAAAGAGACTAATTAGATTTCATACACAAAATAAAGTTAACATGACATATTGTTATAAATTCATTACCAACCGAGCACCCAAAACATACAAACAACTGTTTGTCAAATTAAAAAAAAACTAACTTAATAATTCTTAACTAATTTTCAGGAACATAATTCTCACACATCTTCCTATTATGACTCTCTCGATGACTTATGCTGTAGGTAACCTTAGTCTTCTTAGATTTAACATCACCAACTCCCTTCCAATGTACTTTAGCTGGACTTCGTACCTTTCTTTGGTCCAAATACACAAGTACACCCACATCATTATGTATCATTATTGGTAGACATCTCTCGCTCACGAGATACTTAATCTCCAATCCATCTATAGATGCGTCCACTCCTAACGATGAAGATATTGCATTAACAAGGCCATCGTATAGAGTACTAGCTTCATATGTAATACCCTACATTTGAAACCCAACTTATTTACCTGTATTGAAAACATATACATAACTTATACAAATTGCTTATACAAATTGCATACAAACTAAGATCACATGCCGGATAAAATCAAAATATATTACATTATATACAAATTTTATACATAATTTATGCATAATTTAGACTACACAGATACCACTAATTCACCATATATAAAATTTATATTTTATTTAGACATAACCAATATCATTAATTCAGTGTATTCAATATTTATACATAATTTATACAACACCATACTAACTAACACCACATAATTAGTAAAACAAAAAAAATCCTCAAATTTAACTATAAATTCATATAAATATTACTATCACCAAAAAAGTATCGACCATGAACATTTTCAAACTAAAAAAAATACTTTTATACAATGGATATACAAAGAATATTAAATATTTATAATACAAAATTGCATCATATCAAATTTACACAAGTCATACATACAACTCATTATTTAATGAGATTTAATACAATATTCATACAACTTGTATTCACACAAATTCATTAAAAAATCGTTACAATTAGACAGAACCCAAATTTTCAACATTTTGAATGAACAAAAAAAAATTTGACTACTACTAACGTTATGCAGAAAATGTAATTTCATTATTAACTCTTACGTCCACCGAATTTGTACAAAATTCATGATACGTTAAAATGAGTTTAACATTACAACTAATGAAAATCAAGAGTATACATTCAATAAAAATAAATAAACTTTTTCATCACAAACAAACTTTTTCAATGAAAAGGGAAATCAAATCATTGAATTACCTACCTGAACAATTTCATCTTCCACTATGTTGAACAACTATTGATAAAAATCTTTCACTTTTCATGATAAATCCAATGAAATTTCTTTCAAAATGTTGAAAAGTCAATGAATGAAGGGGAGAGAGAAACGTTGGAGACAAACATTCAAATAAAAATTTCAGTTTTGGAAAATATATCTTACCATATTTTCAACTAATTGAGAAAATAAAGAAATTTAATTTCAACATCAGTTATTAGAGTTCTAATTGAATACTAATTTTGTATTACCATTACTATATTTATTACCATTTCTTTATTACATTTTTATTTATTTTGCTTTTTTAATACTTTAATTAATGCATAATATTTTTAAATCTGTTATAACATGAAAATTTTTGTTGGTACAATATAACGATCCATTAGGTCATTTTGAGTACTAGGGCCTTTTAGTTCATATAAGACTCACCCCGTAAATTTTTAATGGGCATTTTGGACTATTTAATAACTTCGTTTAATTAGTTGATGGGTGATTTTAAATAATTAATCTAATTGATGGGCTAAAATGTTAATTTATTTAATATTCTATACCACTTTTCTTATATTTATTAAAATAGGTTAGTAGGATTTGTCATTTTTAGTAAATAATTAATTTTTAAAAAAGAAGGGAGAGGGCACGCAGCTTCCATCTGCAAACCGAAGAGAAAGAAGTGCATACACTAAAAGCACAAGCCTCTCAGGTAAACAGAAAGCTTTAACCAAGCTTTAATTCTTGTATACACATATATTGATTTAAGAAGAATATTTATTAGTTGTATATTGATGTTTAAATTGAAAGTGTCACCGCTACCTATTTAGTGGCATTAGAAAGTGGGGTTAGGTCAATGATTGAGGCTAATGGGAGCAATAATTAGGTAATTATATGTAAAATATATGATGAGTGAATTAATATGTAGGTTAGATACTAGGTTAGCTACTGCATATTTTTTTCATTCCTATCCGTAGATGAAGTTTCAATTCTATCTTTTTTTTAAACTTGAATCTATGTTGGAATTCTCTATATGGTATCACGTTAAGATTTTAAGTTCTGATATATTGGTAGATATAATTATATATTAAATATATTATATCATACGAATATTATTAGATTTATGATATTTGAAGGAGTTAAGACTTAATCCTAGGCTTGAGATTTAAGAAATTGATTATAGAATTAGGTGAGCTTTGGGTCTAGAATAGACATATAGTAATATGGGTCTCTACGGACTCGTTTGCTTATGAATATTGTATACTTGATAGATTGGAAATGTGAGACATTGAACAAAGGAAAGGCATTGGTGGATTAGCTTGCTTTACTTCGGTTTTTCGGTTGAGGTAGGTTATGATTTTATTCTATATCATAGATAGACTCTTAATAACGATTGATAGTCATTGGGTAATGTGTGAAGTTTTCTATGTATTTAATTATTGTGGTTTGGATGGTTGGTATGTTGTTGTGATTGGTCTGAAATTCCAAGACCATGAAATTCATAATCTTGAACTTGCCCTATCAAAAATGGTGTCTTGAATAAAGAAGATTTGATAAAATATTGTTAATGAAGTGAAATGTAATAATAAAGAATGATAAATTAATTATATTTGGATTGAGTGTCACATTCCGACATGGTATATTTGGAATGGGTGTCACATTCTGGCATGATATATTTGGATCGAGTGTCACGTTCCGGCACGGTAATATTAAAAGAAACAAATAAAAATGACTTAATGTTACCCAATCTCCAATAACTCATTTCCCAAAAGAGCGTGATGTGGAGGTCTGAGTCCTCATGTGTGATCTTGATATTGTTGACTGCTTATGTAATTGTTCATTGGTTACCATCTGTTAAGTGCTATGGTTGATTTTCCGCTATTACTTTATGTTTATTAATTTCTATTTTGAGTCGGCTGATGATACCTACTTAGTACATGTTGTCCTGTACTGACCCCTACTTGTATCTTTCTTTGTTTTATTTGTGGAGTGCAGCGAGTCTTCCATCGGCTTCGACTCGACCTCAGCTCTAGTCAGTCTCCAGTTCATCGGATTGCAGGGTGAGCTATTCTGCTAGATGGCGATGGAATCTCTTGTCATGACATGGTGTCCTTAGTTTTTGGACACACTATGTTAATTATTTATTTTGGTGTTAATATTTTCAGAGTTAGTTTTAGAATTCAGATGTTCTTCATGTGATGACTTTCAAGTTTTGAGAAAAACGTATTTATTTGAGCTTCCGCGTTATTGTCATATTTATTAGTTGGGGTTTGTATCATTGGTTCTCCCACCTAGGAGGTTAAGTGTGGGTGTCACTCATGACCCATTTTGGGTCGTGACAAACTTGGTATCAGAGCTTTAGGTTCAGTGATCTCATCACACAAGGATAAGTCTAGTAGAGTCTTGCGGAACGGTACGGGGACGCCTTTACTTTTCTTCGAGAGGTTACGGGACTTTAGGAAAACTCCATTCCTTCTTTCTTTCGTGCTATTACTTGAATCCAATTGGTATCTAGGTGATACAAATTGGTATTTGACCTTCTTCACTTTACTTTCGCAGATGGTTAGAACTAGAGCAATAAGAGCACATGAGCTAGCTGTTGGGGCTGTAGGCAGAGGAGGAGTAGCAACGAGAGGCCGTGGTAGAGTTCGCGGGAGAAAGCCCACTAGAGGTAGGGTCCGGACAGTTGGGCCAGCCAGGGAGAGAGCAGCGACCCCTCCACCGGCTGATGAGGTAGTTAAAGATGATGTTGAGGTAGAGGAGGAGCAGGTTCATGAGAGAGAATCACCACCCCAACCTACTCCAGAGATGATCCACCAGGTTCTCACCTATCTCAGTGGGTTATCCGATCAGGGACAAGCTCCCCAGCACCTCATATTCCAGGAGTTCAACATGTAGGTGTTGTGGCTCCCCGCATGACTGCGTCCTTGGAAAAAAGTATGTTTCCTCGATTGACTACAGGGCCGATAATGACAAGTGATCAGCATGATCTCTTTGCTAAGTTCTTAAAGTTGAAACCCCTAGTCTACAGGGGTACTGAATCTGAGGATGCCTATGATTTTCTTGTTGATTGTCATGAGTTGCTTCATAAAATGGATATAGTAGAGCAATTTGGTGTTGAGTTTGTGAGATACCAGTTTCAAGGAGACGCCAAAATATAGTGGCGGTCTCATGTTGAGTGCTGACCAGTAGAGGCACCACCTATGACCTGGTCAACCTTTTATGACTGTTTCATGGAGAAGTATATTCCCCGGACCTTGAGGGACAGGAGGAGAGACGAATTCCTGAATATAGAGCAGGGGAGAATGTATGTTGCCGTTATGAGGCCAAGTTTCGTGCCTTAGCCAGATATGCTACTCATGGCCTATTTTGGATCATGACATACAACCTGAAAGTTATAAACTATTATCACAACTCAAAATTTCTTATATTAAATATTGTTGTAAACTAAACTAAATTTAGCAAAATAAGACTGAGGGAATCAGGGAGAAGAAAGGAGAACAGAGTAGGAAAATTTTCAGTGTATATGTTTTCTGTTCGTGTTTATTCCTTTCAATATTCTTTGCCAACCTTGCCTATATATAGGCACAATAATTAGAGTAAATACCAAGTGGGCAAGTTGCCCACTTAAAAGTGGGGCCCACTTGGGAAAAAGACACACTGAGACATCCATTATCCACCATAATTTAACACTCCCCCTTGGATGTCTAAAAAAAATTCTAGTGAAAAAAAATTATATATATATAGAGAGAGAGTTATTCTCAACATCCATAGACGATGTGCCTCGTTAAAACCTTACTAGGAAAAACCAAGTGGAAAAAGCCTAGTGAAGAAAAAAGAGTACACACATCTGGTAATACGTCTTGATTGTTGTCTTATTAAAAACCTTACAAGAAAAATCCAGTGGGACAAAACCTTGGTTAAGAAAAAAAGAGTGCAGCGCGTATTTTACTTCCCCTGATAAAAAATTCATTTGATATTTTGGACACGACGCATTCCAATCTTATATCTCAACTTTTCAAAAGTTCATGTTGGTAATGCCTTTATGAATAAATCTGCAAGATTATCACTTGAATGAACTTGTTGTACATCAATATCACCATTCTTCTGAAGATCATGTGTGAAGAATAATTTTGGTGAAATATGTTTCGTTCTGTCTCCTTTTATGAAGCCACCTTTTAATTGAGCTGTGCATGCGGCATTGTCTTCGAATATAACTGTGGATACTTTAACATTATTTTTCAGGCCGCATCTTTCTTTGATGAACTGTATCATCGATCTTAACCACACACATTCTCTACTTGCTTCATGAATTGCTATTATTTCAGCATGATTCGAAGAAGTAGCAATAATAGACTGCTTTGTAGATCGCCATGATATAGCATTTCCTTCATGTGTAAACAGATAGTCTGTCTGAGATTGAGCTTTATATGGATCTGATAAATAACATGCATCAGCATAACCAATAAGGTCTGCGCAACCTTTGTTAGTATAAAATAAACTCATATCAATAGTACCCTTCAGGTATCGCAAAATATATTTGATACTGTTCCAATGCCTACGCATTGGGGATGAACTATACCTTGCTAGCAAATTAACAGAAAATGTTATATCAGGCCTAGTTGCGTTAGCAAGATACATAAGTGCACCAATAGCACTAAGATATGATACTTCAGGACCAAAAATTTCTTCATCCTCTTCTGAAGGTCGAAATTGATCATTTTCTACTTCAAGTGATCGAACAACCATTAGAGTACTTAATAGATGTACTTTGTCCATGTAAAATCATTTTAAGATTTTCTTAGTGTAGGCAGATTGATGGAAAAAGACCACATCTGCTAAATGTTCAATTTGCAGACCTAAACAAAGTTTTGTCTTTCCAAGATCTTTCATTTTAAATTCTTTTTTTAGATATTCAATTGCCTTTTGGTCCTCTTCAGGGGTTCCAATGAGATTTATGTCATCAATATAAACAGCGAGTATAACAAACTTTGATTCCGTTTTCTTAATAAAAACGCATGGACAAATAACATCATTAATATAGCCTTCATTTATTAAGTACTCACTTAGGCGATTATACCATATGCGCCCTGATTATTTCAGACCATATAATGATCTTTACAGTTTTATTAAGTACATTTCTCGATACTTTTTACATGCTTCAGGCAATTTTAATCCTTTTAGAATTTTCATGTAAATGTCATTATCAAGTAAATCATAAGGGTAAGCTGTAACTACATTCATTAGATGTATTTTAAGATTTTTATGTACAGCTAAACTGATGAGATATCGAAAAGTTATTCCATCCATAATAGGTAAATATATTTATTTATAGTTGACCCCGGGTCTTTGAGAAAATTCTTGTGCAACAAGGCATGTCTTATATCTTACAATTTCATTTTTCTCATTTCATTTTCGTACAAAAATCTATTTATAGCCAACTGATTTCACACCTTCAGGGGTTTGGACTACAGGTCCAAAAACCTCACGTTTAGCAAGTGAGTCTAATTCTGATTGAATTGTTTTTTGCCATTCTGACCAATCACATCTACATCGACATTCTTCAACAGATTTAGGCTCAAGACTTTCACTATCTTGTATTAGGTTAATTGCAATATTATATGCAAAAATATTATCCACCGTAATTTTTGATCGGTCTAAATTTATCTCATCACCGGTAGAACTTATTAAAAGTTCTTCATTCACTTGAGTCTCGGGTTCACTGATTTATTCAGGAATATCAGGATTACTCAAATGTTGACCTTCTTCAGGAGGTTCTTGTGTAGTATCATCTTTATTATTTTTTACGCTTCTCTTTCTAGGATTTTTATCCTTTGAACCCAATGGTCTACCACGCTTCAGGCGTATTTGGGATTCAGAAGCTATGATACTAGTAGATGGTCCTTTTGGAACATCAATCCTTATAGGCACATTCACTGCAGGGACATGTGAGTTAGTTATCCGTTTCAAATCAGTAAATGCATCTGGCATTTGATTTGCTATTTTCTGTAAGTGGATGATCTTCTGGACCTCCTGCTCACATGTACGGGTACGTGGATCAAAATGAGATAGTGATGAAACTTTCCACGCAATTTCTTTTTTGGGTTCCTTTTTCTCTTCCCCTAATGGCGGAAAAGTTGTTTTATCAAAATGACAATCTGTAAACAGAGCAGTGAATAAGTCTCCAGTCAACGATTCAAGGCATCGAATTATGAAGGATGAGTCAAATCCAACCTATATGCCCAACCTTCGTTGAGGGCCCATCTTTGTACGTTGTGGTGGTGCTACAGGCACGTATACCGCACAACTAAAAATTCTTAGATGGGCTATATTTGGCTCATGTCCAAATACTAATTGTGACGGAGAATATTTATTATAATGTGTCGGTCTGAGACGTACAAGTGCTGCTACATGTAATATAGCATGACCCCAAACAGTAATTGACAATTTTATTTTCATTAGTAGAGGTCTTGCTATCAATTGTAGGCGCTTTGTAAATGACTCTGCAAGGCCATTTTGAGTATGAACATGAGCAACAGGATGTTCAATTTTTATCCCAATTGATAAGCAATAATCATTAAAAGTTTGGGATGTAAATTCTCCTGCATTATCAAGACGAATGGCCTTAATTGGATAATCTGGGAATTGTGCTCTCAATCTTATTATTTGTGCTAACAACTTCGCAAATACCAGGTTGCGGGATGATAAGAGGCACACATGAAACCATCTAGATGATACATCTATTAGGATCATAAAATATCTAAACAATCCACTAGGTGGATGAATAGGTCCACATATATCTCCATATATACGCTCTAAAAAGCCAAGAGATTCGATGCCAACCTTCAGGATCGATGGTCTGGCAATTAATTTGCCTTGATAACAAGCAGCATATGAAAATTCATCATTCGTAAGAATCTTCTGGTTCTTTAACGGATGTCCAGTTGAATTTTCAAGAATTCGTTTCATCATTATTGATCCAGGATGACCTATTCGATCATGCCAGAGCACAAATGTATTTAGATCAGTAAACTTCTGGTTTATAATCATATGTGCTTCAATTGCATTAATTTTTGCATAATATAGGCCAGATGACAAAATTGGTAATTTTTCCAATATATATTTATGGCCTAAGACACTCTTGGTTATGCCAAGATATTCATTTCATTTAGTGTCTCAACATGATATCCATTTTTGTGAATATCTTTAAAACTTAACAAGTTTCTTGGGAATTTAGAAATGAATAGTGCATCTTTTGTAACAATTTTTGTTCCCTTAGACAAAATTATTGTAGCTCTTCCAGAGCCTTCTATCATTTTTGAATTACCAAAAATTGTAGTAACATTGACTTTTCTTCTTAGCAAGTTAGAAAAATATTTCTCGTCTTTAAATATAGCATGGGCTGTTCCACTATCAATTACACAAATATCCTCGTGATTGATCATTGATTCAAATAAAATTTGAGGCATTTCCATATTTTCTTCAATAATAAATAAAATAAGTATTAAAACAACACAAATTTTATTTATTTACATGGACTATAAAAATACAAACATAATATTTAGTACAGATAAATAAAAAGAAAAAATTATTTACATATTGTTAATCTTATTGATATTCATATTTTCTTCTGGAAAATTAAAAAAATCAGCTACATCCAAATGCATAGGCTCAATATTATCCTCAGAGATAAAATTAGTCTCTGGATTATTTTTCGTTCTTTTCAAGGATGCCTGATATAGCTGAACCAAGCATTTTGACGACCGGCAAGTCCGCGACCAGTGCCCCATACCTCCACATCTATGACATACACTTTCTGATTTTTTCTTCGGTAAAGCTTCTGGCTTTTAACCCTGCCTTTTATATTGCTGATCATTTCTCAGTGTCGGCCGAGTATCATGATTATAATTTCTTTTTCGCCCATGACCACGGTCACGACTAGGGTCATGACCTCTTTCTCGTTGGTTATAATTTGCCTGATTCACTTCTAGGAGTGGCAAAGAACCAATGGGCCGACTATCATGATTTTTCATTAATAATTCATTATGTTGTTCAACAATAAGAAGGTGAAAAAGTAATTTAGAGTATTTTGTAAAATCTTTTTCGTGATATTGCTGCTGCAGGAGCATATTCGCGGGTGCAAATGTGGAGTATGTTTTTTTGAGTTTATCTTGCTCAGCGATTTCGTCTCCGCATAAATTTAACTAAGCTATAATTCTAAATAAGGCAGAATTATATTCAGTTATATTTTTAAAGTCCTTTAGTCTCAGATTTAACCAGTCATGATGTGCTTGTGAAAGCATGACCAACTTCAAGTGGTCATATCTTTCTTTTAAATTTTTTCACAATTTCAGGGGATATTTTAATGTAAGATATTGTAATTTGAACCCCTCGTCAAGATGGTGACGGAGAAAAATCATAACTTTTGTACGGTCTTGACTAGATACCGTGTTATCATCTTTGATGGTGTCTGCCAGACCCATCGATTCTAGATGAATTTCGGCATCTAGTGCTCATGAGGAGTAGCCTTTTCCATAAATGTCTAGAGCCACAAATTCAAGTTTTGAAATATTTGTCATTTTATGAAAATAGAATTAAATAAAATTCTTACCACTTTTTGTTACCTTAAAAATAGCCGGAGCCCCGTGCTGATAACGTGTTGTAAACTAAACTAAATTTCGCAAAATAAGACTGAGGGAATCAGGAAGAAGAAAGGAGAACAAAGTAGGAAAATTTGCAGTGTATATGTTTTCTGTTCGTGTTTCTTCCTTTCAATATTCTTTGCCAACCTTCCTTATATATAGGCACAAGAATTAGAGTAAATACCAAGTGGACAAGTTATCCACTTAAAAGTGGGGCTCACTTGAGAAAAAGACACACACTAAGACATCCATTATCCACCATAATTTAACAAATATGACATTTAAAAAGTTTTCACAACCACCACCGGCGGCTTTTGAATTTAACAAAACAAAAATATCAAACACTAGATTGAATTGAAGAATGTTTTTTTTTAATCTTTTTAAGTAATGTCATGTGGATATTATGCGAACGTGATTAAATTTACATGTAAATTCACATGGTAGCCTACTTCCATTTTTTCGGATCAGATAATATTTTTGGTGTTTATTATTTTCTATAAATATAGGTATAATAATTTAGTTATTTTTTGGTCACAAAAGTTAGTGTTTTCGACTTGGATTCAATAAATAGAAAATTAAATGATAATTTGTTAAATTAATTGTAAAATTTAAGTTAGTACAACTTTTATATTGATAAAAGTAAATATATCTTTTGCCATGCGGATTGGAGGATAAAAATAATTTTTGAAATTTTCTTCTTTTTTTTTTTCGAAAATTGAGATGTTTGACCAATAAATGAAAGTGCTTTTAAATAAAATTTCGACCATCCATCTTATCATGCGATAGGCATCTTATGCTGAGGCAAGCATACTATGATGCGACTTCAATCCAACACCAGCTAACCGACAGATCGTTGTCTTATTATAAAAAGTAGAAGTAAAAAAATATTTTTTTTCTAGATAAAATATTTCTATCATAAACACATATTTATCAATGTATCCCTAATTAATTTCTAATTATAAAACAACTGTCTTGGTTACTACACATAGGAACTCATATTCTTTCAATCAGTTCTCAATCATACATTTAAATGAACGGAAAAGGATTAAAATGTCCTTAAATTATATGATATGAAAAAAAATGTTCTTAAAATATTTTTGCCGTCAATTTTTTGGTTCAAAAATGTCCTTCTCGTCAATCCTTTGGTCCAAAAATGCACTTGTTGTTAATAGTTTAGTTCAAAAATACCTCTATTGTTACTAAATGGGTCAAACGTACTCTTTTTTTAATAAATAAATATTATTATTATTTTTTTAAACACATCTTATTCCTAATAAGAATATACTTTTAAGGAACCTTATTCTTATTTTTTTAAAAATTACTTTAACTAATAAAAATATAGAAAATAATTTTTTCTTCTCTAGCATTTTATTAATTTAAATAAAATGACTTTATGTACCTTTTTAATGGATAACATATGCCATATATATAAGATCATAATTCATAGTAAACTCATCATTAATTTTCATTTAGATAATAATAAAAATAATTATAATAAAATAAGAAATATTTTTATTATTTTTTTCAAATTAAAGTAGGATAAATATTTGCTAATAAAAATTTTATTAGAAAAAAATGTGCTAAAAATTAAATAAAATAATATATTTTATTTGGTAAAAGGATATTTTTGATCCATTAAATAACAATAAAGATATTTTTAGACCAAAATATTGACAACAAAAATATTTTTTGACCAAACTATAAATGAGGATATTTTTTTTTCATTTCACTTAATTTAAGGCACTTTTGACCCTTTTCCATTAAATGAAAGATATTACACTTACTTTATATTCTAATTACAATTATCTAATTGAATTTTTATATGTTTTGAATTTTATACCGTAGATATAATTTATTTCTTGTAAAAAAATGCTTATTTTTCTTTTGTTCTTCAAGCAACTTACTACATTAAAACCTCTATAATGCATATGTTTGGGATCGAAAAAATATTCATTTATCGAGATTATTAGTTTATCGATAAATGCATAAAATATTTATTTATCGATAAATAAATATTTATTATTTTAGAGAGTATTTTGCAGTATGTGCCATAAGAAAGAAAAAAATATATTTGAATTAAAAATTTCAAAAGTTTAAATCTAGGAAATTAAAAAATGTATTCTTTGCATATTTATTATTTAAATCTAGGAAAGCTGAACGAATTTAGTGAACTTTAATGTTTCTAATTGTATTCATGTATATAGAATATGAAGAGATTTCAAAAAGTTAAGGATGAGATTAATTTTGGTTTGGTGGGAAGAAAAAATAATCAACTATGGAATCATATTTTAAAAAGAAATAGTTGTTGATCTAGTATTATTGACTGATTAAATATATATAATTTTTTGATTTATTCTAGTTATTATTACTTTATATTTTTTCTGGGCCTTTAATACTTTATTTTTAATTATTATCTAATGCATTTAGCGAGAATATTACTTTAATATAACTGACACAAATCGGGACCGGAGAAAAATATTCATTTAGCGAGATTATTATTTTATCAAATATTATTTTATCGAGGTTTTACTGTACTCATACATATAATGAGTTAATTGTTATGGAATCATTTTTAAATTTTATTTTACTTGATATTTTTAGTATATTTAAATCATAATGTTAATATTATATTAATATTTAATATTTTATTTGAATTATCTATGTATTATATTGATTGAATATTTAAATATGTACTTTTAAATTTTTGATTAAATAAAGTAAGAACTTAATTAAAGTCTTTCATAATAGTAGTCAGTGGCATATTTAGGATTTCCATCGGAGGTTAAAAAATAGTTGGGTTAAAAAATAATTAAGAAAAATGAATTGTTTTAACTTGAAGTCTGCGGACCTTTTTTTTTGCTAGAAAATATTATATATTAAATTACACTAGATATTATACAGTGTCTACATAGGAGGGTGGAACCTTTGTTGATTGCAACGTAGAAGTAGATGTAGTAGTGCGAGCAGTACTAACAGTTAATAGCGGATTCAGAATTTTCATCGAAAAATTCAAAAATAGGTTGGGGAGACTAAGAAAAAATAATAACCTTAACTCCTAAATTTTAGTTTGCCCTATCATGCCCCTTCTAATAATTTTTTCAATTTTTGTCCAGCACCGTCGAGTTTTTTTTAAAAAATAAATGTGCATTTTTAAAATACTTTCTTATTTTCTAAAAATATTTTATGCATTTTAAAAAATACCTTCTTGATTTTTTCACAAATTACTTATTTTGAATTATGTTTAAAGACCAAAATATACTTAAGAACATGGAGGGACTATAAGCTGTTTCTTCAGAAAATGAAATTTTCATAATTTTAATTTTATGTATGAAAGCACAAACTTTTTCATTGAATTTTTTTTTCGTAAATATGTATAGTAATGTTTATAGACTTCACAAAAAATTATTAAATTTGTGGAGACATCCAAAGTGAAGGACGGTTTGTTTTTTTTTAACAAATTTGTCCTATCTTTCAAAACTTAGTTCTAAAACTAAAGGATATAAAAATGATTTTAAATAGTAATAAAATCTCACATTCATGTTTTCGATGTCCAAAAATGCTTCTTTGAACCAAAGATATCGTGTATTTAATATTGATTAGTTAACAAATAGGAATTTGATAAAAAAAATATGTTACAAATTTAGGATAATATTAGTAAGTTATATAATAAGAAAGAATTAATTTGAATTATGACTCCCAATTCATTTTATAAACTTTATTGTTAGGAACATTGTGTAGAAAAAAAATTAAAAATTCAAATATATTGTGACAATTAAATTTGATATGTTCAAATAAATTTTTAAAAAATGCTTTACCATAATTAAGCATAAAATAAAAAGGAAAAAAATAAGTGAGGGAGTTTAATAGCTATTATTTTTCTTAGGGGAATGTTATCTAGAAAATGAGAATTTAATAGCTATTATATTTCTTATTCCTTTTAATTATTCACCATTCACGAAGGAAAATAAAAGTTAAAAACAATGTTGTGAACGGAAATAGAACTAGAGACCTCTTGCAACACTTGAACCCCCTTGGCTACTGAACCATGGTTCAGGGGTTCATTTTATAATATCTATATCTTAATTGTAGATTTAATTTTATATATATAATATTCGATGAACCCCGACCTTTACATAGATCCGTCCCTTTTAGTAGCAAATATAGTAGAGTTATTTACAATCTCTAAAGGGGAAAATCTATGTGACTCTGACTATGATAAGGATGACGTTTACGTAGATAGACAATGCCTGTTTTATCTGCTTGGAGCACATTAAAAACGCTTGCTGGAGTTCGGTCAAAATTGGTCGTAAAAAAACTAACAGAATGTGTGAATTACCATCCCACACATGCTAATTCGTCAGCCAAAATTTTTTGCACCCTATATACATGACGCCTGACGGACGGACGCAGACTTGGGTGCGTAGTCTGCGGACCTCTTGAGTCTTGACCATGAAGGTAAATCTCATGCATGTGGGCATATATTGGTAAACTAGTTATAATTTGTGATGTGAATTGATTCAATATATTAATTTTTATTTTTATAATTTATTAAGTCTTATATATAGTTTGTATTTAGTAATAAAATGTAGTAATACTTCATCATTAACTGCAAAATAATAAGAAAAGTAATTAATTATGCTTCAATGTTCCCCATCATCTAAGGTCCTAATTTATTCCAAATAGTTTTCATTTTATTTAAATTTATGAAGTTAGAGTTGTGTTTGATTATACTTTTTGCAATATGTGGAATAATATTCATATTTGAATATATTAGTACTATTTTAAAGTGAATTAGAAAACAAGTTATAAGTTGTTTTCCGAATTAAAACACAACTTCAAATTAAATTTTAAATTTTCACGATCAAACACTTAACTTACAAATAAAGTAAACTTTATTATGAAAAACTGTGAATCGTTTTCATGCAACAAAAAGGACACAGTTGCTACAACAAAATTTCCTTTGCCCATAGGCTTTTTGAGTAAATCTTACCATTGAAATATAGTAGAAAGCTGTTAAATACTCTCTTCATTCCATTTTATGTGTCCACTATATTAAAAATATGTTTTTATTTTTACTTCTCACTTTTAACATATCAAGAGACTTTTTCTTCTTCATGTTTTGCCTTCAATATTAATTACTTATCTCCCAAATTATTTTTCAATACCTAAGATTATATATTAATTTAAAAAGGATAAAAAATGTTCTTAAATTACGCAAAATTAAACAAAAATACCTCATTTAAAAGAAAAGAAACAAGAATGGGTTCCTTAATAGTAATACTTTTATCAGGAATAGAATATGTCTAAAAATAAAACAAATTAATATATTTATTAGAAAAATGATATTTTTGACCTATTAAGTAATAATAAGAACATTTTTAACAAAGCTATTAGCAGTAGGAGCATCTTAGACCAAACTATTAACTAAATGTATTTTTGTTCAATTTCACATAATTAAGACATTTTAATCATTTTTATTATATTAATTAGTATGAATATTATGATAATACTTATATTAATCATTAATTTAAGAGGCATAATAAAATTCAATGTGGACAAATAAAATAAACAAAAGAAATACAACATATAGAACGTATTTTGATGGACCCAGCCAAATATAAATGATCCTAAGCAGACATATTGATAACCTCATGTTACAATCATTTACATATGTTAGATAGTAATTATGCCCATTTTCTTAAAAGAAAAAAGGAAATTTTCAAAAAAATAATATTTTAATATTTAATAGGACTTTCTAGTTATATTTTAATATTTATTGAAAATGACAATAATTTGATTTGCTATTTTAATATTTTTTGTATTTTTTTTTACTTAATAGAATACAAGTAATTAAAAACAGATTGGAAAAAATTATGGGAGAGTATCTTTTAAATATGGTAATTGTTAATTACGTTACTTATTAGGAGATCTAAATAGGTGAATTCAATTATCAATTTTCTCTCTTCCTCCATTAAGGAGCTTCAATCTTCTTCCTCATCCTCCATTAACGATTTTCAATTCTTGTGTAAATGCAATTCGTTTGTTAAAATTTGTGGCTACAAAAAAGAGATTGATCTGGAAAACACAGCAAGCATGCTTATCGAAAATAAATATAACTTGAAAAATGATACATAAAATAAAAAGATGGTCTGATGATAAAAAATTGAATCATAATTTAGAAAAAATACAAAAATAAAATAAAATACACAGTAGGTTGAATGAAATATATATTTACTAGCCTATAAATATTCAGAAAGGATACAAAAAAAAATAATGAAATACAAATAATGTAGAATGGAATATAGATCTACTTGTTTATAAATATTCAGAAAGGATACAAAATGTAAATTGTAATGAAATACAAATCATGTATAAGAGAATACAAATCTACTTGTCTATAAATATTCAGAAAGGATACAAAAATGCAATGAAATACAATTTGCATGAAAAATATAGAATACTAAATGATAAATACAAAATAAATGATAGATAAAGGATATCATTTTCGGCTAAACTATAAATCTAATTAAAGGATACAATTACTATTAACAAAAAAAAAAGATTAAAAGACATCAAATTACTATAACTAATTAAATGACATTGGGATTGAATACATTCTAATATTGTAGATAAAATTCCAAATATAAGCGGCATACATCTAGATTGAATGCATACTATTGTGAATACAACTATAATAAGCCTATATATTGGAAGGAATAGTATTTGTTAAAGGATACAATAATCCTAAAATCTACAGATATAATGATAATAGTAATGAATACAAATATTATTAAGAAAATACTACATGTAAAAAGAGATTTAGTAAGATGCAAATAATGAGAAATGATAGATAATACAAGTCAATAAAAATCTACCATGATATATGATGAATATTTTGTTACCTAAATCAATGGAATTCTATTGGGGAGAGATTTTGGGAATTTTGAAAAGAAAAATAGAGAAGAAAGAAATGAGATAAGTGGGAATTGAAAAAAAAATCAGAGAGAGAATAGGAAATAGGGAAAAAAACGTGATCATTAAGAGAGTGTGTCACTTTACAATTAATTTTTTTTATTTCTCTAAAAACGTGTGCATAACAAGTTGAGAAAAATTAGGAACTAAATTGGGATACTATTAATTTGCTATAGAACTATAATATATCTATTATTGATAAAAAATTTAAACTGTAGTCCTTTTCAATAAATAAGTTGAGAATTTTGACTAGTTCACTAATTTTTTCAAAGAAGAATAAAGGGAAACTTACATATATTTATCATTTATAGCAATAATATTTTTTTCCCTAGACACCTATAATACATTTATAATACAGTTTTATCCCTAGACACCTTCATAAAACACAATATCTTCTGCAACATCTTCATCTTCAACATCGCTTTTGTATCCACGTTAATATTGCCCTGTTATTACCCTGCATTTGGTCTTTCACTGGCAGTGTCTATCTTTTCCTTTCTTACATTTTGTTGTTTCTCTTCTAATGAAGAGGATTGAATCAATCACACTTCCTGTAATTTTACACTGTTCGATTAAACACTGATAATGCTATGCTTTTAAGGACCTGTCTCAAGAATTACTCAATTCTACTTTCAATCTGGATTAGAAAGTGAATTTGAGACGACAAGAAATCTATTAGTAATATTCTTTATTCTAAAATGATCCATCTTGTGCTTGCTAGTGCTGAAACAGACCTTCTTATGCTTTCCTAGGACGCAATGCTCAAAAACTCCAAGTGTACTGATCTTCTCACTGTTCAAAAGGTTGTGTTTGCTCAACATCTCCAATCCTCGTGCGCTCATATGGCCCAGTCTCATGTGCCATAATCTTGCCTTGTCATCATTAGATAACTGCTGCACTGTAGATGCATTGACAAAGCCAACAATGGTGCTTCCTGCTAGTGTGTGGAGGCCATCCTCTAGTTTGGCCTTCAGCATGACTAAAGAACCTTTAGCCACCTTCATTGTACCTCCCTCGCTCATGTACTTGTAGCTTTGATTATCTAGAGTACCCAGGGATATCAAATTCTTCTTCAGATCAGGAAAATGACGAACTTCGGTAATAGTCCTCACGATTCCATCACGACAGTGAACCCGAATTGAACCAATGCCAACTATTTTACAAGTTGTATTATTGCCCATTACTACAGTTCCTCCACTTTTCTCATAACTGCTGAACCAATCTCTTTGGAATGTCATATGTAGAGTACAACCATAGTCTAACACCCATTTGTCGTCATAGACTCCACTATTGTATGATGTTGTTAGTACATATTCATCATCAGAATTATGTAACTGCTCAACAATGGATGCACTCATCTTTTCTTTGGACTTTGACATAGGAAAATCTCGTTCAAAGTGTCCCTTCTTATGACAGCCCCAACACTCCGCATTCTTCTTATTCACACGAGATTTTGATCTGTGCTTTGATTTGCTCCTTCCTTGTTGGCTAGTACGACCTCTTACAAAGAGTCCACTAGCTTCATCATCTTTGTCTCCTTCAAAATGCCTCCGCACATCACAAGAGTTAAGTACTTGCCACATTTGCTCAAGAGTGATAGGCGTCTTTTTCATCATTGAATTCTCAATATCACGATATTTTGAAGTCAATGAAAATAGCAAAGCACATGCAAGCGTCTCCTCATCCTTCTTATTTCTGACAATCTGTACGTCCATCACAAGTTTATTGAATGCATCTAGATGGTCTTGCAACAAAGTACCTGACTCCATCTTAAATGTGTGAAGACGCTGTTGTAACAACATCCTTGTTGTAACCGATCGGTCTGCCCTTCCAGCTTATCGCATAACTGTTTGGCCGTCTCCTCGGTACTTATACTCACTTCACAAAGCACGTTAGGTGCAAGAAATAGTTGGATTAAACTCAATGCATCTCCTTCAATCTTTGCGTTGTCGGAAACCAATGTGTTATCGGGGAACTATCCGTCAATAGCGTGGATTGAACCTTCCCTCCGCAGTAACACCATCATCTGAATTTTTCAGATATTGAAGTTATTGTGCCCACTAAATCTATCAATTTCAAACTTCATAAAACTCATTTTTACTTGTTCTTCCTCTTCTACTACAAAGTATTTGGAAATACAGAAAACCAAAGTAATTCTTTTCTGATGTGGAAGTTCAGACTATACTGCAACGATAGGGCATACTCAGACAAAACCTTTGCTCTGATACCAATTGTTAGCAAAAACGTGGAAATATAAAGAACAAGGAGAACAACAACATTTAACATGGTTTGGATCAGAATAATCATATGTCCACCAGAGAACAACCGCATTTATATTAACAAAGAAAGGGGAGAGATCCCAAATACTACTAAGAGAATTGCTCTATCAATTCTCTACTCTTCTAATGTATTTTGCAAAAGCCTTAGAATATGAGAAGACAAGAGAGAAATATTTTTGAGGTGTGCAAATGAATCAATAACTATCTATTTATAGGAATAAATTCTTGCTCTTGATGTCATCCATGACATCACATTTTGTCAAAATGTCAAAGTTTACCAAACTTTCAACTACCAAATTTACCAAACTTTGACCTAACTTTCACCTACCACGTTGCTACATTAAGGCTATCTAAAATCTTGTCAATTTTAACAATTCTTTTAGCATAAACAATTTTTTCTTGGTCTAAATGATAATGAACTTGGTACCGGCGTGCATAATCAATTGCCATCTTGCTGGTTCAGCTTATTTGATGAGCCTTAATTTCTCCATCATAAATAGTGAACTGTAAAGCTTCATCTTGCACTCTTCCTAACTTGGCTACTAATAGGATCACTAGCACCTAATTGTCGGAACTTCAAGCTCTACTATTGTCATCAATCACACCTAACAGCTTGGTTAATACATTCATCTATGGTTTGCTGGACAAATTGCATCCATAGCAATATTTGTGAACACATAATATTCTATAAAAGTAACTATGGAAATTTTAAGGATTAAATATACAACCTTTTTGGGCTCAGCTGCTTCATGTTTTGCCATCTGTTCCGTAGATTTGGTGTCTTCGCAAACAGGACTACCCTCCTCGTGCACTATCTGTTTAGGGGGCACTATGATTGTTATAGGGGATTTGTAAGGAATGATTAGCACGTGAAGATGTTTTCATTACCCCCCGCCCCCAACCCTCATCAAAAAAGGACAAGAATGGGGTTTATTCTTAATTAAGGAAAATTCATAATTTTTAATGTTTTATATAAGACAACTTATAGCTGCATAACGAAACCAATTCCTCGCGTATATACAATAGTTTATGGGTTGGAAGGTACACTGCAGCATTCATAAGTTTGCTGGAAATTAGAAAATCTCATAAGTTAGTGCATCATATAATAATTACATTATGCAAGACACTCAATTAGTACTCAAGTGATAATGTAATTTTCAGATTTATTATGAAGTAAAAACGCCAAAGCAGCAGCATAAGAAGTTAATCCGTACTAAAACTGCTAGCTAATGCCGCTTTCTAACTCATGATTGAGTGAAAATGCATATAAAGAAGCATCACAAGAAGTCAAAAATTGTTTCATACAGAACAGGGAGTTCAGAACAACAGTTGAAGCACCTGGTTGGGGGTAAGAGTTCCTGCTTCCACACTAGTATCAGTAGCCTTGATCTCTTCTGCATGATGATTCAAATTATAATCCTTGCACTGTTTGGGGAGGAAGCACCACAACTAAAGTTTGATATGAAAATTAATATGAAAATAAATTGGACATGAGAATTTTACGTGGAAACCCCTCTAACTGATAGAGGAGAAAAACCACGGGGTAGAAGAATATCACTATTTATATATGAAGTACACTCTCTTAAATACAAGGAGAAAACAACAATTAACACTTCTCTCTTATAAAAGGAACAACTACTAAAGAGGACACTCAAGACTACAATATTTATCTTGGTGTATAACTCTCTTTGTATTTTTACTTTCACTTTTCTGGGATTGTGGATGATATAAATGAGGGCACGAGACCCTCTATTTATAAGAAGAAGAAACCGCGTAAGAAGAAGGAGTATACGCATTTTCGTTACTGAAAACGCGTAAGGAAAAAACTGGCAACAATTAGTCAAAAAAGCTGGCAACAATTAGGACAATTGCTGCCTAATGTTTACTATTTCTTCTTTTTACTTTTTTTTTGTTGCTGCTTTTTCTTCTTCTACTTTTCCTTTTGACTTTCTTGCATTCTCCCACTTGAAGATTTAATTGTGAATCAATTAAGTCTTCACATCATCCTTTCTATCTAATTACTGCAATGTTACGTTTCTGTTAGGCCAATAGAAGATCGACACCATTTAAACTTGTTACTGTTGATCGGCTTCGTAAACATATCTGCTAGGTTGTCATTAGTGTGAATTTTCTGAATATCCACACTACCTTCTTCCACCTTCTCACGAATAAAGTGATACTGAACTCGTATGTGCTTTGTCCTTGAATGAAATGCCGGATTTTTTGCAAGATGCAAAGTGCTCTAACTATCACAAAATAGAGCAACCTTCTTTTATTTATGCCCGAGCTCCTCCAATAACATCTGCATCCATATTGCCTCTTTGCTAGCTTGTGTAGCTGCTACATATTCTATTTCCGTCGTAGATGTAGCCACAGTAGATTGCAGTTTTGAAACCCAACTTACAGCTCCTCCAGCAAGAGTAAAACATAATCTGTGGTGGACTTGCTTTTATCAAGATCACCTGCATAATCTGAATCAACATAACCTTTAACAGTAAAGTCTGATCCTCCATAACACATTGCATCATCTGAGGTACCCTTGATGTATCTTAGGATCCTCTTAACAGTATTCCAATGCTCTCTATCGGGATTAGCCATGTATCGACTAACCACTCCCACTGCTTGTGCAATATCAGGTCTTGTACATACCATGATGAACATTAAACTTCCCACTGCTGATGTATACGGTACTCGAGACATCTCCATCCTCTCCGCTTCATTGCTAGGACACATACTTGAGGATAACTTGAAATTAATAGGAAGTGGGGTAGAAATTGACTTATAGTCTTGCATATTAAAGCGTCTCAAGATTTTCTTCAAATAGTTCTTTTGAGAAAGCCAAATCTTCCTATTATTTCTGTCTCGGTGAATTTGCATCCCTAGAATCTTGTTTGCTGGTCCCAAGTCCTTCATTTCAAACTCCCTAGCTAATTGTGCCTTTAAATTTATAAGACGATCTTTGTTGGGGCCTGCTACCAATATGTCATCAACATACAACAGCAAAATAAAAAAATCGTCATCACCAAATCTCTTATAATAAACACAAGGATCTGAACTATGTCTGTTGTATCCAAGGCTTATAATGAACGAATCAAATCTCTTATACCAATACCTCGGCGCCTGTTTGATACCATCTAGAGATTTGTTCAACTTGCAAACCAAGTTCTCTTTTCCCTGTTCTTCAAAACCTTCTGGTTGGAGCATGTAAATTTCTTCTTTAAGTTCTCCATGAAGAAATGCAGTTTTGACATCTAACTGCTCCAAGTACAAGTCAAATGTAGCATACATTGCTAGGACCACTCGAATTGTTGTGAGTTGAACCACCGAAGAAAGTATCTCATTGAAGTCTATACCTTCTTTCTGAGCAAATTCTTTCACTATCAATCTTTCACAATACTTCTCCACTTGATCATTACCATTGCGTTTGATCTTATAGACCTATTTGTTTCCAATGGCCTTCCTTCCTTGTGGTAATTAAACAAGATCCCATGTTTTATTTTTATGAAGAGATTCAATTTCTTCTTGCATTGCTGCCACCCACAGAGATGATTCTTGGCCTTTCATAGCTTCATGAAAAGTTAAAGGCTCTCCATCTTCTGTTAGTAGACAGTATGCAATATTACTCTCCATAGAATAATCTGAGTGCCAAGCTGGTTTTCTTCTCTCCCTAGTTGACTGTCGAACTTCTGGAGTTTTGATCTCAGCTTGCTCTTGTTCTTCGTGCTCTGGTGCTGCTTCAGAAGAAACTGGAACTTCTTCTATTTCTTCAACTTCAACTGTAGTAGTCTCTGATTTTTCTTTTAAAGTGCTATCTTCTTTTGCTTGTATCTTGTTTTCAACAAATACAATATCCCTGCTAATTACCACCTTGCGGGCTGTGGAATCCCACAAGCGATACCCCTTGACTCCATCAGCATACCCTAAGAAAATGCATTCCCTGGATTTTGGATCCAACTTCGATTTTTCTTGGGTGTTGTACATAACATAAACAGGACTTCTGAATATATGTAAGAGAGAATAATCAGCTTGTTTTCCTGTCCATATCTCCATTGGCGTTTTCAGATCAATTGCGGTTGATGGTGACTGATTGATCACATAACAGGCGATTTTGACTGCTTCTGCCCAGAATGATTTTTCCAACCCTGTAGTTGCCAACATAGCTCTTGTCCATTCTAACAAGGTTCTGTTCATCCGCTCTGCTACTCCATTTTATTGTAGAGTATATGCCACCGTGAACTGCCATTTACCTTTTTGTTTACAGAAGTTATTAAATTCATCACCAGAGTATTCTCCTCCATTATCTGTCCTCAAACACTTGATCTTTTTCTCAGATTCAAGTTTCACCCGCGCTTTGAATTCTTTAAAAACTGAAAAAACATATGCCTTCCTCTTGATTGGATACACCCAACTTCTCTTGGAGTAATTGTCGATGAATGACACAAAATATTTCACTCCTCCTAGGGACTTCATCGGTGCTTGCCAGACATCAGAGTGGACTAGATTTAGTATTTCCTTGCTTTTAGCAGAGGAACTGCTAAATTTCAGTCTATTTTGCTTACTG
The DNA here is from genome assembly GCF_947179165.1 of Solanum dulcamara. Classification (NCBI taxonomy): domain Eukaryota; kingdom Viridiplantae; phylum Streptophyta; class Magnoliopsida; order Solanales; family Solanaceae; genus Solanum; species Solanum dulcamara. The sequence continues at coordinate 45,767,198 of NC_077248.1, read as the reverse complement.
GTAACACAATGCTCACAAAAGGGAAGTGAAACATTTTTGAGTCCTGGAAGAAGCTTTTTCTCAGCAAGAATCTTCAAACCTCGTTCCGACATATGACCAAGTTTACGATGCCATATCATCGTTGATTCTTCAAATAAACTTGCTGACGCGGTTGATGCTTCTCCTTCTTAGTGTGTTTCACCTTTAAGCATATATAGGTTTGCAACACATTTTTCCGCTTTCATCACTATAAGCGCTCCTTTAGATATTCTCATGACTCCACCATGAGTCTTATATGAACATCCGTTATCATTTAGTTGTCCTAAAGACAATAAATTCTTCTTTAAGTCTTTTACATGTCGTACCTCCTGGATGGTGCGTACCATGCCATCATACATCTTTATTTTGATGGATCCAATACCAATAACATCCAAAGCATGATCGTTTCCCATGAACACAGACCCTTCTAAGATAGGATTATATTGATGGAACCATTCTCTCCTAGAAGTCATGTGCCATGTTGCTCCTGTGTCCATGATCCAAACATCAGCGAAATGTTTTCTGCCTTCATTATTTGATATTGCCTCACTACATAAAATATCGCCATCATCCGAGGTACATGCAACATTCCCTTGAGAGTTTGATGGCTCAGGGTGTTCACTCTTCTTTTTGAATCGATAATCTTTCTTGAAGTGCCATTTCTTGCCATAGTTGTAGCACTTGATATTCTTTTTACTTCTTGATTGAGATCTGTCATGATTGTGACTCCTACTGGGGTCACGTTCTATTAGTCTTCCTCTCACCATCATCAAAGCTTCAGCTTGCTGCGAACTTGCTTGTCTGTCTTCCTTGTTTTTGCGCCGATTTTCTTCTTCCAAGACAGCGGCTGCAATTTCATCGAAAACTAGATTGTCTGTATTATTCGTCAGGTTGATGATAAGTTGATCATACGAGTTAGAAAGACTTTAAAGTAGAAGTTCCGCACGTTCAGTCCCCTCTATTTTTCAACCCATTGTTGTAAGTTGCGAAAACAAAGTATTCAAAGTATTGATATGTTCACTAACTGACATGGACTCTGCCATTCAAAAAGTATATAATCTTCTTTTTAGGAAGATTTTATTATGAAAAGACTTGGCTTCATATAATCCTGTAAAAGTATCCTATATTTCCTTCGCCGTCCATTTTTTTGCCACACTAGACAACACTTGATCAGCTAGTGCCAAGAGTAGATCAGCAACTGCGTTGCTGTCTATGTAGTTCCACTTGCTGTCATCAACAAAGTCTGCGGGCCTGCCTTCAATTGCAGCTAAGCAATTATCTTTTCTCAATATCGCTTTTATTTTCATTTTCCACAATGAGAAATTAGTCCCATTGAATTTTTCAATGTCAAACTTTATTGTACTCGATATTGTTATTTGCTTCACACCCTTCTAGATCGTTTCTGAATATTTTTGTGAACAATCGTGACAAACTGTACCGTCATCGAAATTTACTATTCACGTGAATAGTACTATTCATTGAATTTACTATTCACAAATAGTACCTTTGCATAAAAAAGACAGAATAACCGAGGGCTCTGATACCACTGTTGGGGGGAGGAAGCACCACAACTAAAGTTTAATATGACAATTAATATGAAAATAAATTGGACACGAGAATTTTACGTGAAAACCTCTCTAACTGATAGAGGGAAAAAACCATGGGGTAGAAGGATATCACTATTTATATATGGAGTACACTGCTCTCAAATACAAGGAGAAAATAATAATTAACACTTCTCTCTTATAAAAGGAATAACTACTAAAGAAGACACTCAAGACTACAATATTTATCTTGGTGTATAACTCTCTTTGTATTTTTACTCACTTTTCTGGGATTGTGGATGATATAAATGAGGGAACGAGGCCCTGTATTTATAAGAAGAAGAAACCGCATAACAAGGAGTATACGCATTTTCGTTACTGAAAATGCGTAAGGAAAAAACTGGCAACAATTAGTCAAAAAAGCTGGCAACAATTAGGATAATTGCTGTCTAACGTTTACTGTTTCTTCTTTTTACTTTTCTTTTTGTTGCTGCTTTTTCTTCTTCTACTTTTCCTTTTGACTTTCTTGCATGCACTGCAAATACGACATAAACACGGATAAAAAAATATCTAGTCAAGCCCGAAGTTGCAATAAAATAATAAATTGGATGCATAATTTTTCTGATGTACATCAGCTAGTTATATGAGAATTAAGACTGGAAAATCCAATCTTAATTCTCATATAACTGGCTGATGTACATCAGAGCAAGTGTACGTCCAGTTTAGTAATGCACTGGCTACTCAATGATTAAGTAGCATTTGATATACCTTGTTTGCAATAAGTTTCAACAGAGCATCAGATCCATTTTCTTCAAGATACCTCTCTACCGTAGCCAGAAACAATTCATTCTTGAGAGATGGATCCTCCATTGGCTTGTTCAACCAGTCAGCGACAATTTAAAGGTTGACAAATAAACATACATACAGAAAGCATTGGTAAACATAGCAAAACCCATAAAACTGAGTGATAACATCGTGCAGTTTCACCAGCACACACGGATGAATAAGTTTTTGATAAAGATAACACGCACTGTCAAACTGAGGTATTACCAACCAACATATGGTTATTAATTTAATATATGGCCACAGAGGAACCCTGTCAAAATAAATGGAAGGACATTAGAATATTATTCAACAGAGAGTTGTTTCTCATGTTCAACCATGTATATTGCACTATTTTCCCCAAATGCTTCAACAAACTCTTGAAATCCTCAATTCTCACCAAGGAAGTTTAAGAAACAGATGCAAGAACATACATTTTTTTAGAAGTTTACAGGAAATAATCCTGGGACTGTTGTATACCAATTATGAAACACAAACGTGCGCGGGGGGAGGTGGCTAGACCTAACTCCTGGCATACATACATAGATATCAAGCTATCTAGGCAAAAAAAAAGAAGCTTAACATAAATGTTACACTTTCCTAGGGCTTTACATATGCATTTACATCTAGCTAACAAAAAAATTGGCTTTGTCATATTTTACCTTGACACTAGGGAGTTGCCTCTTATCTACGAGATAAGGTCCTTTGGCACCTCCAGGCATCTGGTTTAATGTTGTGATATAACACTGGTTCATCAAGAGTAGTGGCTAACCTTGCTAGAAAACCAGCCATTTTATTAGCTTCTTTATAACAATGTGAGAAGGTAACATCACTTTAAATAACTATATCATAAGAATTAGGACCTTCACTTGAAAAAGATTCAGTCACAATATAAGGGTATGGATTCAGAAACAAAGTGTAAGTAGAAACACAAGAATTTCCATATACTTGTGTGTTTGGATTTTGTATGAAATAGATATATAAATGCTTTTACAAATTGAGAGCGAATATCATAAAGCAGAGTTTGTTCAATGATCTTACTGGAAGCTAATGTAACAATAAATTACTATTTCCACATGATCAGTTGTACAATAAATTTCTGGCCCTTTTTAATATAGGGAGCTAATAAAGAGTAGATGGAGCACATTGGGGTACCATTGGATAGGTTTGTCAAATATGTGGTGGAAGAGAGAAAAGATGGTCCAATATGTGAGTAGCTTTCTCATGTGATACTTAGAGTCAGTCTGAATCGCTTGGATTGAAGCATATCTGAAAGAATTGGTGAAATTAGCAGCAGTAAATACACTAAAATACTTGAAAGGAAAGTGAGGACTTGCGGAGGATAGCCCAGAGCAAGTAGGGGCCTGCAAATTACATGCAAAATTACAATTTACTTCAATCATGCAAATATCTACTACTCTATAATGGTAATAGCATTAATCTGCAAAGCTAAAATCTTGTTAGTTTTTGCTACTCTACTTGACAAGATTCAATTTTTACCATTACCAAGCATGCAGCACTAGAATGGACAAAGAGAAGTGAACTTACCAAGCCAGGAAATCCATTATTTGAAGAGTAAATATCAGAAAACCCATCAAGTTGTATGATCAGACCAAAACTTGTAAGCAAATACAAACTTTTCCCGTTAAATAAGCTTTTTATGCCCTAACACTGCCTACGTCTTTTACGTCATTCGCTTAATTTGTTTGGTTTTAAAAGCATAATATATAAACATGATCTGATGTTTGGATTGATTTATTTTGAGTGATTTTTGACTTTTTAAGTTATATTTTAGTTTTGAACTGTTTGGATAACACAAAAAGTGTTTTAAAGCACTTTTATTATGCTGAAAAAGTAAACAAAAAAGCCAAAAGTCAAAAGTTAATGTTCCTAACTTATGAATTTTAGCTTTTACTTATAAATCAATCTAAAAAAAGCCAATTCAAACACCATCTTAATTTGATTTCAGCTGACAACTATGATATTTAACTTTGTCAATACATAAATAGACACTTCAACTATTACACCTGAATTCTACCTAGCAAAATGCTTGCTATACACCCAAGTTACATGCTTTAGAAGTAAAATTCAAATGTTTATTTATTTAACTTTTAAATAGTTAAAATGCCTACTTATGCAGTTACAAAGTTAAAGGTCATGGTTGTCAGTTGAAGCCAAATTGAGGATCATGTTTATGTATTTATGCGTATAAGATATATACACATATATATAATATATATACATACAATTATAACTTTAATGAATCCTTTATATATATGTCCTCATGTTATCACTGTAGCACGGGTATTTCCACATGGTGCAGTTGAGATCGAAGCATAAGATGGTCAATGTTTAAGGTGAATGGGCATCATTTGAAGTTATACATAGGAGCGCTAGAAGAGGTGAAGATAGTTGAAGAAATATAACATGATGAAGTCTAAGTAGTCAAGTAACCCGCGTCGTACTGCGACGTTAAATTAGGCGCTACTTGGAAGGCAACCCAAGGATTTTAATTCTAATAGGTAGTTTAGAATTTTATATTTTAAAACTTTATAATGTCATGGTTTATTCAGTGATTACAAGAATCAAAAAGGCGTAAATAATGAGAACTGAGAAAAGTCGAGCCACCATAGACACTTATACGGGTCGTATAAGTGTTCACGACTCGTGATGCTTGGCGTAGAGCACAGGAGGATTGCAAGCATCAGGTTCACGGAAGAGCTTATGGTCCATATAAAATTTAACATACCATTTAGTCTCCCATGAAACCCAGATATATTTCTACTTATGTCCATAGCAATAGAGCGATTTACGACTCGTATAGATCTTCACAATCAATGATACGAGTTGTGAAAAATAGGTCGGTCAACTTAAATTGAGATGACTCGATTTGACCCAGAAACCCTAATACAAAAATAAAAAGGGTATTTCACCCGATTTGAATTATATTTGCGGCACCCACTTCATTCCTCATAATTTTGAAAACCCCCACTCTTCCATAACTGTCAAATCGTGAAATTGAAACTCCTCATCAACTCACATCTAATTTTAATTAACTATTGCAAAGTGTTGATGGCAGAATTCAACATTTTCATCCTCTTACTTAGTTCCAAATCAAATCTTTGAAGTAAGTGTTTGATTGAAGCAATTACTCTAATAATTTGTGATTATGGGATTAGGGTTTGGTTTTTTTTTGGTAAAAGAGTATGATTTTTGGGTTTGTTTGGATTTGGAATCATGTTCACATGTAGGTATTGTCTAAAAATTTGGTGTGGATTGAGTTTAATCACTGAACTAGTGTGGATCATATTTGAACTTGACTATGACTAGGTACATAAGCACTTTCATGGGATGTGAAAGCTTTCACGGACCGTGGTGGTGTCCACAACCTACCAACTTATGCATTTCACAGACCATAACATGGCTCGTGAACCTACACTTAGCAAATTTCATAATCAAGGTTCACGAACCCCTTTAAGAACCATATAAATTTTAACGGTCTATGAAGACCGTTGTATAAAAAATGAAAATTACAAAAAGATTTTTGAATTTCTAGATTAAGTGCCAGTTCCCAACGATAGATAGAGTGACGACAATCTTAAGGGAAATCGTCACATTTGTAAATGTATTACACAGGAAAAGTTTGAGTAACTGTTCGTGTCGTCGATTAACAATGTTCACAAATTCTACCATCTCCTCCAAAGGTACAATGGGTCCAAAGCATAAATTACCACTCCCCTGAAATACTCCAAGGTCCCGACTCCATGACTCTCTCTTCGAAAAGACTGTTGAGAAAACTGAGGGTGAGTCAGGAAGTGAGTCATCCAGTAGGTCAGAGATTCTGTGCACAACTGTTGTTTCTTCATATCGGCCACGCACCACTATGTCCAAAGCTGCGATAATAGCCGCAACCACTCTCTCCCTGTATGAAGAGGAGACACATAGTTCGGGTAACAAGGAAGGCTCCAACAATGATAACAATAATAAGGAGGAGTTTGGGTTTAGTAACTAGGAGAAGTCTGGGGAGAATGAGAATGCTTCTGATAGTGATGAGGAGGATGTTACGACCCAAGCCTATGGCCTTTATGTGAAACGGCGAATGAGACACCCGGAGGTGCCTCACCCAAGCCTCTTAGCATTCATTTAGCTTTTCATAGGTAATGCCATTCAATAATAAGTGGAAATAAAAAAGGGTAGTAGGACTAAGGAAAATATCATATAAAAAGAGTTGTTACTGACTTCAAACATCATACATCTATGTCCAAACATACCTCTATTAATAGACTTAAAGGGGTATGACATGTCCCTAACTCACACTCAAATATTATGTCAAAAGTACCAAAAGTAGCCAAGAGTCTATACATATCATAAGCTAGAAAGGTAAAAGGGGAATTATTCCCGAAACATGGAAACTCACCAAGTGGTAGACTTCAACGTAATCAACTAGCCACGTGGAGGAGAGTATGGAGAAACATTGGTCCCTATATGGTGATATCATGTAGGGAAAAGAGTATGTGTCAGTAATTTGAATATACTAAGTATGTACACATACATGGACATTAAGAAACATTAGAATATTTGAGTACTATAAAACATAATGCAATGCATGAGTAATCAATCAAAAACTTAGCATTTGAAAATATTTATTTTGTGGGAAGGTGATTGTAACCGATATTTAATGCCATGATAGCTATTACATGGAATCAAACATAACCCACTACATTGCCCCAGAGGACTACTTGTCGGGTAGAACTCCGTCAACTTTAATCATTTCTTTAAATTTAACTTTAAGGGCTATTTGGGGATCCACTAGACTAAATAGCCTACAAGGGCTCCTATGTTGGTGCATAGTTAATGCAACATGAGACTTTACTTAAGGACCCCTTAGGTCGAGTCCCCATCTACATGCTATATTCGGTGCTAGGTCAATCCCACAGAATAACATTGAAATATCATAATAACATAAGCATTCATATAACTTTAGACATCAAATCATCATTCGGTAGAATAGCTCATTAAAAACCTTTCATTTGATTCAATTATGTGAGAATTGTCCTTTTACATAGAATCCATTCTTTGGTTAAGAAGCTCTTTAATCATCATTCAATCATTCTTTCATTTCATAAGACTCCCTTAAATTATAATTATTTTCTTTTATAATTCATTTTGGAGTTGAAGCTTTCATTTCAACTTTATTTCAACATACTGAAACTAGGTGGGTTCAGTTCATTCAATCTTCAAATACATTTAAAATAATGCTAGCATGCATGATAGTGATGGAAATGCATCAATTAAAACATCTTAAAACATCCCACCAATACAATTTAAATCTACTTTCATGCCTTCATATAAGGAGAAGAAGAAGTGTTGGTTGAATTTTTAGAGGTCCCGAGTCTATTTTGGTATTTTAAAGGCCTAAGTTAGTTTAGTTGCGACTTTTTGAGTTTTGGGCTAACGAAATCTCGAATTCAAATTCTGATGGTTCCATCAGCTCCGGAATGACCAAATTAGGCTAGTAGCACTGTTGGAATGACTATCGAGTCAATCGATACGAGTTTGGGGCTATTTGGCACTTTTGACTTTGAAACTTAGCTTATAGTTGACTTTGGTCAACATTCTTGGAAAATGCGCTCGAATAAAAATTCTGACAGCGCGGTTAGTTCCGGAATGTTGATTTTGGTCTAGAACGACCCTTCTATATCAATATAGATAAAAAAAAGTCAAATAGACAATAATCTATACATTTGGAATGATCATACAAAAACCTATAAGATTTCATCATTTAAAATTAAAATATTGAGTTTAGAAATCAATTGGGCTCCATGGGTGGAAGAACCCATGAATGAGACCCACATACCTTGGGAAAATAACTCCTTAATGCAGGCTTGACAAAAAATAGAGACTTGAAGATGCCTTGAGATGAAACCCAAACTTGGCTTGAAGCCCATGGGAGAACTTGAGAAGAGAGAATTTGTGTGTTTTCGGTTTAAGTATGAGAATGAGGGATTGGGGAGAGTTTAGGGCTTTTAGATAGGTTAATTAAGTTCCCAAAACGACCACACTTAAATATTAAAACATAAAATAGACCAAAATATCTCTTTTAAAATTTGGTCGAACTGGCTTCACGGGAATCCTTCACAGTCCATGGTGCGCACCATGGCCCTTGGTAGGGTCCCGTGATGATTTACTTGGGAATTGCTTTTGAGAGTTTCCAAGAAGGGTGTCTGAACTTTCTTCATGGATACCTTCACGGTCCGTGAAGGGCATCATGACCCATGAAATGTGGCCGTGGTGCAGGTGGAGGCCTGCAAAGTGACCACTACGATCCGTGAAGAGCTCTATAGCCCATGGTGGTCGTCCGTGGTCCTTGCCTTTGAATGTTTCGTGAGGGCTTTAGGGAGGGGTCAACACAGAGGGCTTCACAGCTCTTGGTGCTCACCATGGTCCGTGGTCCCTTCCATGTAGGTCTGAGCCTATGAGTCACCACCACAGTGACTCACTACGAGGTGTGGTGCATACCACGACCCGTGATGACCTTCCTTGGTCGACACTTGGTGCTAGTTTTTTACATTTTCATTCTTTGCTCCTTATTTTAGGACTTTTCAAATTTTTGGGGTCTTACAATATCTCCCCCTTGGGATCATTCTTCCTCGAATGAGAATTATTAGTATAGAAAAGGACATGGCATGAGGACTAGCAACCCAACATGAATACAGTGATACTTGAAATGCATAACACATGAGATCTTTAAACTTAACATAAAATATGACTTTAAAAATTCAGCTTCATGAACATGCATGCATGTGAAGACTTAGGAATATCTAAAACATAGGATTCTTAAACATTATAGTATGAATAGCTTAGTACCTTACGCTTGAGTAGAGTGAAAGAGATGAGGGTATTGTTTCATCATATCCATTTTCACTTCCCATGTAGTGCTTTCAACTTGTTGATTCCTACAAAGGACTTTGACGGATGTAACTTCTTTGTTCCTGAATCTCTTAACTTGCCAGTCCAAAATTTCAACCGGGACCTCTTCATAGGTCAAGTTTTCTTTAACATTCACCACTTCCAATGGGACAATGGAATTAGGATCACCCACACATTTTCTTAACATAGACACATAGAACACCGAATGAACCATGACCATATCCAATGGTAGCTCTAACTCATAGGCAACCTTGCCCACACATCTCAAGATTCTATAAGACCCTATGTACCTAGGGCTTAATTTCCCTTTCTTACCAAATCTAACCACACCCTTCATGGGTGAAACCTTCAAATATACTCAATCATCCTCATTAAACTCAAGATCCCTTCTTCTAGTATCAAAATAGGAATTTTGACAACTTTGAGCAGTCTTGAATCTTTGTCTAATGACTCTCATCTTCTCCAAAGCATCAAGCATAAAATTGGGACCAAACAAGGTCATCTCACCCACTTTAAACCAACCAACCAGAGATCTATATTGTCTCCCATACAAGGCATCAAATGGTGCCATCTCAATACTTGAGTCGTAGCTATTGTTGTAGGTGAACTCGATAAGTGGTAGATGCTCATCCCAAATTCTCTTGAACTCTAACACACAAGCCCTTGACATATTCTCTAGTGTTTGAATTGTTCGTTCAGCTTTCCCGTTGGTTTAAGGATGAAATATGGTGCTTAGCTTTACCTTGGTACCAAGACCTCTTTGAAACTATCTCCAAAAATGAGAAGTGAATTGGGTACCACGATCCGAAACAATTGACAATGGCATACCATGTAACCTTACCAACTCCCGAATATACAACTTAGCATAATCTTCGGCACTATAAGAAGTCTTGACCAGTATAAAGTGAGACGACTTTGTCATTCTATCAACAATCACCCAAACCGAGTTATGATGCTTTTCGAGTATAAGGCAAACCCACTACAAAACCTATATTCACATCTTTCCACTTCTAAGTGGGAATTTCAATGTCTTGGGCTAGGCTACCCGACCTTTGATATTCTGCCTTCACTTATTGATAATTTAGACATTTGAACATGAAACTTGTTATATCTTTTTTCATGCCACCCCACCAATAAATATCCTTTAAGTCTCAGTATATTTTAGTCGAACCAGAATGAATAGAGTATGAAGAATTATGAGCCTCCTTCAAAATCACACTCCTTAGGCCGTCAACATTCAAAAGACATAACCGACCTTGGTAGTGTAATACCCCATCTCCCCCTAGTGAAAAAACTTCTATTTTCCTTTCATTTACCAACCTCTTTAACTCCATTAATATAGGGTCAAGGTCTTATTTTGACTTAACATACATCACCAAAGGTAATTCGGACCCGTTGTGAAAAACCATACCTCTATCAATGAACATCTTTTACCAACTCCCTCTTCCCTTCATCCACATGAGCCATACTCCCCATAGACACTCGACTAAGTGCATCTGCAACCATATTGGCCTTACCCGGTTGTAATGCATATTCATGTCATAGTCTTTATGGAGTACGAGCCATCTCCTTTGCCTTAGATTGAGGTCCTTTTGGGCTAACACATATTGGAGACTCTTTTAATCAGTGAACACATCCATATGCACCCCATAAAGTTAATGCCACCAAATCTTTAAACAAATACAACAGCTGCTAACTCAAGATCATGGGTAAGGTAGTTACGCTCATGCACTTTCAATTGTGTAGAAGCATAGGCTATAACTTTTCCATTTTGCATCAAGACACAATCCAAACCAATATTTGAAGAATCATAATAAACCACAAACCCTTCTAAGTCCTTCGGTAGAGTCAAAATAGGGGTGGAGTTTAGTCAATCTTTCAAAGTATGAAAACGCTTTTCACACTCATTCGTCCATATGAATTTTGCCTTCTTTTGGGTCAATTTCGTCATAGAAGATGAGATGGAAGAGAACCCTTCAATAAATCTCCTATAGTACCTGACTAGACCCAAAAAGCTCTTAATGTCCGAAGGAGACAATGGTCTAGGACAATTCTTAACTGTCTTTATTTTCTTAGAATCAATCTTGATCCCATCATCGAACACTATGTGACCAAGAAAAGCCACCTCCTTCAACCAAAATTCACGCTTACTAAATTTTGCAAACAATTGCCTATTCCTCAAAGTTTGGAGCCCAACCCTCAAATAATTCTTATGTTCTTCCTCACCCTGAGAGTAGACTAAAATTTCATCAATGAAGACAACCAAAAAAGTATCGATGTAGGGTTTGAACACCCTATTCATTAAGTACATGAAGAGCGCTAGCACATTCGTCAACCCAAAAGACATCACTCCAAACTCAAAATGACCATACCTTATTCGAAATGCCATCTTAGGACACTTCCTCACCCTTAGTTGATGATAATTAGACCGAAGATTGATCTTGGAGAAATGACTTACCCCTTGCAATTGATCAAACAAAACATCTATCCTAGGGATTGGGTACTTGTTCTTAATGGTCACCTTATTCAATTGCCGGTAGTCTATGCACATTCAGAGTAACCCATTCTTCTTTCTCACAAACAAAACGAGAGCACCCCATGGTGAAATACTTGGCCTTATGAACCCTTTCTCCAACAAATCTTTTAATTGTTCCTTCAACTCCTTTAATTCTACTAGGATATTCGGTAGGGAGGAATTGAGATAGGTTGGGTATCAGAGAGAAGATCGATACCAAAATCAACTTCCTTTTTGGGAGGGACACTAGGAAGATTATCGAGAAATACATCAGAAAACTCATTAACTACGGGGACCGACTAAAGAGAAGGACTTTTGGAGTCAATATCCCAAACCCTTACTATGTGATAGATTCAACCCTTAGCAATAAACATTCGATCCATAAGACAAAAAATGAACCTACCCTTCACTATCGAATCATGACCCTTCCATTCAAGAATAAACTCATTTAGGAATTGAAACTTGACTCGATGAGTCCTACAATCTATAGAGGCATAACATGCATGCAATCCCTCCCTCCCAAGTATTACTTCAAAATCTACCATGTCAAGTTCTATGAGGTAACATAAAACAAACTTATGAAAGATAGACACGGGACAACCCTTATAGACTTTTCTAGTAACAACCGACTCATCAACGGGGGTAGACACCAGATAAGGCTCTACTAACATTTTGGGCAACACATCAAACCTATTACCTAGGAATGGGGTAATAAATGACAAATTTGCACCCAGATCTAACAATGCATACACATTAAAAGCAAAGACCTTTAACATAAATAACAATATTGGGTTCTTCTTCAACCTTTTGTCTTTCATACAAGGCATAAAAGCGGTTGGCGCATTGGCCACCTCCTTGAGCATGTTGACTATGAGCAATTTGGCCTTGAGGCCTACCACCACCACCACCTATACAATCTACAACATGTGTCCCAGCTTGCCATTAGAGCTGGTTAAACACTCCACTTTGTATGTCCTTCCACACTTCTTGCAAATGGGGAAGTTTGAGCAGCTACATTCTCTCTTAGAACAACTGGGTTAGTACTCTTATCCTTGTAGAACCTTGGAGGAGGAGTATTGGTGGAACCTTGCCCCATGAATCGTTACCCACCTTGGCCCTTTCCATTACTACCATAACCAAACCTTTGAGGATTGAACCCTACACCATCAACTCTATCCTTATTAAACCCTTTTGACCTCTCCCTCAATTTGTCATCCTTGATTTGATCCACATATGTCATAAGTCGGGAGATATCCATCTCTTTGACCAACATGGATGTTTTGCACTCTTTGGATACCAAGCTAAAAATGTCAGAAATGAACTTGCTCATCTTTTATCTTAGATAGGAGACCATGAAAGGAGCATACTTAGATAATTTTGTGAATTTGAGGGCATATTCCCTTGGTGAAGATTGATGAACTCTTAGATCTTTGCCTTCTTTAGCTCTAAGAGAAAGAAGCAGTCTAGGAAGGTGCTTTTGAAATCTTCCCATTCAATAGGCTCCATATCTTTACCCCTCTCAATGACTCATTCTTTATACCAAACCCTTTACACACCCTTGAGTTGATAGGCCACTAGCTCGCCCTTCTCATGTGGAGGCACACCTGATGGCCACTATATGATAGACGTCATCAATGAACTCCAGAGGTTCCTCATCTACTTTAGAACCATCAAGCTCGGGTGGATTCATTCTCTTAAAGTCCTTAATTTTAGAAGCTGAAGTAGGTACTTGAGGCGGAGGAGAACCACCTTGGTTTTCTTAGTTGGCTACGGCTTGAGCCAACAATGTGATAATATTTCAGAATTTTTCATGGGTCACTCCCTCCTCATGGCATGGAGCTTTAGGAATCGGAGGAGCTTGGTCCTCATCAACAACCCTTTCTTTAGGTGGAGGTACTATTCTAGGAGGTATGATCTAGAAGACATAAAATGATGCGTTAGTTAGAGGAAGTCTTAGGACACTCTAGGGCACGACATGAATTTGAAAGAAGTGAAAACTTTCCTAAACATCCTATTGTCTCCTATTCATAGTTGTGGGACACTTCATAATCATAAATAATATCTTATTCGATACGATAAGTTGGACTCCAAGAACTATTCAAAACCTTAAGCTCTGATACAAGTTTTTCATGACCCAAGCCTAGGGCCTAGATACGACACGGTAAATGAAATACTCAGAGATACCTCACCCAAGCCTCTTAGCATTCATTTAGCTTTTCATAGGTAATGACATTCAATAATAAGCGGAAATAAAAAAAAGTAGTGAGACTAAGGGAAACATCATAGAAAAAGAGTAGTTACTGACTTCAAGCATCATACATCTATGTCCAAACATACCTCTACTAATAGACTTGGTGAGGGCCAAGACATGTCTCTAGCTCACCCTTAAATGTAGTGTCAAAAGTACCAAAAGTAGCCAAGAGTCTATACATGTCATAAGTTAGAAAGGTAAAAGGGGTATTATTCTTGAAATATGGGAACTCACCAAGTAGTAGACTTCAACGTAATCAACTAGCCACGAGGAGGAGAGTGTGGAGCAATGCGGTCCCTACATGGTGATATCATGTAGGCAAAAGAGTATGCCTTAGTTCTTTGAATGTACTAAGTATGTAGGCATACATGGACATTAAGAAACATTAGAACATTTGAGTAATATGAAATATAATATAATGCATGAGTAATCAATCATATACTTAGCATTTGAAAATATTCATTTTGTGGGAAGGTGACCGTAACGGACATTTAAGACCATGTGAGCTATTATATGGAATCCAACATAACTCCTTACGTTGGCACAAAGAGACTACTTGCTGGATAGAAATCTGTCAACTTTAAATATTTTTTTAAATTTAACTTTAAGGGTTATTAGTGCATCCACTAGACTAAATAGCCTACAAGGGCTCCTATGTTGCCGCATAGTTAATACAATATGAGACTTTACTTAAGGACCCCTTAGCTTGAGTCCCTATCTACATGCTACATTCGATGCTAGGTTAATCTCATGGAATAGTATTGAAATATCATAATAACATAAGCATTCATATAAATTTAGACATCAAATCATCATTCGGTAGAATAGCTCATTAAAAACCTTTCATTTGATTCAAATATGTGAGAATTGTCCTTTCACATAGATTCCATTCTTTGTCTAAGAAGCCCTTTTATCATTATTCAGTCATTCTTTCATTTCATAAGACTCCCTTAAATCATAAATATTTTCTTTCATAAACTTTCATTTTGGAGTCAAAGCTTTTATTTCAACTTCATTTCAACATAATGAAACTAGGTGGGTTAACTTCATTCAACCTTTAAATATATTTAAAATAATTCTAGCATGCAAAAGAGTGGTGGAAAAACATCAATTAAAACATCTTAAAACAACCCACCAATACACTTTAAAGCTACTTTCATTCCTTCATATAAGAACCTTGATAAAACATCCATTTCATGAGATTGAGAGTCAATAAATATCAATATAGATAAATAAATGTCAAATAGACAATAATCTATGTATTTGGAATCCTTATATAAATACCCATAAGATTTCAACATTTGAAATTGAAATATCCAGTTTAAAAATCACTTAGGCTCCATGGGTGAAATAAACCATGAATGAGACATACATACCATGGGGAAATAACTCCTTAATGCAAGCTTGAGAAAAAATAGAGACTTGAAGATGCCTTGAGATGAAACTCTAATGGCTTGAAACTCTTGGGAGAACTTGAGAGGAGAAACTTTGAGTGTTTTGAGTCTAAGTTTGAGAATGAGGGCTTGGGGAGAGTTTAGGGCTTTTAGATAGGTCAATTTCATCCCCAAAACGTCAACACTTCAATATTAAAACATAGGAAAAGACCACACTTCATGGGGACCCTACACGATTCGTGGTGCTCACCACTACCTCTACTGAGGTCCCGTTAAGATTGACTTGAGAAATGTTTTTAAGAGTTTATAGGAAGGGTCTCTAAACTTTCTTCATGGAGACCTTTACGGTCAGTGAAGGGCATCACGACCCATGAAATGTGGTTGTGGTGCAGGTTTTATCGAAGGCCGGTAGAGTGACCACCACGAAAATATGCCATGGTCTATGAAGAGCTTCACAGCCTATGGTGGTCGTCCATCATCCTCGCCTTTGAATGTTTTATGAGGGATTTTAGGGGGTAGGGGTCACCACGAAGGGATTCGTGGCTCGTAGTTCTCACCATGGTCCATGGTCTATTCCCTAAAGGTCTGAGCCTTTGAATCACCACCACGGTGGCTCACCACGAGGCGTGATGCATATCACGACCCTGTGATGGCCTTCTGTGGTTAATACTTGGGGCTATTATTCTGCATTTTCATTCTTTGCTCCTCGTTTTAGGACTTTCCAAATTTTTAGGGTCCTACAGAGTGGGAGAGTGAAGATAACATTAAGCAGTTTGCCACCAAAAGAGAAAATGATCTAGTTGCCCTTCATCAATTGATAGATTTACTTTGAAACAGGTGGTATGTGTCTGGGCTGAGGGAATTTTGATAATGGCATGTCAAAGTAATCTAGTGGCCTTGGGAAAAGAGCAATTATGCCAAAAATATTGGTCGTCATTGACAACCTTACGACGATGCCAGAGATTATAGATTTATTTGACAGACACTAGTCTAGAGTGGATGACCCAACCTCAAGGGTATTGTGGTAAGAGGCCATCTAAGAGTTCACACTGCATATGCTGCCTCATTGCTGAATTCACTCAAGGATGAGATGTCCAAGAAAAAGAAGAAAGAAGCAATAATGAAACTACTACCAGTGGAGCATGTCCAAGTTTAGGGGGTACTTATTGACATTTCAGAGACAACCATCCTTCAATTTTTACACAGATCGGATGTAACATCCCTTAAAATTCTCATAAGTGCCTTAAGAATAGGCCGCTCATGTAGTGCATTATCCTTAATCATTTTGGAAAATCTGAGTTCGGAATATCGATCAGGGGGTCAAAACCTGCAGAAAAATAGTTTTGGTATATTTTTAGGACCCGTATGTCGAAACTGCACAAAATAGAAAGGTCTGCGACAAGTTCGCATTGCGGACCTGGCAAGGAGTTTTTGGCCGAGTTGGACTTTTAGGGAGGGCGTTTTAGACTTTTCCCAAATTGTTAGCTAATGAACCTAGACGTTTTTAGGACCTAATTCAACTCTATAAATTAACCTAAACCTCTAATTCTATTTATTCTTCTACAATTCACCTACTCAAATATTTCTCTCTCTATAAAAGACTTTCAAGGACTGTATTGAAGACTTCAAATAAATTCACTCAAGTTCTCCATCAAAACTCTCAAGTTCTTCCAAATTATTTGGTGTTCTCACTTAATATATGTGGGTATTGATTCATGGATTCTTTCATCCATGAAGCCCAATCAATTTCTCAAAGTTTTCTTTCAAATTAAAGTATGGTATTTTATGGGTTTTATGATCTCTATTCCTATTGCATGGATTTTGATTCAAAGTATGATCATGAGTCGATTTTGATATAAATTGATGGTTATTGCATTAAATTGAAGAGTTTTCCCATGAGTTCTTCTATTTTTATTTCTAGGGTTTATGATGAGAATTATGAGTATTTTCAATTATACTTCATAATGATATTATCTATATGAATTATGTATGGGCTGATATAAAGTTCATGATCATGCATGTTTTCAAGACAACTGCATGATTTTCAAATCAATTGATCATGCATTTATGCCTTACCTAAATTTCAAGTATAAGCTATGATCATGAATTTTCAAATATGAATTATAATTATGTATTTCAATTATGATCACGGATTATAAGTATGTTACGAAGGATGATTTTTATACAAGTTATGAAGGAAGGTGATTTAGGGCCCTATTTGGTGACATAAGGCCAAACGATATAAATTATGCAAATATGATTGTAATGATTAAAAGACAATTCTCACATTACAAGTATGTTATGAAAATGAGTTACTCCTTTATTTCAAACCTATGATAATGACTATGATATATGAAATTATGATTTCTATGCTATGCATGTATTCCGTGAGATTTGACCTAGCACCGAATGTGGACTTGAGGTGGGGACTCAAAATATGGGGTCCTTATATAAAGTATCTTGTCGCATAACTATGTGCCACAGTAGGAACAAAGGGATTAGAGGCAAATACCCAAATCTCTAAGAGGTGAGTACCCGAAATATCAAGGCTTAGAGGTGAGTACTCGAGTCTAAAAACTACGGGTGAGTACCTGGTTCACATAACCGCTTAGTGGATCCACTTAGGTATGTAGGAGTGTACCTTGGCAAGTAGTCTTCCTCTTTCCTCTGATGTAGGGGTAACATTGGGATTCCATGGTATAGCTCGCATGGTCTTATTGTCGGTTATGGTTCCTATCCCACATATGTATTGTTTTTTTATATTCTAAATGACTAATCCTATCTTTTATTTATATGATACTCTTTTGATTTATTATGCATTGATTCTTCTTAAAGACTACTTATAATTTTTACTACTTCTCCTATCATGCTAGTTAAAATGGTCATTTGTACAAACATAGTTTTCTATGCGTTGCATTGCCTACATACTTAGTACATTCCAACGTACTAATGCATACTTTTTGCCTACATTTATCGGGGACTAGTCATCGAGTTGGTTATTATTTCAAAGACTTTTGTTCTGTTTTATATTGAGGGTGATCTAAGGACATTTCTTAGCCCCCGCCCATACTCCTGTGTAGAGGCATCTAGTTGGACAAATATTTCGAGTCTATGTTGTCATGTGACATTCTTCATTTACTATTCATGGTTTAGACTCTCTTATGTTGTTTTCTCTTTTACTTTACCTTATATATGCTTATGATATGTACAAGAGGCTTGGTTAGAGCCTTTAGGGATTTTGATCATCGTGTTACGACTAGGCCCTAGGTCGGGTCATGACACCGGACTATACAACCCAACATAGAGCGGTTTGTATGATCATCGATACTTTTTAGTCATGAGCGAGGATCAAATATAGGATATGAATGAGCAAACATCTACTCTGAAATGGATTGCGTGGGTTATTTCTATATAGGGAGCTGACACGCCATGGGTGACAAATCTGAGACAGCCA
This sequence comes from Solanum dulcamara, assembly GCF_947179165.1. Lineage (NCBI taxonomy): Eukaryota > Viridiplantae > Streptophyta > Magnoliopsida > Solanales > Solanaceae > Solanum > Solanum dulcamara. The sequence continues at coordinate 45,748,270 of NC_077248.1, read as the reverse complement.
ATCACTAAGGATTCTCTATTATTTGTAGAATTTTTTTGTGAGTAGTTATGCATGCTCTTTTGAGGCCAACAATCAATGAAAATGCCTTCCACCTTTGACAGGCATCACTAACTGCTTTTATCATGTCCAGATATGCATTAAATATTGGCCATTTGATAGGGATCGAGATCGGGGATCGGGCTGTTGATAAAAAAACTGGCCTTTCTTTTCCATGCTTAATACATATATTGTGTGACCACTTCAAGGTCTCTCTCAGCTGCTACTTTGATCACCGAACCACAATTACCAAGTCTATAAACACAACATTCATAAAAAATATGGACAACTATAAAAAGTTAAGTCAACTCAAACTGCACTTTTTGTAACCTCAAAGAATAATCCTGAGAATCTGAATAATGATAAAAGGAGTAGTATTGAGGTAATCCCATCTCTAATAAAGAAAGGGCCTAATTTAATGGAGGATAATGAAGAAGAAATACAACTTAGAAAGGTGACAGAGGAGGATGAGGATATGTAATATAACATTCAACAGATCAGTAAAGCTGGAGATATGTCTCCAAGGTTTACTAACAGTTTGAAGAACGGAGCAAAAAAGAGGTAGACCAACTAACCCTTTACAGTGAAAACACGTAGTAGTATAGATAAAAACATCAAATAGTAATCAATGATTGAAAAAGTGCTTTTTTGGAATATTAGATCTATTAATACTCAAAAATCTTTTGAGAGGTTACTGGAGTTGAATAGAAGACATCATTATTCATTCACAACTCTTATGGAACCTTTTCAAGATCCTATAGAGTTAGATCAATTCAAAAGGAAGTTGGATTTTAGTCATGTGGGTGTCTACAATTTTGGAAAGATATGGTTTTTTGGAGAGTGGACTAGGCAACTAATAGTATCTTAGATTCAATTCAGTAGGTCACTATGAAATTCATAAGAATGACAAAAGCTTCCCTATCACATCTGTGTATGCCAGATATAATGCCTTGGAAAAACTTGAATTATGGGAAGAATTAGATAGTATTGTTGAAGGTAACCAGATGCATTGGATCATTGGAGGCGGTTTTAATGTTATTTTGAACGAGGAGGAAAATTTGGGGGGGGGGGGTTAGCATTTTCATAGAGTGAAGCTATGGATTTTCCTCTTTTCATCAGCAATCGTGCACTGTCAGAGATTAAATTTTATAGTAGCAACTACACATTGTAGAATGGTCGAATTAAAGAGGAGTGCATATTTAAAATACTTGATAGAGTATTGGTAAACCAAGTTTTCATGGATCTATTTCCATCATCAGAAGTTCAACATCTCATCAAATAAGGATCTGATCATGTTACTTAGCATATGGTACATAATTCGGAAGAAGAAGTCACTATGAAGCTGTTTAGATTCTTGAATTTTTGGACAAATCACCATTAGTTCAAGGAGATCATTGCACATAAGTGGAAGGTGGATTTCATTGGCAATCCATTTGTAGAATTTCATGCCAAGATGAAAAAGGTGAAGAAAGCTCTTACAGAATAGAATAAAGAGGCTTTTGGCAATATTTTTCATCAAATTGTTACTCTAGAAGATGTTATAAAGGTTAAGGAGACTCAGTTGGAGTTGTAACCATTAGCTAGTAACAAGGAGGAATTGAATAGAATAGAGCAGAGTTGAAGAAATATTTTTGAATTAAAGATGAGTTCTGGAAGCAAAAGGCAGGGATGCAGTGGTTTTCTTAAGGGGACAGGAACACTAAATTCTTTTATTCTTATGTCAAGGGGAGAAGAAAGAAGCTTCATATATCTAAGATTGAAACAATCTAAAGCTCCATTGCATAAATTAACCAACAGATCGGTGATTCTGTTGTAAGCTTTTTCTCAGAACAGTTTTGAGAAGAGAATTATGGTAAAGAGTTTTCCATGCTGGAACATATCCCAAGGAGTATTAATGAGGCTGAAAATGAGGACTTCCTAACCAATAAGAAGTTAAAAGGTTGATTTTTGAACTAAATGTTAATAGTGCTTATGGTTCAGATGATTTTTTTGGCCTATTTTTTCAAAGTTGTTGGGATATTATAGAGGAGGACATCACAAAGCTAGTGAGATCATTTTTCTGTGGTCAGGAACTGCTTAAGCATATTACTCACAATAATCTAGTCCTGTTGCCTAAGAAATAATTGGTGAAGAATTTTTTGTATTTAAGACCCATAAGCTTAAGTTTCTTCACTAAAAAGATTATTTCGAGAATGATTCACGAAATGATGGTAACATTTCTACCGAGTTTCATTTCCCAAATTCAATCAACTTTTGATTACAGGAAGGAGTATTACTGAAAATGTATTGGTAGTTGAGGAAATAATTAGAGATATTAATAAGAAAAATAAGAATAACAATGTTGTGGTCAAACTTGTTATGGAGAAGGGGTATGATAGACTTTTATGGATTTTTTCAACAAAAGTGCTAAGAAAATTTGGCTTCTCGAAAGTGATTATTGATATGGTTTGGAGACTTGTTTCTAACAACTGATATTCTATATTAGTAAATGATAGATCACATAAATTTTTTCAGTTCACTAGAGGATTAAAACAAGGAGATCCTCTATCTTCAACACTGTTTATCGTAGCTGTAGATGTTTTAACCAGAGTGTTAAGTAGCTTACATAGAGATACTGAGTTCAAAGGTTTTGGACTTCCAAAGTGGATCCCTGAGATTAACCACTTGTCATATGCAAATGACACCATTTTCTTCTATTCGAGGGGATAGAATTTCAATAATCAAGATGATAAGGGTGCTAAGGGATTACAAGAATACCTCTAGACAGTTGATCAATAAATCAAAGAGGGTTTTCTATCTTCATGAAAAAAACTCCATTGATTGTTGCCATCAGAATGAGAAGGTTGACTGATAAGGTTGACTAGAATAAGGCAAGGGAATTTCACTTATTACTTTCTTGGGCTGCCCTGTCTTTTATGGGAGGAAGAGCTCTAGTTTCTTTGAGGAACTAGCAAGGAAAATTGCTAAGAGGGTCTTGTCTTGGCATAATAGAATCTTAACCTCTGGAGGTAAATATATGCTCATTAATCATACTCTACAATATATGCCAGTCTACCTCCTTTGATCTATGAATCCTACCAAAAAGGTCATGGAACAGATTCATCAATTTCTTGCTAAGTTTTTTAGGGAAATGCACGTGGAGTGAAGGGAAAATATTGGGTAACTTAGGAGGAGATGTGCTTTCCTAAGGAAGAAGAGGTCGTAGTTTTAGATCTCTAATGAATGTGAATAAATCTCTATTTGCAAAGTTATGGTGGAATTTTAAAACTTCCACAACATCAATATGGGGCAAGTATATGTGGAACAAGTATTTCAAGAAGTTTCATCCAGCAATTGCTAGAAACTCAGGAGCATCACATGTTTGGAGAAAAATGATTGCGGTGAGAGATGAGGTTGAACACCATATATGGCGGCAAGTGAAAATTGGAAACTCAAGTGTTTGGTTTGAAAATTAACTAGGTAAGGAGCTCTATATTTCATAGAAGGATATGAATAAAGAGAGAAAGAACTAGAGGTGAAATATTTTGTTGTCAACGGAGCATGGGATGAAATTAAAATGAAGGCTTTTGTGTCAGAAGAGATGGTGAATCATATCATAGAGAACTTTAGGCCAAAATTGAATGAGGGGTTCATTGATAAGGCTTGATGGGTAGGGAACACTAAAGGGACTTTTACAGTGAAATCAACTTTTAACAATCTAAGAAGTAAAAGAGCTGAATTTGAATGGGCAAAAGAGATTTGGAGTAAGGGACTTCCTTTTAAGATTGACTTCTTTATGTAGAGGGCATGGAGGGAGAGAATTGCCACAGATTTTAATCTTAAGAGGATGAGAGTACAAGTGGTTTCCAAATGTTATTGTTGTGAGAAAAGAGAAATGGAAACCATGACACATTTACTACTAACAACTCCCATAGCCCTAAAGTTGTGGAAGAAATTTTCTTCTTGTACACGTATTACCACTGATGGGTTGCAACTACAACAATTTATATGCAAATAGTGGGGACATAAGGCTTCCAACAAATTAGAACAAGTGCTGAAGGCAGTACCAACAATCATAATGTGGGAGCGATGGAAAAGGAGGAATGCAAGAAGACATGGAAAATAAATCACTTTTAGTTGGATGTATCATCAGTGTAAACTTACAATACATCAGCTGATTAGAGTGAAGTTTCCATGGCTTAATAAGGCTCCTTATAAATGGTTGGAGATGGTGTACATGCTACAAAGGTACAAACCTACTCTCTATTATCATATAGTGAGTTGATAATATCCAGAGGAGGGATGGATCACATGAAATATGGATAGAGCTAGAAAATAAAACCTAGGGGAAAGCACTTATGGATTTTGTGTTCAAAATTTGGAAGAAAACTTAATCTATGCAAAAGCATAAAGAATAGGGAATGTGACCAACATGGAAGTAGAGTCAATGTCTATATAGAGGGCCTTGCAATACTTTTTAAGGAGTGGCTTTCAATAGGTCAAGCTGGAGACAGACTCACTAAGCTTGAAAAACATGGTTATCAGGAAATTTACAAAGAGATTAGAAGAATTTCAGGAAATCATGAAACAAATGAATATTCAAGTGAATCATGTTTTTAGAGAAGTGAACTAACTATCGGATTTTATTGCTAATGGAGCAATAAATAAAGTGGAGAAGCTTCAATTTCAAAACTATAATCAGTTACCAAGCATGAGAAGGCGAATTCTTAATATTGACAAGCAACAAATACCTTCAATCAGAGTCAAGACAAGGAAAAATAAATAGGACTAACAATGATTACCATGCTAAGATACACAATAATTGCCACAGAGTTCCATAGCTATAATATTTATAAATTTGATTGGAGCTAAATTGGGAGCAAAAAAGTTGTGAGGGAACTAACTAGTCTAAACTATGACAACCAGCAAAATATGATACATCCACCAAAAAAAATCGAGAGTCAGGAAATTAAATATGCATATCTAATATGCACCCATCTAGGGAATCGAGAGGAAGCAACTCATGATCAACTTATCTTTCTCCCCTTGTGCTTCAACTATATGAGAAAAGAGGTTAAAAGGAGATTAGCTGAAATGCAAGAATTAGAAGAAAAGGAACACTTACAAGGATCTTTAAAACTGAGATACAAGGTTCATACTCTCTCCTGAGTTCATATTGAACTCATGCATCCAAATTGGGTAGTACACCTACAAGGAGAGAATACTAAGCAAATAAAGAAAGCTTGGGAAACCAGAGAGGAGGAGAGAAATCTACCTTTGACAGTTGATCTTGATAACAGATGGAGAAGTCTAGTGATGGAGGATATAGAGAAGAAGAAGAAATCCACTATTGGGAGCAACAAGGAAGAACATTTGTAGATAGGCGAAAGAGTATGAAGAGGTGGAATTAGAAAAAGAAAGAAAAAGCTGAAGAAACTGATTAGGAAACCCTACACTTTATGGTTCAGTTCTTTTAAAGTAGATAAGGCCTCATTTAGGTGAATCAATTTGATTGTATTATGGAATCATTTTGAGAGCCCAACATTTTTGATGATCTAATAAAGGACCATGAGTCTAAATTAATTTTTAAAAAAGATCTAGTGATCCTGATTACATAAGAAAGGCTAAGATCAAGAGGTTGCCAAGGTAGTGAAGGAGTCAAAGAGGGAGGAAAGATAAAGAGAGGAGAAAGAGTGACAATGGATAGAGGTCCTGAGGGTTGGGGCCTCAGCTAGTGTAGTAGCTCCGAATCAGTCTATAGAGGTTACTACTACTGGGGTACCTACGAGCTTCCTACTACTATTACGGGCAATGATCCTTAGGGAGAGCCCACATCATTGAGCATACCGTCTACCACTATGCCATCTCAAATTCAGTGAGTAACGCCTCCACTACTATTAGTTTTAATTTTGTTAAATGCATTAAGGACAATGCACTAGTTTTTAGTTGGGAGTGGGGCATCATGGACACTTGGGATTTTTTTGTACCATGTTTCTTTTATCTCAAGTGTTTTACCATTGTAGAATTGGCATATTTAGGTGTTTAGGTGTTTATGTTTATTTGTGACTCATTGTGTAATTATAAGGTCTTAGAATTATAGATGCAGTATGGGTTGAAAATACCAGTGTTTTATTTGTTAAAATTTTAACCCTTGTTAAAAATTATGGATGTGTTGTGTACCTTTGCTGTGAGCATTGACTTTGTAGAATCCTTGCATGACATTTTACATATTGACGTATTGATCATTGCTTGCTAGGACATGAATTTGTTTACTAGTGATGGATAATGTAAACTAGGTGCCACAAGAGGGTGAGTTGGGTTCCCTATCTCTTTACTTTGCATGTATAAGCTAGAACTATCCCCGTTAGTCACACTGAAACTATTAAATAGCTTGGTTAGGAGAGGATCATAGGTCATTTTTGATAGTCCACTATAGCCTAAATATCTTTCAAATAAAAGAAATGAATCTCTTGAACTCTCTTTGAGCCTTAAACTTTTCTTTAATTACCCTGTTTGCCGTTCCACAGTTGCTTCGACTACCTTGTTATATGCCTCATTCCTCCAAGGGAATGACACCACATCCCATGACAAAAGTCTAAGTAGAGGGTGACTAGAAGAGATCGGAGTAAAAGTAATGGGTATGAATAGAATGGAATGTGAAGATAAAAGGTGTGGTGTGTGGTGATAAAAAACTGAAAGGAGAAAAAGAGATGCGAGTTGAAAGTTAAGTATATAAAAGAAAAAAGAATAATTTTTTTGAGGGAAATAAAAAGTAATACCACTCCTGAGAAGGGTGAAAAGGAACGTAAAACAAGAGGAAATTTAGGAGAAATTGAAAGAGCGAACAAAATGATACAGTGACAAGTAGGGCTAATCATTTATATCCTAAATATTTCATACTCTAGCCCAAGCCTACATTATAAGTCAAAAAAATCCTATAGTGAACCTAACCAAGCTACTTGAAAGTTAAGGTGTAGAAAATAAGGGAAAGCCTATGGTTTGTATACGCAGTTGTATCAGTCTTTATTTTGTATAAATATATCGTGAGAGGGACTTCTTTGTGGTGAGGGCACTATATTTGCATTGTCTAGTTGCTAAGTTGACTAAAGCATTTTTGTTTGCATTTGCATGTCCGACTATGAGTAGTAGAATGTCATTCATGGATCCTTGTAAGTTAATTGAATGGTTTGAGTTTTGCATAGCCTATTCGAAAAAAATAAAAAAAGAGGAGGGGTTGTGAATATGTGTGATTATGTGAAAACTGGTTGTTGTATATCTTCAAAGGCTTTTTTACTTACATATTGCAGGTTTTGTTTAGTTGTCATTACTTGAGGACAAACAATGGTTATAAATTGAGGATTTTGATATGCTGTGAATTTACAACACTAGCGATGCTCAAAATAAAGAATTATCGCGAGTTCCCGAGCATGTTTAAGTTGATATGAAGTGTTTTTGTGTAAATATGCAGCAAAAGTAAGTGAAGGCACTGGGAGAACAAAAGAAGAAAAAAACTGAAGTTTTGGCAGTCCATGAGACTCTATACAGGCCATAAAAGTTTGTATGATCCATGAACTTGCCCATGAAAGGTGTGCTGAGAAGATTAAAAAAAGGGCAAGGAAGGCATCATGACACCCTATACAGACCGTGAAAGCTTATACGGTCCGTAGTGTTATCCTTGAAAGAAAGTGAAGGAAATAGTAAAGGAATATATATGAGGCCCTGAGGCCCTTCACAACCATAAAGATCTATATGACACATGAAGATGCCCATGGATTGGGAATGCCAAAGCCAGCTACAGCACAAAGTTAAAGTTCACGAGCCCTTATACGACCTGTGAATATTTTTACGGACCGTGTATAAGTATCGGCTTAAGTTTTCCTATTTTGTTTAGGATTCTTTTTATGTCTATAAATAGTCCATGTCAGAATTTATTTTTTTACTCACTGTAAACGCAGACTGGGAGCATTAAGAATAGTATTTTAAGTAGTTGGACGTGATTAATATTATTATTCACTTCTTGATTCATTGTTCTTTCATTACTTTAAGATTGGTTGTTTAATCATCATAAGTATCAATTACATGAATTCTACACAAATTCTTGATATTTCTCTTGCAATCATAAGCGTCTAAACACCACAAGTAGGGTTGTAGGAACCATGCCTGGGTAGTATCATAGGCTAAGTATGAGTGATTCTGGATGAATGTATTAGCATGCATTGTTGTTTTCTTATTTTTGATTGATTTTTAACAAATGCACACGTTAGAAATCAAATATATTCAATAATCTCTTGAGAGAGGAGTAGTGACTAGAAAAAGATAGCAACAACATAGATTCGAAGCCACCAACCTTCATCTAAGGATTTGAGCCCCAAAGAGGATAGTCTTGTGAGGTCAAAATAAAGGGTTAGTTGGTAATACACTCTGAGACTGGAAGGTGATGAGTGAAATTCATCAAATAAGTCTAGAAGAAATTTAGGTGTCTTTAACTTTCCAGATTTTGCATGCTACATATTGCGAAAAGTTTATTAATACGATATGCCTATCGATTTACGACGTCAAGGGAACACAGTCATAGCTACTTCACATATTATTTGCAACTCTAAGTTTGTTTTTCTTTGCTATTATGAACACTGTTACTAAATTACTAAATTAATCCAAAACCCCATTTTCATTTATGCATTTTTATTTTAGAGAAATATTGACGACAACTGAATATAAGTGCTAGTAGACGTATTTCCTATGAATTCCTTGTGGGATTAACCTTAACTCCAATTGAGTTTAATATTTGACAGCGATCTCTTTATACTTCTTAGTTGAAGTGTAAGGTTGGGTGTATCAAAAAACACTTGATTTAACATTGCAGCACAATACAAGTACCTATAATTTACTCGTGGTCGGGTGGCATCTCCTCCCCTGTGGATCTTCTACGTGCTCATTTACTATATTTACTGACACCACTCTACATTCATCCGGTCTTTGTAGGCGTGTGCACCTTAAATTTGACATATTCATCACCAACTCAAAATTGGACCTATCCCAGCTCCACATTCACTAGTGCTTTTCTTGTAGCAAGGAATGGTCATCCTAAGATGATAGACACCTCTATCTCCACTTCACAATCCAACACCACAAAATCTACCGGTATAATGAACTTTTCTACTTTGACTAGAACATCAAATAAGATACGAACCAGTCTCTTGATAGAGCGATCCGCCATTAATAGCCTCATTGGAGTGGGTTTGGGGTTCCCAAGACCCAACTTCTTGAAGATCAGTAGGGGCATCAAATTGATGCTTACCCCTAAATCAGATAAGGTTTTATCAAACTGTACACCCCTATACTGCACGAAATAATGAAAGCTCTCGGATCTTCTTTCTTTTTGGCTAATGTACTGGACATTACCGCATTACAAGATTGAGACACTTCAACGAATCCTACATTCACCACTCTTTTCTTTTGCAACAACTCTTTCATAAAATTTGAATACCTCGACATCATCAATAAGGCATTAATCAAATGAATATTCATGTATAACTTGCTTAGCTGATCTACGAGTTTTTGAAAGTACTCATCTTCTATCTTCTTGATCATTCCATGAAGATATAGAGGGGAACACTTGGGCTCATCACCCTTAGCGAATTTATCCATTATTTTTCCTTCATCATCAACAAATATTATAGGTGGGTAAATCCCCTATTCTTCATCCACATAAAACATGCCCTTATTTAATAATTTTTCATCATCGTGCATTTGGATAGGTGGACTCGACTTCACCTCATCATTTTTGGTTTTATTAACTACCTTCCTTGGTGCAACCTTGGCCTTTTCAAGCACATTACCACTCTTTATGTCTATTGGCACCATCATTCTTTGGATTTGGGAGACTGTTACTTAGGAGTGTGCCCTTAGATCTTGGATTCATTTGAGCCGACAAATGGTACATTTGAGTTTCTAAATGCTTGATTGAACCAGCGTGAGAGCTAATGGTTTGAGTCAAATTTGATATATTGCTTTTGATATACTTGACTCCATTATCCATAGACTTGGCCCTCTTAAGGACATGATTAAGAATCTCTTCAATTTTAGAACCAGCTGGGTCACTCATACTTGCTTATCCATGGGGAACGTCACATTTTTGGAGAGGTACATATGGATTTAAACTCTAATAGTTGTACTTATCATCTCATCTAACTCAGTCTTACTCGCGTCATTGTTTATCACAGTCTCTCCATTGACATTCACGGTCTCTCCAACCTCGATTCTTATCCCTAGGATGCCAAAGACCTTAAATGGTCACTTGGTACGTCGTGTGAGAACCTTATCCTTGGTTAACAAAGTACCTCATATCGCTATCAAAGGTATTATAAGCTGCTTCATCTTTACACAAAGTTGAAGTGTGTGGCCCAATGGCATTTACATTCTTTGTTCCGACACTCATCACATGCTTTGCTAAGAGTCAATGCTTGACATTATGTTTTTTATTTTATCGTCAAGCCTCCTCCTCTCTTCTTTGCATTTCATTAGTGACTATTGATTTAGATGTCGATCCACCAATCAATTTTTCTCTATCTCAATTTTGAAGTTTGGCCACTTGATTCAAAAAAATAGACATTTGAAGATAAGTGATATTCATGAATGAACCTTCTGCCATGTTATTTACTACCACTTAGTTGACCTTATCCAACAAGCGATAGAATATTTGAAGTAATACTTTGTCGAATAAACCATGATTTAAGCATTAGGTCACTTTTGTTCTTGAACCTTAGCCATGCTTCATGTATATCATCTCCCAATATTTGCTCAAACTTATTAATATCATCCCTCAATTTCAGCAATCACGAGGGTGTGAAAAATCTTTCAAGGAAAACTCTCTTCAATTCATCCCCAGTAATGATGGGGTAACTCCAGAAGACTTATGGTTGCTTCACCTGTGAGTTAAAATGGATATAATCATAGCCGAATTGACTCTTGGTTAATATTGTGTATCTTGAAAGAAAGACACACTTCTATAAATTTTTGCAAGTGCTTATTTGCATCATCAACTGCTTGGACTCCACATAAGACTTTTGTTTGTAGAAGATGGAGCATAGAAATGGTGATTTGAAAAACCGCATTCCCCACCTTCAAGGTTAAGAGAATTGCTCCAGCTACACCCATCTCTAAGGGTGCTTCATTTGCGGCAAACTCATTTGCAAAGCCTGCATTTCCTATACTTTCTTTATCAACTGCTTAATTCATGTTGCCCTATTTTAGCAAGCACAATACAAAACACCACGTAAGAAGAAAAAAAATTGCACATAAGTTTGAATATAAGAATCAAGCAAAGATGATCATTAAACAATTCTCGGAAACAACACTATTTTTGATGAACGCTTAATTATTTCTCATATTTCAGAGCATATGTAGTCGTTTGCAAAATAATATCCAACTAATTAGGTCATGGTCGAACCTTAAGGACTGGCCAAAGGGAGTCTTCTTTGATTAGTTCAATAATTCAAACAAATTAGCAATTATAGTTCTCAACCAATGTCTATGTATAAAAGTTGGGGGTTTATCTAACAAATACAATTTATCACTATTATGTATTGAAAACTGGGATTTATAACAACATTGTATACAAATATTGAAAAGACTAGGGGTGTGTGCATAGCAATTTGGGATTCAACTCGAATAGGCTAAGATTAACCTCAAAAAAAAAGATTGATACATGGATAACATTTGGGATAGGCTACACTTTGATATTCTCCCGAACTATCAAGTGTATATCCCATAGTTTCTTCCGAACACCAAGAACCTTTCAAACAAAACACCAAACATTGCTTGAATAGATGGACTATCCCTAGATCACATCATTAAATGAGAAATTACTCAGATTATCTCATCCCTAGCTCAAACCTATAGAGTAATTTCAACAGGTCCTCACTATTACTCTATTTTGGCATTTTGCTTTTCCAAGCCAAAATGGATTAGAGATTTCAATCAATGTGTGCAACCACTGATTTTTTTGATTAAACTTCAAGATAATAATAGATCCATATCATACAATCAATTTTAGATAAGATCAATCAAAACCCATTCGAGGTTTTACACCTCTCATCAAGCAGACACACCCCTAGCTATGAATTTAGCTACTCATAAAAAGGGGAATAATGACAAAAGACATAAAGGAAATTTTCATTCCAAGATAAAATAATGAGAAATATATATCCAAGCTTTGGGGAATATAATATTGAAGGTTTCTTTTTCACTAAGCTAAGATTTCTTTTCTATGAAGACAAAGATTCTATCTCTCTAAAAACATTACTCTTTATAATTTGTAAATAGATAATGAGAATAATGGTACATAATTGCCCAAATCACTATTTTGGTCCCTAAAACTTTTCAAAAGAAGCACTAAGTTCATCAGCTTCCACGTTGAGACTTGCGTTGGACCGGCGTGCCGCTAATCCACCATTGTGAGATGCCATTCGGCCTCACTTCAACCTTCACTGCTTCCAGGAGCTTCTATGTTGGGATCGAAAAACCACCGATCATCCATTGTATTGTGCTAGCTGTAGTACAGGTACTAAGACAACCTAGTTGCGAGACACCTGACAGCTTTTATGAGGCGCCAGTTCCTTCGTTGATGAACTTAAGTGATTTTTAGCACCAAATCCTTTGAACTTATTTTTTCTAAGTAATGCCTGCACCTAAGAGAACTAGGTACTAAAACCCCTTCAATTAACATTAAAAAATGGCAATAATTTAAGTATTTGAGTTTAATCAGTTGGTAAAACCAAACTCATCACCAAGTTCAATTTTTGTTTGCCATCCTATCAAGCAAAGAGGATGCATCACCAAAAAGATGAAGCATAATAGTACTGCTGGCAAGATTATCAGCCATAATTTTATTCATTTGGTCAAGTTCCCTGTAGAAAGCTTGTAAGAGAAACTTTTTTGGAAGACCATGATTGGGACATTGAAGTAGATTTTTCTGACAATGCAGCCAAGTCTCATGATTTCGCCCATATTTTGGCTAAAATGTTTATTTCATCTCAAAGTTGCAACATTCAAGAAGGCAGGAAAAATCTATCAAGAAATGAATCAGTCAATTCATCCCATGTTGTCATAGATCCCTTCGATAATTCACCCAATCAAGAAGTAACTTTTCCCAAAAGGAAGAAATAAAATAACCTCAAACAAATTGACTCTTGGTTTATGTTGGCAAAAGTGAAAGGACCGCTTGCATCAATAAAATTTTTGATATGATTGTGTGGTTCCTCATGAGCTTGTCCTTCATAGAACCCCTTCATCTGAACCAAATAAAACATAGTGCTAGTGACATGAAAGATGGTGTTCCACACAGTTTGTGGAAAATGAATAGTGCTAACATGATCTTGGTCTCTCATTGTCCTTCATCATGCATCCACCCATAATAACTAGCGGTATCACTTCCTTCAGCACTCATGTTTCACCTATAATATCAATAAAACAATAAACAAGGTAAGAGTAAACAACAACAAAAAATAGTGCAATAAAACACTTCAATATGGGAATTCCTATGCACCAATCTCGGCGCAGTGCCATTTTTATATCATTCAACTACAAATGTAAATTTAACGCGTAGACGATCAACTACAATATAAAACCCAACAAGGATTTAGGATCGATCCCACGGGGAATAGATGAATATAATTCATTGTATAAAGTATTTAATCTGACTAGAAATTCGTATGTTGATCCAGTTTATGCATATAAGTAAATTGAGGGGGTTTGAGTAACAAAAAATAGTGCAATAAAACACTCAAATACGGGAATTCCTATGCACCAATCTCGGTGCAGTGCCATTTTTATATCATTCAACTATACATGTAAATTTGACGCGTAGACGATCAACTACAATATAAAACCCGACAAGGATTTAGGATCAATCCCACGGGGAATATATGAATATAATTCATTGTATAAAGTATTTAATCTGACTAGAAATTCGTATGTTGATCCAATTTATGCATATAAGTAAATTGAGGGGGTTTGAGTAACAATTTTGATCACAACTTAATTTGTTCACACAAGTTCACAATCGCAAGACCTTAAATAGGGTGTTTTCACATGTAATTAGGGAATCTTAGGAGTGTGCTTGCATGAATACTAATTTTGCAAATTGGGTATTACTAATTTCTAAAATCAGTTGATTGTCAGTGGTAAGCTAGGTTCAAGCCAATGACAACTCTTTATCAATCAATCATCATATATCATGCAGGTTTTATCAAATGCTAACATGTATAGAAATAAAATCAACCCAAAACTTTAATAGAGCCAAACTATTTTAAGCTTCAACTATCAAATGATATAATCTAGTCATTATCAACTATCTCTTTCACTGTAATGGTCTTTGACAAGCAACAACTGAGATCTAGAGTAAATAAGAGTTTTCAACCTCAAATTATAAGTTAAAACACAAAGAGATAGCTCAACTCATATCAAATCAACATTATATTAAGCAATTAAGCAACACCCAAATGTAAATTTAACATTCATTATAATTAAGCACCCCTAAGAACGGGGAACTTAGCTACTCATGATTAATGGTGAGAGGAATTTACCAAAGATATCACTCATAGCTGCTAATTGAATGAAAATTCTAAAAATAAATCCCAACATCTTCAAGACCAAAAAACTTTTCCAAATCTCCAAGTACAAGTTCTTTCTCCCAATAGTAGGGTTTTGCAGTACAGAAATATTTAAAAAAGTGAAAAGTATTTTTCTCTCTCTACATAGGACTATTTATATGTTTTCAAAAAATTTTCACAAAATTGACCTTTTTGGTTGTTCGGCTAGCTTTATCACCATCTCGAAGTGATGGGCAATCCGTCAAATGAATTCTTCCATCGGTAAATATGGTTCTCAAAGTTGGTTTGTTCCTTTAGGCATCTTTTACTTTCGGCGAGCTCGACTAAGGTCACTTAATTGCTTTGGCGATGTGCCAAAGTATATTTAATCGCCAACCTGAGATGAATTCTTGGGGTCTTAAACTATTAATTTTAGTGAGCTTGATGTCTATTCGGTGATACACCAAATAGACATCAAGCTCTTGGCTTTTTTGTCATTTTTGTCCCCATGTCATCCTTAATCTCTGACAGTGAATTCAAAACATAATTTTATCAATAAAGGACATAAATTTCATTGAGGACATACATTTGGTCAACTAGAAACCTAAAATGATTCCAAAATTCATGACTAATTAATCTATCCACTCAAAATGGACATCAAGATGAGTCAATCAAGTCAAAGGTGCTGCAGTCAAATAGAAACCCTCAACAAATTGTCTGTAGTAGATTGCTTGCCCAATGAAGCTTCAAATCTCAATAACCGAGGTGGTCCTAGCCCAATCATGAATAGGCTTAGTATTTGGAGATCAACTATAATTCCATCCTTGGATACCATGTTCCCCAATAATGTTACAAACTCAAGACAAAACTCGCACTTTTGAATTTGGCATAAAGCCGTTGATCTCTCAAAGTCTAGAGCACAATCCTCAAATATTGGTCATGTTCCTCCCTGCTCCACGAGTATACAAAAATGTCCTCAATGAACATAATGATGATGTATTCTATATACAGCCTAAACAGATGCATCATTAATTCTATGAGCGCTGCTGGGGCATTGGTCAACCTAAAAGATATTATTAGATTTCATAATGGCCACAACGAGTCCTAGAAGCTGTCTAAGTGATGTCCATCATCCTAATTCTTAGCTGATGGTAATAAGATCTCAGATCAATTTTAGAAAACATTAAACACCATGAAGCTAATCAAACAAGCTATCAATACGATGCATAACGTACTTATTCTTCACCATTACCTTGTTCAAATCCTTGTAATTGATACACATATGCGTAGACCCATCCTTCTTCTTCATAAATAGAACTGGGGCATCCCAAGCCAAAATACTCAGTCTAATTAATCCCTTACCTAAGAGCACCTAAAGCTAAACACTTTCTTAAGCTCAATAGGGTCCATACGCTAAGGCAGAATAGAGATAGAATGAGTATCCGACTCAAGGTCAATAGCAAAATTAATATCACACTCTAGAAGAAGGATAGGTAAGTCTATAGGGAAAACATCAGTGAACTCATGCACAATAGGAAAATAATAAATAGTAGGGCCCTCCCTACTAACATCATGCACATGATCCAAATAGGCTACACACCTGCTAGGTACTAATCTTCAAGTCTGAACATAAGAAATAATCCAAGTCAGCAAGTGACTAAAAAAGCCCTGCCACACCACTGGGGGTACGAGGCATTTCTAAGGTAATAGTCTATCACACCCTGAGCCTACACCCTAGACGCGGTTGACACTCGAAGATCATTGCTGGTCCCAAGCAAATCACTTGGCCTGGATAACTGACTTAGCAAAAGAATTAACTCAATAAAAGAGTAAACTCTAGTGGGCATTCACATAATATATTCATCAATCCTTAAAACAATAATTTAAAGTACTTATTTAAAATATATAAGTCCAATAACATAAATTTAATAGTGAAAGTCATAGTTTTAAGACAAGCTTTGAAAGACTTAATATGACTCCACTCTACTCAGTTTATAAAGCCACTATTAATTAGTAAAAAGGTGCAGAGACAAACCCACGACTACGTCAATGAAAATAAAATAACATTAAACGGAAAATGAAGGAGCTCCAATGAATGCAAAGGTGTCTTACAAAAATATATGGAAGATAAATCCTCCATGGTGCACCTATTGATTATCTCTAACACTTGTATCTGGAATGATGTTAGTAAATGGAATGTACGATTATGTAAAATAGAAAAAGAAAACTTACATCCAGATACTCAACTCAATAAAACATGAAATGTACTAAAACAATGCATTAAATGATATGTAATAATGAATGCAACTCAGTATAATAAAAATGTAGTACTTTTACTTTATTAGAGATATTCTCTAATCGACAACCATCACTTATGAGCTAGTGACAATAGAATGAAGTGATCTTGCTGCCACATCTATTCAATACTTTTCCAGGGTAAGTGACATCACATCATCTCTGGATCCATATAAAAGTCCTCTTTTGGGACTATGAGAAGTCACCCGAATAAACGACACAATCCTATTCAATACTGGCTATATAGTTTATGGGGATTGAGTCATTTAAACTCTTACCCAAGTCGGTGCTCAATACTACTCCTAAAAATATTATTATGCTCGTATACATATATATAAAGTCAGTGAAACACTCAAAATACATCTCATCTAGGCTTGTTGGACTTTTACATCAATTTAAATCAACTTCTATTATCATCATTGTCACGACCCAACCCTGTAGGCTGTGACGGGTGCCTAAATTGGACACACATGTATACCCCGGCCAACTATACATAACCCGTTTCTTATTTACACTCAAAATACATTAATAGGTAAGAAAACATATAAGCCAACAAGACTATTGTAACACGTAGGGTCGTTCTATAATACACATATACGCAAGCCGACAAGGCCACCATGATACCAGGAATGCCCCAAATCACAAGTTATATCAGCTCAGTTGTACATACACACATATACAACTCATATACAGCCTATATACAACCCCCATACAGCTCATATTCAACTCATATATAACTCATGCACACACACAACCCACATACGTACAACCCACATCTATATCCACAGACCTCTAAGAGTAAGGAGAATAGTAACATAAGGCAGGACAGGGCCCCCACCGTATCCATAAACAAAATTAATATACACATCAAGGTTTAGTACCCAAAATCAGGCTACAACATAATAAAGCACTTTTGGACCGCTGAGTGGGACTCCTAGCTGTCGGATACCCAAACTGTGAACCTGTACCTGCGGGCATGAACGCAGCTCCCCTAAAAAGGGGGTCAGTACGACAAATGTACTGAGTATGTAAAACATAACATAGCATAAATAGAAACATATTTGAAGCGTAGAAGTAGGGAATCCAGTACATTATAAAAGAAGCTTATGTACCTGTACTTTGTTAATCATAAAAACATGCATATTCAAATTATATCATATAGCCGACCCTATTAGGGTTCCGATGGATATACCTATAAGATCATCACAACCCAGTGCCATCACCACCTTATTATAATATATCATCATATATATATATATATATATATATATACATATATATCCCGGCCCTGTAGTAAGGGGCTCGGTGGACAATTTAGTGAATTATGCATGATTATTATTCTCGGCCCGGAATGCAGTGAAAGAAGTGTTACAGTATACACGAGTAGAGTAGTGAGTAACTATATATACTTTAAATCGTTATCGGAGACTCGACAGTATATGAAGGCTGTACTAGCGTCTGCGAATCAGGGTGGTAATATGATCAGCTCAAGTGCCCTCTAAAGGACATTAGGACTATATTAATTAATATCTCAGGGTCCTTATATACATACCAAAGTAGTTCTAACCGCTTAAGGATTTCAGAGTATATGTAGTCATATAGTCTCTCTGATTAGAAATTTGTATATTCATTATCTGTTTAACGTATAGTAAGTTCGAGGAAAGTAGTTCAACTACAGTGAGAGTTCACAATCCAGAAGAGAACAACATACATTTAGGAATGGAATTACTCCAAAGATCGTATTACTTTTTACTTACCTCTACGACATGCCAAAAGAAAGAGAAAGAATAGGCTTTACATACCTCTTACGGGTTACTTTTTATCCCGTTCATCTTGTCGTCCTTTGAACCTAAGTAAGATAAAAGAAAAATGAATATTAAAAACCCTTGTCTGTAAATCACCTTCGGTTACATATGAGTATTCATAGAACTCAACTCTTCGCTCGCCTCCTCGATTAGTTCTTTAACTAGTTAAAGAGTTAACGGAAATCGAGCAGCATCTCCCCTATAATATGCCCTAGCCAAATTTCCAATTACACTCCTAATATCTATAGCCAACTAACAAAAATGACCTTCAAGGTATATATATGCCATTCATATCAACATTCTACAACATAAACTCCAAACGACTCGCTCAAAACCACGATACCAAAATAGAGTTTCTAGTTTCCATTTTGCAAAATCTTTAATTATACAAAACAGAGGGTCGTGTTGATGAAACAAGAAGCACCATACCTATTTTAAAGAATTTTCCAGCACCTCAACACACCACCTCACAACCAGCAGCTGCAGCATCATAACCATATCACAAACACAACCTACTATTCGACTTTAATTTAGCTATAACGACATCAATTTAGATTATTTCTAATTTCGATCATTCCTACAACTTTATCACACTTCCAAAAACATAAAAGATATGTAAAAAACCCTATGACAACACCATAAACTTCAAATAGAAAGCAAAGAACTTACCTTTCCCAAAATTGGCCAAAACTAGCCGAAACTTGCCTCGAAAACTCTTCTAACGCGATTAAAACGTCGTGGCTGCTTGCTGTCCATTTTGTACTGTTCCAAACCATGATTTTATAATATTAATACCTCTGTATCATCGTGGTATACACTGGATAATTAATTTACGGAATGAAATCGGGACTTACCTATTTTTTTCTCCTAAGCCCTTTTCTCTCTTGGATTAGGGTTTGTTCTTCTTTTTGTTGCTGAAGTTTTAAGGAACAAACTGAAGTGTATGTTACATATACACACATATATGTGGTCTTAGGGTGTGACACATGTCATCCCCTAAGGGGGACACGTGTCCAGCCCCTATTGGGCCACCACATCCATGCGTTGTAGGAGTGGCTACCACATGGTAGTGGGGCCCACCTCCCCCATGCAGGTGGGTCACCTGCTTGGGGGAGGTGTTTCCATATGTCACTCCCTCATTGGCTGCCATGTGTCTTTTTTTCTCTTCTTCGTGGGTTCATAATCTTGTTCGTAATCTCGTTTCACTTTAAGAGCCTATGAAATCCTTGCTACGAAGCTTGGTATGTAATCAAGTAACTCACGTATGTAAGACTTCTAAATTAGTAGTTTACGTAGATAAGTTGAGTCCTATGACCCATTACTTGGCCTCCAACTCCTTTCAGATTCTGATAACTCTATTTCCAACCTTCTCTACTATGAGGTGTCATATTCTCCCGTCCTTACAGTTGTTTGATAACGTTTTGGATTGTCCGACTCACATGATAACTTCTAAGTAACTTAAGAGATATTCCGAGCCCAAGGGTGTGGGGTATAACAACTCACACCTCTTTTAGACCACCTTCTAAGAGGCTTAAGCACCTTTCAAGAAGCTTAAGAACCTCTCAAGAAGCTTAAGAACCTTCCAAGGTATGAAAGTCTCAAGGTACGACAATACGGGGTATAACATCCTTCCCCTCTTTAGGACATTCATCCTGAATGTTAAACAAAGCTTCCCTTAAGACATTATACAAGTTATAGGAAGACTTCTTTCCATTACAATAATGCATATCTTCATCAAACAATTAATATACAAGTTTTCAGGAGTTGGGGTTACCTATAGATATCAGGAACAGGTACGGATACTTGTGTCTCATGTCCTTTTCAGCTTCCCAGTTCATTTCTTCATGATTCCTATTTCGCCATAATACCTTGACCGAAGTTACGTCCTTAGTCCGCAGTCTTCTAATCTGCCAATCCAAGATGGCGATCAGTTGTTCTTCATAGGCCAATTCTTCCATTACCTGGATGTCATCTATGGGATGTACTCGGGATGGGTCACCAATACACTTTCGAAGCATTGATACATGGAAGACTAGATGTACTGCTTCTAGGTCTGCTGTCAAGTCGAGTTCATAGGCAACCTTGCCTATTCGATGGAGGATCAAGTAAGGGCCAATATATCTCGGACTCAACTTTCCTTTCTTACCGAACCTCATTACTCTTTTCATGGGAGACACTTTCAAAACACCCATTCGCCCACTTAAAATTCCAAAGGTCGGTATCGATTGTCTGCGTATGACTTCTGTCGACTCTGGGTGGCTAATAACCGCTCCCGAATAAGCTTTACCTTTTCCACTGCCTGTTGGACCATGTTTGGGCCTAGAGTTGCGTTTCACCAACATCAAATCATCCATTGGGTGACCTGCACTTCCTACCATATAAAGCCTCATATGGTGCCATCTGGATACTGGAGTGATAGTTATTGTTGTAAGCAAACTCAATAAGTGGTACATGCTCATCCCAGCTGCCCTTAAAGTTAATTATACAGGCTCGTAACATATCCTCTAGTGTCTAAATAGTGCACTCGGCCTGCTCATCCGTTTAGGGATGAAATACTATGCTAAGGCTTACTTGTATTCCCAAGCCTTCCTGGAATGACTACCAAAAGTAGGCTGTGAACTAGGCTCCCCTGTCCGACATAATAGATGTGGGAAGTCCATGAAGTCGTACTATTTCCTTAATGTACAACTTTGCATATTCCTCGGCTGAGTATGTGGTCTTAACTGGGAGGAAGTGGGTTGATTTTGTCAGCCTATCTATAATAACCCATACAGAATCCTTCTTCTAGGGAGTGCAAGGTAAGCTAGTAATTTCTACAAAAACTGCCCCCACAGGCAGACCAAGTACCAGGTCCCATACTTCAAGAATTTCTCAATGATTAGTACCCTTAGCTGGAATGTAAGGGGTATTAATACCCAAGGAGCCATGGATAGAATAAAACTTCTCAAAAATATCCATCAAATTTCTCTTATAGCTCTAATGGAACCTTTTTTTGATAACTCTCAGTTACAATACTTCAGAAACCAGCTCAATATAGACCATGCCATCCACAATCCCAATGGTAAGATTTGGATTTTCTGGACCAAAGATGTGAATTGCAAGATTTTGGAGAATGATGAGCAACTAATCACTTGTGAGCTCAATCATGCCTTGATCCCAAATCAATTCATCACTACCTTTGTCTATGCTAAATGTAAAGATCATCTCAGAAGACCTTTATGGGATAGCCTTCTACAGCAGTCTACTACATCCAATCCATGGTGCACTATAGGAGACTTTAATATTATTGTAGACCCTAAAGAAAAATTAGGGGGTGTCCCCTATAATATGAGAAAGAGTTTTGAGTTCATTAGCATTATTGAGGCTTCAGGTCTTCAAGACCTTGGTTTCTCAGGTCAGAAATACACCTGGTCCAACTTGAGGGGTATCAACTTTAGAATTTGGAAGAGACTTGATAGAGGGATGGTTAATGATAACTGGCTAGAGACCATGCCCCATACCAGCATTACTCATCTTCCTTCTGTGGGTTTTGATCACTGCCCCTTGCTCTTAGAAATGATTGACCAATAACACAACCCCATTAAGTATTTCAAATTCCTGAACTGCTGGCCTGAGCAACCTTCTTTTATGGATACTGTCAAGAATTGCTGGAGCAGACCTTCTAATGGAAATCTAATGTGGAGGTTTCATCAGAAAATAAAAAGACTTACTGCTACTCTTAGCTGCTGGTCAAGAAATCAATTTGGAGACATCTATGCTAAAGTCAAAGAATATGAGGAGAAGGCTAGACAAGCTGAAGAGAATCTGATCAGTATAAACACTAATGAAAATAGGTCTCAACTGCATGCTATCAATGCTGAGTACATTAGATACATGAAGATGGATGATTCTATCCTCAGACAAAAGTCTCAACTTCACTAGTTCAAAGAAGGTGACATGAACTCTAGCTACTTTCATGCTCTCATCAGAGGCAGGAGAAGAAAGCTTTACATCCATAGGATCCAAAATGAAGAAGGCTCTTGGGTGCAAGGTGATAAAGAGATAGCTGATGCTGCTTGTGAATATTTCCAACAAATTTTTACTGGAAAGGAGGAACACATCCAACAGCAGACACTCCATTGCATCCCTACAATGGTGACTTACAAAGACAATGATGATTTACAAGCCATGCCTACTATGGAAGAAGTGAAAACTGCTATTTTTACTATGAATCCTCACTCTGCTGCTGGCCCTGATGGGATGAATGGAACTTTCTTTCAGGTGTGCTGGGACATCATCAAAGAAGACCTCCTTAAAGTGATTACATCCTTCTTTTGTGGACAAACTATGCCTAAATATTTCACCCATACTTGTTTGGTTCTACTCCCAAAAGTAAACCATCCTACAAAAATCTCTGAGTTCAGACCCATAAGCCTTAGCAACTTCACTAACAAAATCATTTCCAAACTCCTCTACCTAAGACTTGCTCCTATTCTCCCCAACCTTATTTCCTTGAACCAATCTGGCTTTGTCAAGAATAGAAACATCTCTGAAAATATAATGCTTGCCCAGGAAATAATCCACCAGATCAAAAAACCAAATGTTGGAGGCAATGTTGTGATAAAACTTGACATGACCAAGGCTTATGATAGGGTCTCTTGGAATTACACTTGTCTTGTGATGAGTAGAATGGGGTTTAAAGAAACTTTCATTGACATGGTTTGGAGAATCATGGCTGATAACTGGTACTCTGTTATAGTCAATGGTTCAATATATGGTTTCTTTCACTCCATAAGGGGTCTCAAACAAGGTGATGCTCTCTCCCCTGCTTTATTTGTCCTAGGTGCTGAAGTGCTGTCCAGACTACTGAATAATCTTCATCAGCATCCCCAATTCCATGGTTTCTTTATGGCAAAAAAGTGACCTCAGATCAATCATCTGAGTTTTGCAGATGATATCATCATCTTTACTTCTGGAAGAAGGCACACCTTAGCTCTCATTATGGAAACATTAACTACCTATAAAAGAGTTTCTGGACAATTGATTAACAAGCAAAAAAGTCATTTCATGGTTCCCTCCAATGCTTTCAAGTCTACTGTACTGAGAATTAAGAGTATCACTGGTTTCAACCAAAAGAGTAGTCCTATAACATACATGGGATGTCCTATTTATATTGGTAGGCAAAGAGTTATTTACTACTCTGATCTTATTGCAAAAGTTGTAAGCAGGATCACTGGTTGGCATGCTAAAATCCTGAGCTATGGGGGTAGAGCTATTCTTGTGAAGCATGTTATTCAAGCCATGCCAATACATTTGCTTTCAGCCAGTATCCCTCCCTCAACCATCATCAAGCAGATTCAGAGCATCACTGCTAACTTCTTCTGGGGATGGAAAAATGACAAGAGGAAGTACCACTGGTCCTCATGGAAGAACCTTAGCTATCCTTATGAAGAAGGGGGAATAAGGTTTAGACAAATCACTGATGTGGTTAAATCTTTTCAATACAAGCAGTGGTGGACCCTTAGAACCAAGAACACCTTGTGGGGAGAATTCCTTAAATCTAAATACTGTCAAAGGGCCAATATTATTACAAAAAAGTGGGACACTGGTCAGTCCTTAATTTGGAAGCACCTCATGAGCAACAAACACAACATTGAGCCTCATATTCAGTGGTAAATTAAGTCTGGCTCTTGCCTTTTTTGGTGGGACAACTGGCTAGGTGTTGGCCCTTTAGCTCACTTTTCTGCTAACAGCTGTAGGTTTAACCACACCTAAGTTTCAGCTTTTCTAACTAATGGCCAATGGAATGTTGATCTCATTATCCAAAAAGCCCCTTCTCAGTTTGTTCCTAACATTTTAGCAACTCAATTCAGCTACTATCCCCTCAAACAGGACCATCCATGCTGGATTCCTAATACCAATGGAGAGTTCAGTTGTTCTTCTGCCTGGGAGCTCATTAGAGACAAGAGGACAAATACTATGTTGAATGCATGTACTTGGCACCAACTAATACCTTTCAAATGCTCCTTTCTTATTTGGAGAGCTCTTAGAAGGAAATTACCTACCAATGAGAAAATAACCAGCTTTGGCAAAGCCCCCTCTCAGTGCCATTGTTGTGATAGACCTGGCCAAGACACCATTGATCACACCTTTGTTGCAGGAACCTTTGCCAAGAATACTTGGAGGGTGTTTGCTGATTCTTTGGGCATAAAAAAAGATTACACACCTCTTAGAAATATGCTTATGAGATGGTGGACATCTAAATACAAGAATGAAGCACATAAACTCCTGTTACAAGCAATCCTTGTCTTCATTTGTTGGAACTTATGGAAGAATAGATGTGCTTCCAAATATGGTGGAAAGAAATCTAACCTTTCAAGAGTCAAATTTTCTGTCTACAAAGGCATCTCTAACCTTCTCATCACAGCTTTTCCTTATATTGAATGGCCAAATAACTGGAAGGACCTAGTCATTTCAGTGGAACAATGCTACCATGACACCAAAATTACCCCTGTATGCTGGATCAAACTAGGTGATCACATGGTAAAGCTAAATATAGATAGTAGTGCCATTAACAACCCAGGCAACATTGGTGGAGGAGGAATACTTAGAAATACTCATAGTGACCTTATCTTTGCCTATGCAGTTCCATTGGGGGAAGGAACTAACAACCAAGCAGAAATCAGGGCTACTATCTTTGGTCTATCTTGGTGTATTCATCTTGGTTATTTACAGGTAGAGTTAGAAGTAGATTCTCAACTCCTAATCAAGTGGTTACAACAAGAAGCAAAACCCCCTTGGTCAATAAAGGAGCTGCTGGACAATTTAAACAACATCATCAACCAATTCCAAACTTTCAGCTGTAAACACATCCTTAGAGAGGCAAACTACACAGCTGATGTCTTATCCAAACACATCTACAAATGCAAATCTCCTGAACTCTATTTCACTATGCATGATCTCCCCAAACAAGCTAAGGCATACCTTGAGATGGACAAGCTGGAAATGCCTTCCTTCAGAAGAAAGAAACTCAGGAGAATCAAGAAACCTCCCTAACTCATTCCTTTTTTGGTTCTAACTCAAACTTCAACATAGTTTTGTCTATGCATAGCTATAAATACCTTGAAGATCTCACAGTTAGAACTCCTGGCAAAAGGAAAATCTCCCTTCCTTATTACTATCTTTATTATTTTCTTAGAATAACCAGTCTAACTTTAGAGGTAACGAGTAGAGTAGTTTATATTTTGTCTTCTCTTCCTTCTTAGATTAACAGGTATAGGAATCTTGATTGGAAGCCCAAGCTGGTCATACATGGGACACAATCAGCTGTCTTAAGCCTAAAGAGAGAGAAATTTGCTATTTGGAAGCTCCAACTTGGGCAAAAAGCCTTTAAATCTTGCAAGGCTAAAGAAAAGGTTATATGTGCATACCTCATGAAGTTTCAGCTCAAACGGATAAGTGGAGACGTTAGTCGAGCGACCTTGAAAATGCTAACAGGCTCTAAAATTCTCTTTGAGATCCTTTCTTTTCTGTTAGCCTGTACAGGTCTTTGCTTGTCTTTGGTTATCTGCTGTGTAGTTGCAGGTTGTTGGAGATATACACCAACATGCTTTAACAATAAATACATAGAGGACACCACTGATATAAGACTCTCCATGAATGAAACAAAAGGATTGTGCAGAAATGGAGACCCCTCTTGTTTTTGGTGCTTGTTTGGTTGTCTGTATTCCTTTGATTGTTTTTGTTTAGGTGCAATAACTATTGGGGAGCCACACACAAACAACCTGAACCAAATCACAAGAAAGGGCCTTCTTTTCTGTAAAGCATGCTCCAACAAGTTCCTTAACCTCTCCTACTATGAAAGAAACTTGGAGCTGCATACAAACCTTCAGCAGCTTATCCATTCTCCCCATTTGTTTGTTTCTTTGGTGCGTATTTATGCAGGTTCAAAGATTCCCAAAAGAAGGGAGACAGTAGCTGGGCATAACTGGACCTTCTCTCCTAATCACTATTCCATCTATGCCTTCTCTAATAGCTCAACACCTGCAGCAGCTCCTTGTGCAAACCCTTTCTTGCTGGTTCTTGTTTGTTGTGTAGCTGCAGATGTCAGGATGGATTCATCAACATGTTTTATCAACACCTACATAGAGGACATCACAGATACAACCACCAAAACAAATACCTTCACTAAGAGGCCTACACAAGGACTGTGCAGAATTGCAATTCCCTCCTGGTTTTTGTGTTTGTTTGGTTGCTTGTCTTTGTTTGATTGTTTTTGTTTAGGTACATCAATAACTGGGGAGCTATTAAATCAGAAAAAGTTGGAGCTGCTCACCAGGACTCCACAGAAGCAATCCCATAACATCCAATCCATCTTTTGGCTTTGTTCTTCTTCATCCTTTTGGACATTGCCTTTTTCCCTTTATGCAGACCCTCTTTGGAACTGCTATAAGGGTTGCAGTAACCTGGGGCTTCTATGGAGCAGCACACTCAGCTTGCCATCCACATTCTCTAACATCAACATACCCCAGCAACAACTCCACCAACCTGCAGCACACAAGGAACAAATACAAGTTAATAGTACTGGTTACAGCAGCTTGCAGATTTCTTTAGTTGTGTGGTTTGTTGGTTTTGTTTATCTGTGCAGGTACTCCAAGAAGTTGAACCTGATCACAACAAAGGACCTCCCTTCTTATGTAACTGACACCAACAAGCAGCCTAAGCACAATGGAAGCAACAAGGAGCTGCACACAAACTCACACGAAGGGAGACAACTGCTTGGCTTAATTGGATCATCACATCAACTCTTAATCCATACCAAGTCCCCTGTCTCAACACTTGCAACAACCTTATTGCACACCAGCTACAACTTCAAAGTTGAGAATGCTTGGTTTCTCAGGGCACCTGCATCCATTATCACCCACCCTCTGTACCACCCATATGCAGCCCACAATGAGCAACTATAATTCACTAGTACCTGGTACAGCAGCCTCCAGATTTATTTGTTTGTATATTTTTCTGGTTTTTTTTGCCTCTGCAGGTATCCCAAGGATTTGACCATCATCCAAAAGAGGGATCTACTACTGAACCTAACCTGCAACAACAAGCATATTATCACTGCAACTAGAGAGGTAGCAAGGAGCTGGATACAGGACTGCAACAACCATATTTGTTTGCTTCCTTGGCTACTTGTAGGTGCAGGTCCACATAATTGTAAACGAATGGACACTAAAGCATGGCTTACTAGGGCCTCTCTAGCACACTCCAACATTCTTCAATACCTGCAGCAACCATATACTTGGACCCCCATGCAGCCTCCTTAGCTGATAATCATGATACTGATACAATGGCACACTTCACCTGGATTTACTTGGTACGACAAGACTAAAAAGAGCAAAGATGAAAAGAAGTTTCCCATCCCATGCGAGATAGAAGTTTCGTATACTTTTTCTGTTTCAATGGAGCTATGTCTGGTACGTAGCAAGTTGAATAGGACTAGTGTAGGTTACTTTCCTTTTTTATCTCATGGACGGGGAGAGTCTCCCTCATTTATTCTTTCTTAGTCGATTTGTACCGGAAGGAGTCCTCTCATAGGTTTACTGCTTTCTAGTTATAGTTAGTCTCTTTTTTGTATTGGGGATGAGTTAGCTGACCTTAATAGGTTAGCCGACTTATGAACCACCATAGGATCGAAGGTAAGGTTTATGTCCCCCTCCTTGTATATTTTACTTTGTTTATTTATGTTAAGGTTTGGGGGTGATGCTCAACCCCTGACTGTGCACAAGAGGTGGGAGCCTCGTGTAGGGTCTGTTCCCTTAAAAAAAAAGGTAAGCCAGTAATGACATCCATATTAATCGCTTCCCATTTCCAAGTTGGAATCTCCATCTCCTGTAGTAGTCCACTTGGTTTTTGATGTTCAACTTTAACTTGCTAGTAGTTCGGGCATTGGGATATGAACTCTGCTATGTTCCTTTTCATACCGTCCCACCAATATAAACATTTGAGGTCTCGATATATCTTGGTTGACCCCGGATGAATAGAATAACGGGCATGATGTGCCTCTCCCAGTACTTGCTGCCGCAACACTGCAACTTCCGGTACACAGACTCTGCCTTGATATCGTAGTATCCTACCAGCCGTGATTTCAAATGGAGTCTTTCCCTTTTGGAGAGTTTCATCCCTATACTGTGTTAGAACAGGGTCTTGGTATTGACATCGTTTTACGTCCTCCATGATCAAGGATTCAACAACTCCTCGAACAGAAACCTGTCATTACCCAAATTAGCTAAGCGGACTCCCAGATTGGCGAGCTGGCAAATGTCACGAGTTATCTCTTTCCGTTCTGGTCGTACATCTTCCAGGCTACCCATTGATTTATGGCTGAGCGCATCCGCCACCATATTTGCCTTCCCTGGGTGGTATAAAATATCAACGTCATAGTCCTTCAATAACTCCAACCACCTTCTCTGCCATAGATTTAACTCTTTCTGCTTAAAAATATACTAGAGGCTTTTGTGGTCTGTATAAATATCAACATATACACCATACAGGTAGTGTCTCCATATTTTTAAGTCATGTATCACCGCTGCTAATTCCAGATCATGGGTTGGATAATTCTTTTTATACTTCCTAAGCTATGGGGAGGCATAAGCTATAATTCTTCCATTCTGCATCAGAACACATCCTAGCCTAATACCGGAGGCGTCATAATAGATAACGTAGCCATTTGGTCCATCAGGGAGAGTTAGAACAGGAGCTGTAGTCAATTTTTCTTTTAACAACTGAAAGCTCCGTTCACAGGCATCAGTTCATTGGAACTTAGCTAATTTTTGACTTAGTCTTGTTAAAGGCGCCGAAATGGAAGCAAACTTTTCCATGAACCTTCTGTAGTACCCTGCTAACCCCAAGAAGCTACGTACCTCTATAGGGGTTGTAGGTCTTGGCCAAGCCTTTACAGCCTCAATCTTCTGCGTATCTACGCGAATACCGTCAGTCCCAATAATATGTCCCAGAAAAGCCACTAAAGTTAACCAAAATTCACATTTAGAGAACTTAGCGTACAATTTCTGGTGTTGGAGTACCCCTAGTACCACCCGCAAATAATCTGCGTGTTCCTTCTCTGATCGTGAATAAACCAGAATATCATCAATAAATACAATCACGAACAAATCTAGAAATGGTTTGAACACTCGGTTCATCAGATCTATAAATACTGCTGGGGCATTTGTCAGCCCAAAAGACATAACTTTGAACTCATAATGCCCATACCGGGTTCTGAATGCGGTCTTTGGGATATCTGCCTCTCTTACCCGCACCTGATGATAGCCTAACCGTAGGTCTATCTTTGAAAAGCATTGAGCACCCTGCAACTGGTCAAACAAATCATCAATCCTGGGGAAGAGATATCAGTTCTTAATTATTACCTTATTCAGCTACCTGTAGTCGATGCACATTCGCAACGACCCATCTTTCTTCTTCACAAACAGTACTGGTACTCCCTACGATGATGTGCTTGGCCTAATAAAGCCCTTTTCCAACAAGTCTTTTAGCTACTCCTTTAACTCCTTTAACTCCATGAGCGCCATTCTATATGGAGGGATAGAAATAGGCTGAGTATCTGGTAGCACGTCTATAGTGAACTATATCTCCCGTTCAGGAGGAAGACTTGGGAGTTCATCTGGGAACACATCTGGATCTTCATTGACCACAGGCACCAACTGAAGAGTTGGTACCTCTGCTTCCAGATTGTGCACGTGGACCAAATGATAAATATATCCCTTCCCGATCATTTTCCTTGCCTTAAGGTATGAAATAAACTTACCCTTCGATGCTGCTGTGTTCCCCAACCATTCGATAATTGGTTCATCAGGGAACTGGAACCGAACCACTTTATTTCTACAATATACATTAGCATGACAGGAAGCTAACCAATACATACCCATAATAACGTCGAACTCCACCATATCTAACTCTATCAAATCAGCCAAGGTATGATGACTATATATATTTACCGGGCAATTTCTATATACCTGCTTTACCATAATAGAGTCCCCTACTGGTGTAACCATTTCGAATGATTCTATTAACTCGGGCTTATTTCTAAGTCTACTAGCAACAAAAGGAGATATATATGACAAAGTAGAGTTGAATCTATCAACGCATATATGTCCCGAGAAAAGATTGATAATGTACATATGACCACATTTGGCGATGCCTCCTGGTCCTGTCTACTGGCCAAAGCATATATAAGATTGGAAGGGCCGCTGGAACTTAAAGCTCCACTACGGCCTCTACCACGGCCTGCTGGTGTCTGCATACCACGCTCCATCGGGCGCATAGCCACAGAAGAAGAAGAACCTGCACCTGACCCAATTGGCTGAGCTACACCACCTGGAGTACTTTTAAATGGACATTCCCTCAAAATATGGCCTTGGCAGCCACAAGCAAATCAAGCACCTGTAATCTAGTGATATTCTCCAAAATGAGGTTTATTACAATAGGGACACTGGGGCATCGGTGGTCATGACTGTCGAGAACTTTGGTTCACCTGTGTACCTGAAGCTCTGGAGCTTTGACCAGCCCTTGAATACCTGGTGCTCTCAAATCTTCCACCTGGAACCTGTAAAGGTGCACTCTGAGCTGGCTAGGATGGATATCTACCGAACTGCTGGAACCACCCGCTTCGAAATTTCCCCGGATAACCAGCTGACCTAGCCCTCTTAGGCTGACTTCTATCCAACCCTCTATCAGGATGACGCCTTATATATCGCTCCTCTACCCCTTGGGCATATGTTTGTACCCGGGCGATATCTATGCTGGGCCGAGAAACCATGTCCATAAACTATCGACCAAATAAAGGTCCAAGCCCATCACGTAATGGTGCACCCTATCTGCCATATCCGCTACCACTGTGGGGGCATGCCTCGCCAATGAGTCAAACTTGAGGCTATAGTCTCGAACATTCCTACCGTTCTGCTTTAACTATAAGAATTTATTGACCCTGGCTCATCTTATTTCTGGAGGCAGAAAGTGGCTAACAAAGGCTTCCGTAAATTCATTCTATTCAGCTGAAAGAGCACCCTCACCTCTAGATAATTCCCAAGACTCATGCCAATTAGCTGCCATATCACGCAGCCGATAGGAGACCAATTTAACTGACTTAGTCTCCGAAGCTCTAATGATTCGCAGTGTACACTGTATTTGTTGAATGAATTTTTATGGATCCTCTGTAGGTCTCGATCCATGATATTCTATAGGGTTACAGGCTAGGAAATTGCAGACCCTCAAACTATCTTATCTATTGGCATCATCTGGGCCATGCCTCCGAGCTTGTCCTGCTATCAGTCCAGTCAGCAACTACACTACATCTTTTATAGCCCTGTCTTTTGCCCCATGCTGTAGGGCTGGAGACTCCTGTATTAGAGGTTCAGGGTCTACAACTGCCGCTTCCCTAACCTCCTCTAGAGGTGATGATATATTAGAACTCGCCGACTGAGGTACAACCCTTGGCGTAAATTGGGGACAAGCCTTAGTAACTCTCAAGGTCTGACTAGTTTCTCCCGCTGCTGCCTTGCCCTTCTGGGCAATTGTTGCTCTCCTTGGAGGCATTACTGCAATCACAATGGTAGGTTAGTGAAAGGTCATCCTAAGACATAGCTCTATTGCACGATCTAAAAAAAGAAAGATAACATCCTAAATGCCCTGTAGCCTCCTATTTATAGATGGGGTGCACAACACACCGATAAACAAGCCTCTACTAGACACGGTCTGTGGACACTCCAAAAAGAAACCGCTCTGATACCACTTCTATCAAGACCCAACCCTGTAGGCCATGACAGGTGCCCGAATTAGACACACATGTGTACCCTAGCCAATTATACATAACCTATCTCCTGTTTAAACTCAAAATATATTAACAGGTAAGAAAACATACAAGCCAACAAGCCTGTTGTAACACATAGGGTCGTTCCATAATACACATATACACGAGCTGACAAGGCTGCCATAACACCGGGAATGCCCCAAATCATAAGTTATATCAGCTAAGTTGTACATACACGCATATACAACTCATAAACATCCCATATACAACCCCTATACAGCTCATATTCAACTCATATATAACTCATATACAACTCATGCACACACGCAACCCATATATGTACAACCCACATCTATATCCACAGACCTCTAAGAGTAAGAAAAATAGTAACATAAGGCGGGACAGGGCCCCCACCATACCCGTGAACAAAACTAATATACACGTCAAGGTTTAGTACCCAAAATCAGGCTCCAGCATAATAGAGCACTTCTGGACCGCTGAGTGGGACTTCTATACTGGCGGATCCCCAAACTATGTACTTGTACCTGCGGGCATGAATGCAGCCCCCCCCAAAAAGGAGGTCAGTAACACAAATGTACTGAGTGTGTAAAATATAACATAGCATAACTGGAAACATATTTTAAGGGGAGAAGCAGGGAATCCAGTACATTATAAAAGAGCCTCTGTACTTGTACGCTGTAAATCATAAAAACATGCATGTTCAAATTATATCATATAGCCGACCCTATCAAGGGTCCAGTGGATACACCTGTAAGATCATCACAACCCAGTGCCATCACCACCTTATTACAACACATCATCATATATATATACATATAAATCTCGGCCCTCAAGTGAGGGGCTCAGTGGAAAATAAAGTGAATTATGCATGATTACTATTCCTAGCACGGGACATGGTGAAAGAAGTGTTACAGTATACATGACTAGAGTAGTGAGTAACTATATGTAGTTTAAATCATTATCGGAGACTCGATAGTATATAAAGGTTGAACTAGCATTTGAGAATCAGGGTGGTAATATGGTCAGCTCAAGTGCCCTCTAAAGGCCATTAGGACTATATTAATTAACATCTTGGGGTCCTTAGATACATACCAAAGTAGTTCTAACCGCTTAAGGATTTCAGAGTACATGTAGTCATATAGTCTCTCCGATTAGAAATCTGTATATTCATTGTCTGTTTAACGTATAGTAAGTTCGAGGAAAGTAGTTCAACTACAGTGAGAGTTCACAATCTAGAAGAGAATAGAAGACATTTAGGAATGGAATTACTCCATAGATCATATTACTTTTTACTTACCTCTACGACATGCCAAAAGAAAGAGAAAGAATAGGCTTTACATACCTCTTATGGGTTACTTTTTATCCCGTTCGTCTTGTCATTCTTTGAACCTAAGTAAGATAAAAGAAACATGAATATTAACAACCCTTGTCTTTCCATCACCTTAGGTTACATATGAGTATTCATAGAACTCAACTCTTCGCTCGCCTCCTCGATTATCTCTTTAACTAGTTAAAGAGTTAACGGAAATCGAGCAGCACCTCCCCTATAATATGCCCTATCCAAATTTCCAATTACACTCCTAATAGCTACAGCCAACCAAAAACAATGAACTTCAAGGTATATATATGCCATTCATATCAACATTCTACAACATAAACTCCAAACGACTCGCTCGAAACCACGATACCAAAATAGAGTTTCTAGTTTCCATTTTGCAAAATCTTTAATTATACGAAACGGAGGGTCGGGTTGCTGAAACCAGAAGCACCCATACCTATTATAAAGCATTTTCCATCACCTCAACACACCACCCCACAACCATCAGCTGCAGCATCACAACCATATCACAAACACAATCCACTATTCGACTTTAATTTAGCTATAATGACGTCAGTTTAGATTGTTTCTAATGTCGATCATTCCTATGACTTTATCACACTTACAGAAACATAAAATATGTGTAACACACCCTATGATAACACCATAAAATTCAAATCGAAAGCAAAGAACTTACCTTTCCCAAAATTGGCCAAAACTAGCCGAAACTTGCCTCGAAAACTCTTCTAACGCGATTAAAATGTCGTGGCTGCTTTCTGTCCATTTTGTACTGTTCCAAACCATGATTTTATAATATTAATACCTCTGTATCATCGTGGTATACACTAGATAATTAATTTACGGAATGAAATCGGGACTTACCTATTTTTTTCTCCTAAGCCGTCACCCTTTTCTCTCTTTGACTAGGGTTTGTTCTTCTTTTTGTTGCTGACGTTTTAAGGAAATAACTGAAGTGTATGTTACATATACATACATATATGTGTTCTTAGGGTATGACACGTGTCATCCCCTAAGGGAGACACATGTCCAGCTCCTATTGGGCCACCGCATCCATGCGTTAAAGGAGGGGCTGCCACATGGCAGTGGGGCCCAGCTCCCCCAAGCAGGTGGGTCACCTACTTGAACCCAAACAGGTGGTTCACCTGCTTGCTTAAGGTACTACCACATGTCACTCCCTAATTGGCTGCCACATGTTTTTTTTTCTCTTCCTTGTGGGTTCGTAATCTCATTCGTAATCTCGTCTCACTTTAAGAGCCTATGAAATCCTTGCTACGCAAGCTTGGTATGTAATCAAGTAACTCACATATGTAAGACTTCTAAATTAGTAGTTTACATATATAAGCCGAATTCTACGACCCATCACTTCGCCTCCAACTCCTTTCGGATTCTGATAACTCTATTTCCAACCTTCTCTACTATGAGGTGTCACATTCTCCCCTCCTTAAAGTTGTTTGATAATGTTTTGAATTGTCCAGCTCACATGATAACTTCTAAGTAACTTAAGAGATATTCCAAGCCCAAGGGTGTGGGGTATAACAATTCACACCTCTTTTAGACCACCTTCTAAGAGGCTTAAGCACCTTTCAAGAAGCTTAACAACCTCTCAAGAAGCTTAAAAACCTTCCAAGGTATGAAAGTCTCAAGGTACGATAGTACAAGGTATAACAATCATCTGTTCTCTTAAATATAGGTAACATTCATCTCTTCAAATGCATTTAAAATATACACGGACTTCTAAAGATATGACATGTAATATGTTAATACTCAAGCTTGAAAATAAATATCAAAAGACTCCTTCAAACTCAACATTATACTCAACTCATCATTAATTTAATATGGATAAAACATCATTCTTTTAACATTAATCATGAATAAAATATGTAATGCAAACCTTAATAAGGGTTCATGTGAATACAAACATAATTTCAAAACCTCAAACATCATCTCATCACGTATAGTATAATATACATACTAGAACTCAATGAAGAAGTACATAAATACATCAAGAAATAACTTTTGTGGGATTAGAAACTCGAACTCATGACTCAATTTTGACTTTATGAACATGTAGGGCAGGAGAAAAAACTTAGTCCAACGTTCTTATAGCCTTACATACCTAGAGCGATGATTATATAGTTAACAATTAAAGACCTCGCTTGAAAACCTTGAACCCTAACTCTTCTTCTTCTTCTCTTTAATCCTTTCTCTCAAAAGTTCTATCAGTTAATGAGGTCGAAAAACCTATTGGGTATGATAAATGGCTGATTTTTTGTCCAAAAACATATTGGATTAAGTTGGGTAAAGGTAGGAAAAATACTAGAATGCCCCTCATTAAAAATGGGTGGGGAAGTTCACGAAAGACCCTTTACAGATCGTATAACTCTTCACTGATCGTGAAGGCATTCGTGAAGTGGTACTAGAAAAAGTGTTTTAGGGTGATGGTTTGACAGAACACTTTCATGGCCCATGGAGACTTCCACAGCTCATGGAGGGTTTCTTGAAGATAAGGGAAACTTGGCTCCTAAAGGTTGCTTTCCATAGAGCACTATATAGGCCGTATAGCCTTCCACGGATCGTATAGGTGCCTATAAAGGTGGAGTCTCTAAGTTTTGGAGAGGTAGAGGTTCAGGATCAACTCCACGACTCATGGAACCCACTATGGTCATGGGTCCTCCCTTTAAAAGTTTCCAACATAGCCTCAACCTATGGCTCCGTTCATGGCTCATGGTGCTGTAATGATCCTCCTAGTCATTTTAATTTTTTTTGATCTTTTTAGAATTTAGAGCTTTGTTATAGCAACCTTAAGTCATATATGACTTGCTGGCACTGATAGTTTGGTCGCCTGATTATTCGTTTGAGTTTTATGGTGGATTCTCTATTTTGGAGCTCTTAGAGTTTGAATGGTTGACTTTGGCAAAAAATCTAGGAAAATGACCTTAAATGGAATTCTAATGGTTTTATCAGCTCTGAAATGGTCAAATTAGGCTAGTAGCTGATCGATATGAGTATCGAGGCAATCAGTGCAAATTTGAGGCCATTTGGCACTTTAGCCTTTGAAATTTGGCCTAAGGTTGACTTTGGTCAATATTCTTGGAAAACATGCTCGGATTAAAATTTTGTCAGCGTGTTTATCTCTGAAATGTTGATTTTGGTCTAGAATGACCTTTCATTCATGTCTCAAGGCTTCCAGTCTCATTTTGAGCCTTCTAATAGAAATTGCAAAAATTATGCTTGGCCATGGGACCCATATTTTGTCTATACAACCTCAGATAGAAATTTTAACTACCCCATTGAGTCTGAAATGTCCAATTTGGTAGGGGTAGCATAGTCCATTTGCATGCATGGGATTCTGAACGAATTCTAAGAACCCCATTGGAGTTGTAAAAGTTGCCAAAATCAGCTGATGTACATCAGTTGGTGCAGATCAAATTTGGTCTTCGCGTTTGCGCCATCTAGGCCACATTCGCGGAAGCCATGGTTCTTGGTCTCCGCATTCGTCGGTAAGGGGATGTATTTGTGAAGGCCTTACGGATTGGCCTTTGCGTTCGCAAGGCCTATGCCGCATTCGTGGAGCATTGAAGGCTTAGCCTCCTCATTCTCTGCCTTCTTGGAGGGAAATTCACTAGTCTTTTAATTAAGACCAGTGATGCGAACTCAACCATTTCCCTTTTTCATTCTTCGTTTTTGGGAGCTAGGGAGCTCCGAATTTAGCAATTCCAAGTTTAGTGGGTTCGTGTTGATCATAAGTACATGTTGGTATATTTAGGAAAGCGTGCAAGGTGACAATTTGAGGTAAATTCTTCCCCAAAGGTGCTTCCCAAGTTTAGTTAGGGCTTTAATGGTGAAATTATTTTTGGAGTACAAGCTTAATAAATGTTTATAACCTTTTTACTGATTCATTTTAGGATTCCCATCACGTGTTCCACAATCCCGTTTTAGACCCAATTTTGGATCTGTTTTTGGAAAATGCAATTTTAGTGTCAAAACATTTATATTGATAAGGTAATCAACATTTAGATAGCGTGGAGGCATTTAGAGTCATTTTTGATGTGAAATGCTACCGAGAAGTGGACTTAGAGCGCGTGTCTTTAAGGTAGGCTACGGTCTCCATCTTTTTGATTGAGCTTCATGAGGTATTGTTTAGTATAAATTACTTGTAGTTTGGATTGTATGTGATGGGTTAGGCTTGATTCCTAGATTTTTTGTTCTTTGTCCCAGTGTGATCTTTAAGCTAGGTTGCCTTTATGAGATTTCCAATCTAGTTGATAACATTGTTGATGATGCCTTAGTTTGGCCTTGATTAGCCTATTTTAGTTGGCTTGATTGATGTTTAAAGGTGGTTGGAGGATTTGCATCTTAGGATTGATTTTAGGATGAAACTTGGTTGATGTAGCCATTATTGGCCGAAATTTATGAGACTTAGTGTCCTTCACTATTGTAGAACCTATTTTGAATCCTTGGTGTAGTAATTACCACTTGGGTAGGCTTGTGAACTATTGTTGGATTCCATTTATGGATTTAGAGCTAGAATCCCTTATGCTTTATTTTTGCGATTTGGCGGGGCTAGTTGTGGTTAAAATATCGAGGTTGTATTCCCAGTTCGATCTGAAATTATTGATTGACTAGCTGATCACATGTTCCCTCATTTCTTCCTCCTTGTTACCCTATTAGGGTTGAGTTCCCTTTTGGGTCTTGTGATTGACTTAGAGGAGTTGAGTTGAGCTTTAGGCCTTGATTGGAGGTCGGTTGCATTTGTTGGCTCAATTTTCATGCTCTAGAGGGTAAGGTGCTTGTTACGCCATTATTGTATGTGATTGTGTATGTCGTTTGGGTGCTGGTGATGGCATGCATTATATTGGATCATTGTTTTTTCATGGATGTAGTCGACCCCGATGAATGCATTGGTTCTTGGCATTGATTCGAGAAAGTTGGGTTATAATCTAAACTATTTTATACTGATTTTCGAATGGGGATCACACTACCTTTATGACTACTATTTTCAATGGACTGGAAGAATTGAGGATGCGCGCTTTTTATGATATTAATTCGAGGCATTGAGGATGCACTTATTTTATGATATTGGCCTCGATCGTAGAGATTTCTGGCCCTTTCTATACTGGTTAGACTTTTATCTTCAGTCACTGTGAAAGAGCGAATCTTTGATGATTGGAAATACATGTTGATATTTATATTGATATAAGACCTGGATCGGGACCAAAAAGATATATAGGGGCATTCCCGAGTCCCCCATGGA
Source organism: Solanum dulcamara (assembly GCF_947179165.1). Lineage (NCBI taxonomy): Eukaryota > Viridiplantae > Streptophyta > Magnoliopsida > Solanales > Solanaceae > Solanum > Solanum dulcamara. The sequence continues at coordinate 45,709,149 of NC_077248.1, read as the reverse complement.
GATCCTAGAGAGGCGCATGGATCCTACTTCCTGGCCGGGACTAGAAGTGGGTGTATAAATCTTGGTATGAGGCACTTGGTACAAATGATATTACTGATTTTATTGCATGAATTTCATTCATATATACATTGCCTATCACCAACATAGTTGTTTGTACCTATTGGTAGCATGGGATGTCGTACAGGTTCACCTATTTGTGAGTGAACTTCCTGGGCACACAGGGGCTTGGGAGTTATTGCCTTACTATTTGTGAACTTGTGGCGGTATAAATGGTGGTCTCTTGTTTGAAGGTAGATACTGCCCTTGTTCTCCTTTATCTAACTTTTATGCAAGGATTTAGTTGATACAGTCCTTTGGGACTTTTTTTGATATCTATTTACTTCGGTTAGTAGGTTGTCACTTAGTGGTTCCCCCTTTCATAGTGTGTCGTCGTGTTTAGGTCTTTGGCTGAAGACACCAGGTACGTCCTTGATTTCCTTGCTTGTTTCCTATCTCTCTCTTTCTTATATCTGATGCTTATTATTGCAGGCTTCCGTATTATTCTTGGTAGTTACTTGTAATATATACACCTTGTTTACATGTTCTTTATACTTTCTTTGTCTTTGGAGCTCAATCGACCGATGCCTATGAGTGCCACTTGTTGGTACTCACACTATACTTCTGCACCCTGTAGATCATAGTAGGGGTTTTACTAATGATTTGGATATCGTGCATAACAACTCTTGGATTTAGGAAACTTGGTTGAGCTCTTGGTGTTCGGAGTTGCCTATCTCCGTCTATTTTGTCTTGGACTAGTCTTATTATACTCGAAGATAGTCTGTATTATTATTACTATTCTTATATATGTATAAATCTTGTACTTCCTTTATTTAGTTTAGTGGCTTCACTACCGACTGATACCAGGTCTTAGGGGTTATCTTGTTGTATTTATCTTATTCATCATTTATTATTATTATTATTATTATCATTATTATCCATTTCTTTTTTTTGCTTGTAATGGTCCATTTTCTATGGTTCTAGACTGTGGGGTTAGGATTACTTATTGGTGGGTTGATAGTAGGTTCCATTATGACTTGAGAAATTAGGTCATGACAGGAGCCCACCACGGTCCATGAAAAGGGCCCGTGAAAAAGCCCTGATCTGCAACTTCACTTTTTTTTGATCTTTTAGAGTTAGTTTAGGCTAGGAACTTCAGGGGTGTTACAATAACTCCCCTTTGGGATCATTCATCCTTGAATATGAACAAGCTAGTAATTTACATAGGGGATGAATGCAATTCATGACTCAAACAATCAAACTTAAGGATAACTATTCAACTCAAGAAGGAACTAACATCAGAGATAGGAATATGAGTATTACCTTCAACATCGACATTAGGATGGGAAAATAGATACATGCACTTGGCTTTCATATTATCTTCAGCTTTCCATGTAGCATCCTGAACAAACTAATTTTGCCATAGAACCTTCACTGAAGCGACTTCTTTGGTTCTCAACTTACAAACCTGACGATCAAGAATCTGAATAGGAATCTCCTTATAGGACAAGCTATATTTAACCCCCAATGTTCTCTGTATGGACAATGAGTGAAGGATATCCCAAACACTTCTTAAGCATGGAGATATAAAACACTGGATGAACGATATCTAACTTTGGTAGGAGCTCTAACTCATAGGAAACATTGCCAATCCTCTTTATAATCTGGTATGGACTATGTAATGCGGACTCAACTTCTCTTTCCTTCCAAACCTCATAATTCTCTTCATGGGTGAACTTTTAAATATACCCAATCATTTACTTCAAACTCTGAATCTCTTCTCCTAACATCAGTGTATGATTTCTGACAACTTTGTGCAGTTTCCAACCTTTCTTGGATGATCTTTATTTTCTCCACAACTTGATGAACTAAGTCTGGCCCTATAAACTCAACTTTACCAACCTCAAATCACTCAATTGGCGATCTACATCTCCTCCCATAAAGAGCCATTTAAATGCTCGAATAAAAGCAGTTATTATATGAAATCTTAATAAATGGCAAGTGGTCATCCCAATTATCTTTGAAATTGATAACTCATGCTCTTACATATCCTCAAGAGTATGAATAGTATGCTTATCTTGACCATCTATCTGTGGATGGAAAGCGATGCTAAGATTCAACTTCGAACCCAAACCTTTCTAAACGGACTTCTAAAATTGTGCAGTAAATTGAGTACCTTTATTTGAGATGAAAAATAAGTGGACTCCATTCAATCTAAATATCTCTCAAATATACAACCTTGCATAATCCTCTACTGAATCTGTAGTCTTAATAGGCAAAAAGTGGGCTGATTTGGTTGTCCTATCCACAATCACCCATATAGAGTCATGCTGTCGGTGAGATGGCGGTAAGCCTATAATGAAATCCATATTTATCATCTCCCACTTCCATTCTAGAAACTCTATATTCTGAACTACACCACAAGGCCTTTGATGCTCAACTTTACCTTGTTGGTAATTTGGGCACTTGGCTATAAATTCTGCTATATCTTTTTTCATTCAATTCCACCAATACACTTCTTTCAAGTCATGGTACATCTTTGTGGAGCTCGGATGAATTGAATATCTATATCTATGAGCCTATACCATAATTCTATCTCAAAGACCATCAACACTTGAAGCATATAACCTACCTTAATATCTCAACACCTTATCTCCTCCTTTGGCAAAAACCATCACTTTCTGCTAATGAACGTCATTTTTCAATTGGAGGAGAATAGGATCTTGATCTAGATTTTATCTTACCTCAATAACCAATGAAGACTCAACCCCATTGTAAAAATTCACTCCTCCCTCATCAGAGTCCACAAGACGAACTTCCAATTGATGCGTGGGAGATTTTCACTTATTTAGAGCTCCTTAAACTTATCATTTTGCCTTGTTTATGTGAAAATAGATGCTTTTGATGTGGTTTTCTTCATATTTTGAAGGAAAAGGAATTATTAGTTGATTTGGAGGATAATGGAAGAAACCAAGTGAAAAAGGGCCAAAAATCGGGCTAAAATGGGAAAAATCAGGATCTGGCACCACAATAGTCTTTGCGACTGTGGAGAAGAGTGGGCCATGATCACGTTCAACAATCAGTCAACTATTTACAACCACGTGAAGACAATTTATGTTCATGATGGCTTAGTCAGCACTGGCTTCGCGATCACGGTCAATGATCGTGACCGCGATGCACAAAAATGTCAGGCTTCAAGGACAATGTTGAAAATTCTTATTTTTGATCCCAAAATTTATTATACACTCATACAAAGCCATTTATGGAGGATAACATAGAAAAGATAGAATACACTGATTTGAGAGAGCTTGGGCTTAGCTTTGAGAGTAAGATTTTCACAACAAACACCATTAGAGTGAAGATTGAGAGCCTACTTTTTAATGATTTTTAATCCTTTCTTCAACTCTTTCCTTTGTATTTCTTGATTTTAGGTGTCATTGTTATGGTGATTTGGATTTTGTATTCGAGATAAACAAATTGTGGGTTATTGATTTCCATCTTGTGCTTTTATAATTAGTTGAATATTTACTCATTTATGAATTGGGTTTTTAATTATCTAATTAATTTCATGCTTTAATTGATTTCCCATGGACTTGATCACTCCTTAGACTTGCCCATTTACTTTGATTTAGCTTGAAAGAGTCAATTAAGGCTGGGAAAAGTTGATTAGTGCATAATTTGAGGTTTAGCACTTCATATATGGATTTTAGTTAAAAATAGTAAATCCATATATTGCCTATGTTAAATCAATTGTGTTGTCACTTAATTAGGTTCGAAAGTACTAGTTGAAAAATATTTGCCTATATTTGAGAGAAATAGGTAGATGAAAGAGTCAATTGAGGTTGGAAAAAGTTTATTATTGCATAATTTAAGGTTTAACACTTCATATCCGGATTTTAGTTAAAAATAGTAAATCAATGCATTGCCTATGTTAAATCAATTGTGTTCTCATTTAATTGGGTTCGAAAGAACTAGTTGAGCAATATTTGCCTATATTTGAGAGAAATAGGTAGATTTAGATTCTAGGCATATATGATATTACCCATGATTAATTGAGATTGTACGAAACTAGTATGCAATGGATAATATAGGTGGTGATTGATATCCCATTCCAAAATCCCATTGGTATCCTTGCTTGAAAAGGCTTTGTTCCTTGTTTTATCCTATCAACCTATCCTAAATTGTTATCGAAATTTTCATATTATAATTGTATCTTTTATTTCAAATTCAAACTAGTAACTTATAATTATTTATCTTTTCAGTTGCCTACACATTGTTCCTTGTGGGATTCAACCCTGACCTTACATGTTGGGTTTATATTGCTAACGTCCTCCTACACTTTGAATCGTGCAAGTCTATGCACTTCTTTGGCCAACGCTTTCTTCTCCTCCTTAACATGAGTGGTACTTCCAATGGACAAACTGTAAGAGCATTAGCAACAACATTAGCTTTACCTAGATAGTAGAGAATACTCATGTCATAGTCCTTGACCAACTATAGCCATATCCTCTACCTCAGGTTGAGCTTTTCCTCACTGTATATATATGGTAGATTTTTCTTATCAGTAAACATATCTATATGCACGCCATAGAGATAATAACGCTAAGCCTTGAGAGTAAATATACTGTTGCCAACTCTCAATCATGAGTCAGATAATTCCTCTCGTGAATCTTGAGTTGTCTAGAAGCATAAGCTATGACTTTGCCTTTCTGCGTTAACACACAACCCAATCCAACTCTGGACGCATCACAATAAACCACAAACCCATTTGTTCCCTCGGGTAGGGACAAAACTGAAGCAGTAGTCAACCTCATTTTCAACTCTTGGAAACTCTTCTCACAAGCATCAAACCATTGAAACTTAGTCTTCTTCTGAGTCAACTTAGTCAATGGTGATGATATGGATGAGAATCCTTTCACAAACCTTCTATAGTAGACAGCCATACCTAAGAAACTTCTTATGTCATTCGGAGATGTGAGTCTGGACCAGTTCTTTACGACTTCAATCTTCTATGAGTAAACTTGAATACCATCACTAGAAATAATATGGCCTAAGAATACCATAAATGCAAGCAAAACTCACACTTTGAAAATTTAGCGTACAACTCCTTTTCCTTAAGAGTTTAGAGAATAATTCTGAGATGGTTTGCATGCTCTTTCTTATTTCTCAAATGGATCAGGATGTCATCGATAAACATGATAACAAACATATCTAAATACTGCTTGAACACTCTGTTCACGAGGTCCATAAATGTTGCAGGAGCATTAATCAAAATGAAGGACATGATTAGGAACTCATAATGACCATATATGGTTTTGAAGACTATCTTCGGGATGTCTCATTCTTTTACTTTCAACTGATGATAGTATGATTTGAGGTCTATCTTGGAGAAACAAGTGGCACCCTGAAATTGGTCGAAAAGATCATTGATTCTTGGAAGGGGATACTTATTCTTTATGATTCAGCTAACGATAGTCAATACACATCTTCACAGAGCTATCTTTCTTTTGCATGAATAGGATAGAAGCTCTCCAAGGTGAGATACTTAACCTAATGAACCCTTTATCCAAGAGATCTTTCAACTACTCTTTTAACTCTGTGGGAGCCATTCTACATGGCAGAATAAAAATTAGCTGAGTATCAATAAGAACATGTATTTCGAAGTCTATCTCCCTTTTAGGAGGGACTCCAGTTAAATCCTTAGAAAAGACTTCCGGAAACTTATTCACTACCGGAACTGATAGGAGGAATGGTGTTTCTACACTATCATCTCTAAATCAGACAATATGGTAGATACACCCTCGGAAACTAAATTTTTGGCCTTAAGGTATGCAATCCTACCACTTAATAACTGGCTTAGTCAAAAACTGAAACTTGACTACTCGAGTTTTATAATTAACTGAGGTATAACAAATATAAAGTTAGGCCATGGTAAGAATGACCTCAAAGTCAACCATGTCTAACTTAACTAAGTCTGCAGAAGTGGCTTTATGATATACAAAAATTATACAATCACGATAGACTCTCTTAGCTAGAATTGAGTCACCAATAGGAGTAGAAACATTGAATGGTTCTAAGAGTCATTTAGGAAGAATCCCAAACTTAACGGCTATACAAGGAGTCATAAAAGACAAAGTAGCATTTGAATCAAGTAAAGCATAAACATCATGAGAAAAGAATCGAAGCACACCAGTGACAAATATGGCAAGTTCTCTTAGTCGTGGCGATTATCCATAGAATACAGATGATTTAAACCTCCGTCTATCCCTGAATTATCACCTCTTTGATTACCTCTATTTGACAGTGCTACCGAAGAAGATTAAGCTCTATTTCCTCTATCAATATATCTCCCCATAAGACATTCTCTATGGAAGACTTGACTGGCCACACTTGTAACAACCATTTGAGCTAGCTTGACATTCTCTCAGGTAGAACTTACCATAAGGTGGTGCCCGCATAGGACCTTGGGTCACACTTCCTTTGGATGGAGATCCCCATTCTCTAGAATTTTATGACCTCTGATCATTCCTTGTGTTGGGCGCATATGTAATTACTGCAGTTGGTAAATAACTAGAGGAACTCTTCTGAAAGAAAGAGCGATTACCATTACCTCCCTTTGACGATTACTTTCATTCCCTATGGACTTAACTTTCTTACTTCGGTGTTCCTCTCTATCCTTCTTCTTTTTGTCCTCAACTTGTTGGGAATACACCATAAGTCTAAGGATGCCTATATCTAAGATCATAAAGGCTGCCTGGCACTCCTTTATCACATGTCTATTCTTCCTCATTTTGGCTCTCTCATCCAGAACTATTTATGAAGCATACGTAGAAAACTAAATGAATTTGAGGTCATATTCCTTGATTGTCATCCCCTTCTACTTCAAGTTCATAAACTCCTCGACCTTTGCCACCTCTCTTAGCTCTTATGGAAAGAAGTGATCTAGGAATGCACTCTCGAACTCATCCTAGACTGCACGCTCAACATCTACACCTCTACTTTCCTCTCATTCATTGTACCAGACGTTAGCAACATCCTTCAGCTGGTAGGAGACAAGTTCATCTCCCTCTATTTTTGTGGCATACGTGTCTTTCAGAATTTTCCACATATCATCAATGAAGTTTTGAAGATCTTCCTCAACCTTGGATCCAATGATGACTAGTGGGTTCATCCTCAGGAAATCACGAATCCAATTAGAAGCAGATAATTCTTGGGATCTGGAGCTTGGGATTAGGGCATTCTGATAACTAATCTATGTAGTTATCTACTGGGTGAGCATAAAGATTGCTCTCCTAAATTAAGCCTCAGATTTCATTATGGGTTGCATGGTCTGTGGAAATTTTGGAGTCTCCCATTCTCAGCCTCATCCTCATTCTCAGTAGTTTGAGCTCACTTCCTTTTGCATCCTAGATAGTTGTGGAATATCATTCTAGGCAACATTCCTCTAGCTCAAGGTTCTCTTCGAAAGCGCAATTTGAAATCATGAAATACACCAATTAGAAGGAGATTTCATAGATTTAAAATCCATAGCACGAAATGTAGTAAGAAAGAAGTGAAACACTTCCTAATGTCTTGTAGTCTCCCTATTATAGAGGTGGTATGCTTCACACCCATAAGATGGACTCTACTAGACTCGGCTTCATAGACACCTTAGGACTCTTAAATTCTGTGCTCTAATACCTAGTTTTTCATGCCCCAAGCCTACACTCAGGACGTGGTTGGCACTCAAAGAACATTGTTGGTCCTAAGGGAACTACTTGGCCTAGCAAACTCACTCAACGAAAGACTTAATTCAATATAAGAGTAAAATCAAGTACGCATTCACATAACATACTCATCAATCCTCAAAATAATAATTTAAAGTACTCATTTAAAGTATATAAGTCAAATGTCATAACTTCAATGGTGAAAATTGTAGTTTTAAGACAGACTCTAAAAGACTCAATATGACTCCACTATAATCAGTCTATGAAGACTAACTACTAAAAAGGTGCCGAGACATGCCCCCGATTACCTCAGTGAAAATAAAATGACATAAAGATATAAATGAAGGAGATCCTCTGAATGCAAAGAAGCCTCACCAAAATCTATGGATTATAGATCCTCAACGGTGCACCTTTGATGATCTCTAACACTTGTATCTGCATCATAAAATGAATGTATGAGTATGTAAAATGGAAAAAGAAAACTTACATCAAGTTACTCAGCTCAAGTTACTTAACTCTAAAAATAACTCAATTTAATAAAGCATGCAATGTAATACAACAATGCTTTAAAAGATATGTAATAATCAATGCAACTCAATATAATAAAAATATAGTCCTTTTACTTCATTAGGGAGATTCTCTAACTGACAAAAAATACTTATGAGCTAGTGACAATACAATGAAGTGATGTCACTGCCACATCCATTCAATACATTTTTAGTGTAAGGGATGTCACATCATCTCTGGATCTATATAAAAGTCCTCTTTTGGGACTATTAGGAGTCACTCGAATGAATGACGTGATCCTATCCTACGCTATCTATGTAGTTTATGGGGATTGAGTCATTTAAAATTTTGCCCAAGTTGGTACTCAATACTACTCCCAAAAACATCATTATGCTCATATACATATACATCAAGTGAGTGAAACAATCAAAATATATCTCATCTAGACTCATTGGACTTTTACATCAATTTACATCAACTCCTCTTATCATCATCTCTTCTCTTAAATATAGGTAACATGCATCTCTTTAAATGTATTTAAAATATACAAGACTTCTCAAATATGACGTGTGATGTGTGAATACTCATGCTTGAAAATAAACATCAAAAGACTCTTTCAAACTCAATATTATGCTCAACTCATCATTCATTTAGTATGGATAAAGCAACATCTTCTAACATCAATAATGCATAAAATATTTAATACAAACCTCAATTTGGGTTCATGTGTATTCAAACATGAATTTATAACCTGAAACATGGTCTCATCAAGTATAATATAATATAAATACTAGAACTCAATAAAGGAGTACATAAATACATTAATAAATCATTTTTGTGGAATTTGAAACTCGAACTTATGACTAAATTTTGATTTTATAAACATGTATGGCACGAGTACAAATTTAGTCCAATGTTCTGATAGACTTATATACTTGGAACGATGATTATCTAGTCAAATATTGAACACCTCGCTTGAAAACTTTGAACCCTAGCTCTTCTTCTTCTCTTTAATTGCTTCTCTCAAAAGTTCTAAGTGTTTAAGAGAGGGAAAACCCTATTGGGTATGATAAGGGACTGAGTTTTGGTCCCAAAATGTATTGGGTTAAGTTGAAAATGGGTGGAAAAAGATTGGCATGCCCCTCATTAAAACTAGGCGGGGTAGTCCACGAGAGGCCCTTCACGGACCGTATAACTCTTCATAGACCATGAAGGCATCCGTGAAGTGGCACTGGAAAATGTTTTGGGTCAAGGTTTCATAAAACATTTCCACAGTCCGTGGAGACTTCCACAACTCATAGAGGATTCAGTAAAGTGAGGGAAACTGGGATCCTGAAGGCTGCTTTCCATGGAGCACTGTACATGATGTATAGCCCTTCATGAACAGTATAGGTGCCTGTAAATGTGGGGTTTCTAATTCCTTAGAAGGGAGAGGTTCACGGATCAATCCAAGACACGTGGAGCCTACCATAGTCCATGGAGGGGTCCGTTGACCCACCCTTGGAAAATTTCAAACATGGCCTCAACTCCACAGCTCCCTTCATGGATCATGGTGCCCACCATAGTTTGTGAAAAAGGCTCGTAAAATCCCTAATCAGCAACTTCACTTATTCTGATCTTTTTAGAGTTAGTTTAGGCTAGGAACTTCAGGGGTGTTACATAGTCTTAGTGAAGCAATCCAAGACTGCATAGTAGAGGGATAACCAACCCATGCGTAGAAAAACATCAAAATCCAACATATCTAAAACAGTAAAGTCAGCTCAAGTGTTTCACCCCTGGATAGTCACCAAACATGATCAATATATATGATACACTATTAAAGGCTCACCCACTGGGGTCAAAACACATAAAAGAGCAGATAGAGCCTTAGAAGGTAAACCCAAATAGGAAGCATAATAGACAGAGACATATGCATATACAAAACTCGGACCAAATAAAGCCAAGGAAGGTTGATGGAATATAAGAATTGTACCTATTATGACAGTGTCTAATGCCTCAACCTTCGCCCTCACTTTTTTTGCATAAAGGTGGCCCTACCCACCTATTAACTTAGCATATGATTTATCTCCTATCCTACCTACCTGATTCCCTCCTGACCCCTGGTGACTGCCTTTATAACCAGACCCTGTGCCCTGCCTATAGCTAAAGAAGCTTCTGTCAAAACTAGCTAAGCTGTCTGTACAGTAGGCTCAATCATCCCTCATTGAGGACACTTTTTAGACCATTAGTCAAGCTCTCCATAGTCAAAACAACCATAAGAAGAAAAACTTTAAGAAGAATGGCAACCACGGCCTAAGGAAACCGAATGTGAGCCTTTCAAATTTTGACCTATACAAAAATCACTCTGACTAGACTAATCCCTCTGTATGATCTAGAGCTCAGCCTGAACAGGCTGGTTAGACTGGCCCTAGTGCTAGTAGTGCTGGTAATGCTGGCGAGATTTCCCATATGAGTCCTTGTCCTTATACTAGGAATCCCTATAGCTTTATTTGCCCTCGTGATAGAGCTCCTTCATAGTATGAATGTGATCAAGAACATCCAGGAAAGACCTGACCACTGAAGCCATAGGTGCAATCTTTATGTGAAACTACAACCTCCACCCACGAATGAAGCAATGAACCCTCTCCTAATTAGTATGTAGAATCATTGTAGCATGCCTAGGGAGATCATGGAATCTAGCCTCGTACTCCGATACGGTCATGAAGCCTTCTTTAATATTAAACTGATCCTTAAGATAATCTCTAACACTTCTCGGTACAAACTTGGACAAGAAATCTTCTAAAAACTCAGTACAAGTCAAAAGAGGGGATGTAACCCGTCCACACTCTATAAAGGTCCTCCACCACTACCTGGCTTGTATGAAGTAGATAAGTGGTAAAGTCTAATCGTTGAAACTTTACTAATCCCAATGTATACAACCTCTTACAACATGTCGTTAGAAACTTATGGGCATACCCCCTACATCCCCATAGAATCTAAGAGGATCAATCTAAAAAACACTCTGAGCATCTTCTGCTCATCGAGCTTCATAACCCATAGTATGATAATTAGTTGAGCGATGACGAGTGCTAGTGGAACCTAAACTTTGGGAGCCGCTAATGCTGGCTAAACTTGTGGTTCTAGCATGGCTGAAGTTGGGACCTACTACATGCCCCTAAGTATGACTAAAAGCTGAGAAATTTTCACCTGCAGCTCTGGTGCAATAGATAGCCCATGCTGTGGCTGGGCTAGTCTTGACCCCATTAGCTGCTAAGCTATAGGACCTGGGTGTGGATCATCAATTGGATTAAGTATCAGATCCCTCTACTAACCCTAAGCTGGTTCTGTAACTTTCGCACGACCTTGCAGTTAAACTCTAAACTTAGTTGGGGCTCTATCTACTGGATCAGGAGCATCACCGCCTCCCACTATCCCATACATATAAGCCATCCTATGAAAAAGTGATACAACTAAGATTCTAGAAACCGAATAAGACAACCAACACATGATAAGGGGTCAAAAGAAAAAATCTTCTTAAATATGTTGTATAGCCTCCCGAATATAGGATACATATGTCTCTGCCCAATTCCACAAGACAACTGGACATTAGCTTTTGTATCAATGAACTTGGGGCTTTGGTACCAACTTTTTCACAACCTGAAACCTTGAGTCATGATGGCACTATCCTAAATCCACTCTAGGTAAGCCAACCCATATTCCAGAATGATAAGTAATAAGCCTAGTGAGAAGAAGTCCAAATTCTAGGAACACAACATAACAAGGAAATAAATAGTGGAAGAGAAGAAATGATATAAATAGATATAATAATACAAGATCTAATCCCACAAACTCATGCATGATGATTCAAAGCTATTAAAATGAGTCCAATTGGAATGAAATCATCTATCACGACCCAACAACTAAGTTCATGATGGCACGTACCCCAAATCTCATCTCAATGCATAAGCCAAAAAGTAAAAGCATATGAGACTCCCAAAGGAGAGCCAGGCCACAAACAATCGCAAAATAGAAAAAAACAACTAAAATACCCTAAAACCTAGTGTCATAAGTTTTAAGAGGATCTAAATTCAAATCTAAATCTAAATACACAACTTAAGTTTTTGAATATAGAAAAGACTGTGAATGAAAAATGGACTAGCAGCTATCTGGATCCCAAAATCTCACTACTAATCCATTGATGATGAATCTACGAGAAAATCAACTACCTTGCTGGGTACCTTGACTAGTAGTTGCATAAAAAAGGGACAAAGAAGTAGGGGTGAGTAAAATCCATATGTACTCAGTAGGTTTAACCGACAAAGTATCAGGAATTAATTAAAAACTATGAAATAAACTAATGAACGCTTCCACCAGCACATAGAAAAGTCCAACTCTGCCTATGCTGTCGCCAAATTATATAAAATGGCGCGAATAAAGTAAATAGATAAATATAGTTCAATAGTACAATTAATAGATAGAAAAAATATCACAGGTATCAATGAAATGCAATGCATTACAATGATGCAATGATATGATAGTGTGGTAGAATAAAGGCTTTCGCACAACCTGTCATATACACTTACTGAGTTGTGCTACCAAGCAGGACCTATGGGGGTCTCGCAGACCATATAACTCATCACAATCTTAGTGTGTCAACTATTTCTCCACCCAACTCATGGTCCAGGACTTATGATACCAATGTCTCATTTACGTGCCACCTATCTTATGGTCAAGGATACAAAAGATGCCACACTTTCTTTGTCAAAAGGATTTCCACAGTTCTCTACTTTCCAATGATCAATAACAGTATAAATGATGATGAATGAAATCACAATGTATAAGGCATGGATGTAATATTCAACTCAGCATGTAGTATAAGGTTCAAAGTTCTCAGAACTTAACCTTAAGTGTTTACCCCTTTCTCCATAATATCTCAATAATCAGGCATGCTCAAAACCCACAACTCAACCCCTCAGATGGACATTACAAGTCAAATAACCTCTTCACATCTCTACTCAGTTAAGTCATAGATTACACAGTCTCAGTCACAGATAAAATATCCATAAGGCCCCCACACGGGCTATACAACACATAAAAGGCCCAACGTGGGCATCACAAAATCAGTTATCAGTCCCAAGCTACACTATGAACTTATCCCAAAGTCTACAACATAGAATTTGACTAATTACCCTAACTCAGCCCAGGAAGGATAGCCAAACCTACCTCGATAGCTGAAACCACACTTGAACACTTCCACTGAAATATATGTGTCATAAGGAATCCAATGACACCCATATTGATAGAATTCAAAATCGAGGGTAAAATAAAGTTCAAAATGAGTTTAAAATCAATAAAATTGAATTGAAATTTATGAACTAAAAATCCCAATAATTCTCACTTAAAATAAAACTTTTTCAGGGATTTAAGAGAGGAAATTCATAGGTAAATGATGGGGAAATGAAAAAGGAGCTTATCCATACAAAAACCTTCAAGAAATTAACCCAAATTTTCCTACACAAAGCTCAAAATCAATACCAATGGTGGTTTTTTGAAAATGAGACTGTTTTCATTACTTAACACTGTTTAGGTCATTTTTATACTTCGCGATCGCGGGTCATTAAACCTCGCGATCGTGAAGAACAAGGACATTCCTCTTTGCAATCGCATGACCACACGTCATAATCGCGATGAAGGAAATGTGTTGCACCAAAATGTAGAACCTGTAGTTTTTGGCCAAGTTTAAAACACTATCAGTTGGACCATCGGAAATCATTAGGAATTCCATACTCAAAAACCATATATGCACTTATACTAAATTCGATATTCCAAACTCAATGGAACTATGAAAATTCGAATTCGAGGCCTCCTTGACCCAAAATCTGCTAAGTCGCAACTAAACTAGTTAAGACACTGAAATACCCAAAATACCATTGAAACCTCTAAAATTACAAAGAAGCCATTTCTAGTGTTAGATTCACCCTCCGAACCCATTGGAATCATCAGCAATCCAATACGAGTTTCTAAACTCGATTTTTTCACCAAAGTCAAATTTAACTCTTTTAAAACTAACTTTCCAACTTAAGACCTCAAATTCACCTATCAAATCCAAATCTATTTCTGACGACTCTCTTAGATCTATTTTCACATTTCGGAGCTGATGGAATAGTCGGAATCCAATTCTGAGACCCGTAGCTCTATTTGGTACTGAAAACCATTTTTTTCACAACTTAACTCTATGTAACTCAAGAATTTGTCCATTACACTATCTATTAAGGTTTTAACACATTCAACCACACAAATTGAACAAATAATACTCGGGGGAATTAATGATAGAGGGAAAATGGTAATTTTGTGCAAATCTCCAAAACTAACCCTCAAGGTCATTACAATATCCACTACTAAAAATGATGTTCATCCTAGAACATAAGATAAGGGAAAGAACTTAGAGTCTCAAAAAACCGAGGGTAATGGGCCCGCATATCAGACTCTAACTCTCAAGTTGCCTCATCAACAGGCCGATGCCACTACTGCACCTGACTGAAGCAATCTTCTTGGTCCAGAGCCTACAAATCTGTCTGTCAAGGATAGCTACCAGATCCTCCTCATAAGTAAAATCTAGACCCAACTCTACCGTATTATAAGAGATTACATGGGACTCGTTCGATACATAATTGCGAAGCATAGAGACATGAAATACTGGATGGACAACCGACAATCTAGGGGGTGAGGCCTACTCATATTCCACATTGCCGACTCTCCTCAGAATCTCAAATGGCCCAACAAAACTTGGGTTAAGCTTGCCTTTCTTCCCGAACCTCATCACACCCTTCATGGGTGATATTTTAAGCCACACGCAATTACCCACCATGAACTTTAAGGGAAGAATCCTCCTGTCAACATAGTTCTTCTCATAACTCTAAGCTATCAATAGTCAACCCCGAATCAAATGTACCAGCTCCATAGCATCTTTGAGTAGGTTAGTATCCAATGTATCAACCGCAACTGAATCAAACCACCCAATGGGTGTAACATTCCTGAAAATGCTCACACGTGCCTTAAGTATGCCTTGAGAATAGGCTGCTCATGTAATGCATTATCCTTAATCTTTTTGGCAAATTTGAGTCTGAAATATCTATGTCAAAACCTGAGGTAAAAGGGTCTTGGTAGATTTTTAGGACCTGTATATCAAAAGATAGATTTTTTGAAGAAACTACAAAAAATAGTAAAGTGCGTGGCAAGTCTGCATCACGGACTTTCTCCCGTTCATTGCAATTTTTCCTGAAGTCCAAATTTAGCCAAAGATATCATTCGCTCAAAATTATCCTATTAGGGAGCACCTCCACGTTGCGGACCTGGGCGAAGGTTTTTGTTCAAATTTAGTTTTTTAGAAAGGGCACTTTAGAATTTTCCCTAGTTGTTAGTTAATGAAACTAGATATTTTTACGACCTAATTCAACTCTATAAATTAACCTAAACATCTAATTCTATTCATTCTTTTACAATTCACCTACTCAAATATTTTTCTCTCTACAAAAGACTCTCAAGGACTTCATTAAAGACTTCAATTAAATTCACTCAAAACTCTCAAGTTCTTCCCAATTATTTAATTTTATCACTTAAGGTATGTGGGTATTGATTCATGGATTGTTTTATCCATGAAGCCCAATCAATTCCTCAAGTTGTCTATCAAATTAAAGTATGATATTTTATGGGTATTATAATCTCTAGTCATATTGCATGAATTATGATTTAAATTATGATTATGAGTCTGTTTTGATATAAATTGATAGTTATTGCATTGAATTGAAGAGTTTTTCCATGAATTATCCTATATTGATCTATAGGGTTCATAATATAATTATGGTATTTTTAATTATACTTCCTAATGATATCATATTTATAAATTATGTGTGGGCTGATAGAAAGTATGTGATCATGGATGTTTCCAAGTAAATTTCATGATTTCTAAGTCAATTGATTATACATTTGAGTTTTTACTCTAAGTTCAAGATATGAATTTCATGCAAGTTATGAAGTAAGGTGACTTAGGGCCCTATGTGGTGACCTAAGGCGTAACTATAGAAATTATGCAAATATGATAGTAATGATGAAAGGACAATTACAGTATGAAAATGAGCTACTCTATAATTTCAAACCTATGATAATGACTATGATATATGTAAATATGATTTCTATGCTATGTATGTATTTCATGGGATTTGACTTTGCACCGAGTGGACTTGAAGTAGGGGCCCTACCAAAAGCCCTAGTAGCAACCTCATGTCTCTTAAACAATGTACCACCATAGGTTGTCTTTATGGCATAGCTATTAGATCCACATATAGCGTATGTATGACCGACCTAGCGGGGTAGAGTCTACCTTGGCAAGTAGATTCCCCTTTTCTTCATTGTATGGAGAGACAATGGTATTCCATGTTATAGCTCACATGGTCTTATTGTCGGTTATGGTTCCTATACTACATATGTATGATCTCTTACGTATGTCATGATTTAAATTTATGATTTTCTCATGACTTTTCTTATCTCACCTTATCATGTGTTTTACTTGACCATTACATCCCATGATTTACGTTGCATGTCATTCCCTCATTCTTAGTAAATTCCAATATACTAATGCATACCTTTTTCCTACATTGTCTCATAATGTACGGGTTGAGGTTGAAGATCATATTCGTCCACGTGGCTAGTTAAGCTTTCCTATCGAGTGGTGTTTGTGGTGAATCTTTATTTATCGGGGACTACTCATTGAGTCGATTATTTTTTCCAAAGACTTGTTTTATATTTTATATTAAGGGTGAGCTAGGGACATGTCTTATCCCCCATCCATGTTCAGGAGTAGAGGCATCTAGTTGGACAAATGTTTCGAGGTTATGTTGTCATGTGACATTCTTCATTTACCATTCATGGTTTAGACTCTCTTATGATGTTTCCGTTTTTACTTTACCTTATGTATGCTTATGATATGTATAAAAGGCTTGGTTGGATCCCCTTAGGGGTTTTGATTGCAGTCTTATGACTAGGACCTAGGTCGGGTTGTGACTATGGGTGACTGACACCTATAACCATACAATACCTCAGATGGTGCCATATGAATGCTGGAGTGATAACTACTATTATAGGCAAACTCCTGTAAGGCCAAGTGTTGGTCCCATCGGGCAACAAAATCAATCACACAGTCCCTAAGCATATCCTTCAACACCTGAATAGTCTGCTAGGACTGGCAATTGGTCTAGGATGAAATGCTGAACTTATCCCTAGTCGTGCACAAAAACCAAGTTGTAATGCCTCCCAAAAGTGAGAGGTGAAAACTGAACCTCAATCTGATACAATAGAGATAGGTACTTTATGCAACCTGATAATCTCACGAGAAGATAGATCCTAGCTAACTAATCCGCACTTTAACTAGTCTTTACCGGGAGGAAATGGGCTGATTTGAATCGATCCACAATCACCCAAACAGAGTCATACTTACCCAATGCCATGGGTAATCCAGAAACAAAGTCGTAGTAATATGCTCCAACTTTCACTCGGGAATAGGCATCCTTTGCATAGGACCACCCGATTTCTGACGCTCATACTTCATTTATTTGCAATTTAGACACTTAGACACAAAATCAACAATTTCCCTCTTCATGCCACACCACCAACAGTTTTGTTTCAAGTCATGAAATATCTTTGCCACTCCTAGGTGAATTAAATACATGGAACAATGAGCCTCCTCTAATATCATACGTACCCAATCACCAACCTTAAGCATACAAATGCGACAATTAATCCTCAAAACTCCCTCCAAATTGAGAGAGACTGTTTTTGCTTCACCACTCAACACTTTTTCTCAAATGTCCCTCAACTTGTCATCCTCAAACTGTTGTACACGAATTTAGTCCATTAAGGTAGGCCTAGCCTCCACATAGACCAAAATCCTATAATGTGTAAAAATATCAAGTCAGACAAACTGCGTAGCCAATGACTGAACCTCCAAAGCCAAAGGCCTTTCATCCGCCTTAAGGAAAGACAAATTACCCATACTAGGTGCTTTGCAACTCAAGACATCTGCTACCATATTAGCTTTGCCCGAATGATAAAAAAAGGTGATATCATAGTCTTTTAATAACTCCAACCACCTACGCTGCCTAATGTTTAGATTCGGCTAAGAAAAGACATACTTAAGGCTACCGTGGTCAGTAAAGACCTCACAATCACATCATAGATAGTGCCTCCACAACTTCAGAACAAACACCACCACTGTCACCTCTAGGTCGTAGGTAGGATAGTTCTTCTCATGTACCTTCAACGGTCAAGAAGCATAAGCTATAACTCTACTCTTTTGCATCAATACATCACCCAAGACAACTCCCAAAGCATCACAAAACACAATGAAGGCCACACACTCCTTGGGTAAGGATAGAATAAGTGCCGTAGTAAATAACTCCTTGAGATTTTGAAAGCTCGCCTCACACTCATCAGTCCATTGAAATGACATGGTCTATCAATGGCTACAATCAAAGAGAAACCCTGAACAAACAGACGATAATAGTTTGCCAACCCAATAAAACTCTGAATCTCGATGGCCAAAGTAGGCCTAACCCAATCATGAATCGCTGCAATGTTGGTCGGACAACTATAATACCATCCTTGGTCACCACATGACCCATGAATGCCACAAACTCAATCTAAAACTCACATTTGGAGAATTTTGCATACAACTTCTCCTCTCTTAATATCTGAAGGACAGACATCAAGTGTCTAACATGATCTTCCTCTTTCTTGGGTTAAACTAAGATGTCATCAATAAATACAATCACAAATGAGTCCAAATAAGGTTAGAATACTTGGTTCATCAACTCCATAAAAGCATCCGGGGCATTGGTCAACCCAAAGGACATAACAACAAACTCCTAAAGACCATAATGGGTCCTGAATGCAGTCTTCGGGATATCAGACTCCCAAACTGTCAATTGATGATAACTTGACCTCAAATTGATTTTGGAAAACACTGATGCACCCTGAAGCTGGTAAAATAAATCATCGATACAAGGAAGAGGGTACTTGTTCTTAATGGTGACTTTGTTCAACTCTTGATATTCGCTACACATCCTCATAGTACCATTCTTCTTCTTCACAAATAAGACTAGTGCACCCCACAGTGATACACTAGGCTGAATAAAATTATTCTTTAATAAATCCTCTAATTGTTATTTTAATTATTTTAACTCTGCTGGAGCAATCCAATAATGAGAAATAGATATGGGCTTGGTGCCCTGTTCCAAATTAATCACAAAATAGATATCATGGCTAGGAGGAATACCTAGCAAGTCTGTGGGAAATACATCCATAAACTCCATCACAACCCTCGTAGTCTCTAAAGAAAGTGACTCTGTAGTGAGATCACGTACAGGAGCCAAATAAGACAAACAAACCCTATCCATTAGACAACAAACATGAATATAAGATATCACCCCTTTTGGATATGAACTCAGATTACCCTTCCACACCAAGCTAGGTAATCTGGGATAAGCTAAGGTTACGGTATTTGCATAATAATCTAACACAGGATGATAAGGAGATAAACCATACCCAATATCACATCAAAATCAAGCATGTCTAACAAAATCAAGTCTGCACGGGCCTCTCTACCCAAAAATATCTCCAAACACCCTCGATATACCCAATCCACCACTAAGGACTCGCCTATCAGGGTAGAAATAATAATAGGCATAGTAAGAGGCTCACATATATAATCACTACCCACATCAAAATATGTCGACATATAAGAATAAGTAGACTTTAGGTAAAATAATATTGAAGCAGGATGTTGACAAACTGGAATAATACCTATAATAACTGCATCAAAGGCCTCTACCTTAGATCTACCTTGTATAGCATAGCACAGCTGATGGTTACCTCTGTCTTGTGAACGACCACTAGGGCTCTCTAGATCCACTTGGCACCCTTGGTGCCACCTCTAGTGCCTTGTGTAGTACCTTGAATGGCTAGAGTGGGAGTAGAATGAACATGCAGTGTCCTGGGCCACCCAGTAGAAAGAGAATGTCTAGGGCAATCTACGGCCTTATCGCCAAACTCATCACATACAAAGCATCCTCGAGGTCTTAAACCCCGTGGAGGATAAATAGAAGTGTCAATACAACCTCTGGAGCTTGAAGAACCACTATAACCCATCTGATCCAACCTAGATCCATTTGTACCATCTGAGACCTGAATAACTGCCTAGACTGGTCTGCCCTGATAACCATGGGTACCTAAGCCTGAATACTCCCTGCCTCTAGAGAAGTGACCACCAAACTGACCCTGCCGACAGAACCTCTTGGCCCAGCCCTATCTAGCTTGCCGAATGCTCTTTATCATCCTGGTGTGGTCAATAACACTCTAAAAGGTACCACCAGATAATTCAAGGATTCACTCAAACTCGGCAGGAATACAAGACATGGCATAATGAGACAACTCATAGAACCGAGCCTCGTACTCAGATACGGATAAGGAGCCCTACTCCAATCTATCAAACTCATCTCTCCACTGGTAACGGAAGCTATAAGGCACAAACCTCTCAAGGAACACCTCTGAAAACTGTTCCCAACTCATCATAGGGGGACAAGCAGGTCTACGGGCAATAACCATCTCCACCACTCTTTGGCCACCTCTGTGAACTGATATAAAGTGTAGGCTACTCCATGTACCTCAAGAATACCTAGGTTGAAAACTTGTCCTAACAGTCAGTCAGAAAATCATAAGCCTTCTCCCCGATCGTACCTTCAAATCTGAGAGGCGCCAACTGAACAAATCTCTCAAAGCTCTTCTCCTCAACTACCAATATGGAAGTACTTGTAGAAATTGGCGGAGCTGCAAATCTCAAGGTTATGATAGAAGGAACAAAAGAAGATTCGAGAGTCTAGAAGGACCCATGGGGGTCTCGCAAACCATATACCTCATCACAATCTCAGTGTCTCAACTACCTCACCACCAAACTTATGGCCCAGGACTCATAATACCAATATCTCATTCTTTTGCCACCTATCTCATGGTAAAGAATACAAAAGATGCCACATTTTCTTTCTCAAGAGGATTTCCACAGTTCTTAACTTCCTAATAATCAATAACAGTATGAATAAAGATGAATGAAATCACAATGTATAAGGCATGGAGGTAATCTTCACATCTCTACTCAGTTGAGTCATAGATTACATTGTCTCAGTCACAGATAAAATATGACATAAGGCATCCACATGGGCTACACAACACATATAAGCCCCCACACGAGCATCAAAAAATTGATTATCAGTCTCAAGCTACACTATGACCCCATCCCAAAGTCTACAATATAGAATTCAATTAATTACCCTGACTCAGCCCTAAAAAGGATAGTCAAACCTACCTCGATAGCCGAAACCGCACTTGAACACCTCCATCGAATGATCCACTCTTGAATTCAACGCTCAAAATGAAAACACACTATCAATAATTAAATATACGTATCATAAGGAGTCCAATGACACCTATGTTGATAGGTTTTGGAATCAGAGATAAAATAGTCTAAAAATTGATTAATTTCGAAAAGGGTCAAATTTGAAATTTTATTGAAAAGTCATGTTCTACTCATAATAAGGAACTCATGGATGAAAAACTCATAAAAATAAAGTTCAAAATCAGTTAGAAATCAATGAAACAAAATTGAAATTTATGAACTAAAAACCTCAACAAATCTCACTTAAAACAAAACTTTTTCAAAGATTTAAGAGCGACAATTCATAGGTAAATGATGGAGAAATGAAAAAGGAGCTTACCCTCAAGAAAACCTTCAATGACCTGAACAAAATTCACCTACTCAAAGTTCAAAATCGATAACAGTGGTGGTTTTTCAGAAATGTGACTGCTTTCACGACTTAACACTATTCAGGTCATTTTTACACATCCCGATCGTGAGTCATTAAACTCACGATCGCGAAGCACAAGGACATTTCCCTTCGCGATCTAGGAGACCCCCCTCGCGATCGTGAAGCACACTTCAATAGATGACTCTCTATGATCGCATGACCACACATCGTGATCGCGATGAAGCAAATATGTTGCACAAGAATACAGAACCTACAGTTTTTGGCCAAGTCTAAAACGCTCTCGGTTGGACCCTTGAAAATCATTCGGAATTCCATAATCACAAACCATATATGCACTCATACTAAATTCAATGTTTTGGACTCAATGGAACTATTGAAATTCAAATTCGAGGTCTCCTTGACCCGAAATGTGTTATGTCGTAACTAAACTAGTTTCGGCATTTGAAATACCTAAAAAAAACCAGAACCTCTAAAAATTACAACAAAGTCATTTCTAGCATTAGAATCACCCCCGAATCTATTGGAATCATTAGAAATCTAGTCTGAGTCTCCAAACTCAATTTGTTGACCAAATTCAAACTTAAGTCTTTTAAAACTAACTTTCCTACTTAAGACCTCAAATTCACCTATCAACCCTAAAAAAAATTGTGACGACTCTCTTAGACCATTTTTCACGTTTCAGAGCTGATGGAATAGAAGGAATCCCATTTTGAGACTCATAGTTCTATTTGGTACCAAAAACCACTTTTTCACAACTTAATTCTATAGAACTCAAGAATTTGCCCATTTCACTATCTATTAAGGCTTTAACACATTTAACCACACAAACTGAACAAATAATACTCGGGGGAACTAATGATATGGGAAAATGGTAATTCCGTATAAATTTTCAAAAATGACTCTCAAGGTCATTACATCATCTCACCACCGATCTCCAGATGTCCAGCTATTATACAAAAGATCAATGTTGTTGGCTAGTTCTCGGTTCTGCATCAGGGAAAAATAGATGTAAAGTTGCATGAGTACTCAAACAACAACTATTCAGTAAGCATCATAAGCCGACTGAGCTTGGAAAGTAAATACATAATTTAAACTGAGCAATAAAATGGTAACAAAGAGGCTGAAGAAAGAAACACTATTGATAAGCCTAACCATACACCTCAATAATCTAACAAAAAGTGGAAAGATAAAGTAAAGCAACAAACTATAACTTAAATGGACCCCTATATGCCAAGAAGGTACACTCAAATGCAATTGAAATGAAAATAACCCAAACAGACTCCCATAATCCTAATGAGTACACAAAAAGCTAAAGTTATACTAGCTAAGACTAGGTATATTCCAAAACTTGAGAGTCTGAAGCTTGGACACGAACCACAACTAAGGCACCCTAAAGAACCTAGTAGAACCATATTTTCAAGACTCGGACTCGACTAAGTAAAAAATACACCATGACTCGAACCATGGCTAATAGATCTATCAGGCCTTAAACCCGACTAAGTGCCATGCCTGGGCTCAAACCAAGGCTAAAGAAAGGACAGGAATCTAACCCAACTAAAAAATACTAGAAAACCCCATAACTATCCATTTACCATTATAAAGGGATACCATGGATCAAATCCTAACCATGAAGTCACAAATGGACCTCCTAACTCAAAACTCAAGCCCAATTTCAAATAGTTTAATGAAGGCCCACATTTACAACCGAATGAAACTGGGGACATAACATAAGAAGATTATGTATGAACATCTAATAAGGGCAGAGTTGTCATCAAGCTAAAGATTAACACTATCAGACCCAAGTCTACTACATCAGTCTAAAGGGAGCTAGAATCGTCCAAATCAATGTCGGAGGATTTTCCAAGGCAAAACGATTCCAAATAGCAATTCTAAGGAAACCACTACCCTAAGCTTAGACTAAGACTAAGAAGAAGTTATAATTAACAATACAACAGGCATGCAATGCAACACAGTAGTATAGGCATCGAGAATAAGGAAAGTCATGCTTAATTACCTGAAAAATACCCAAAACTAGGCTAAGGCAAGACTATTATCATTTAACCAGAAATCATGCTAAAAGCCCACCCTAAATAAGATAAACATCACATAAATACCATCACAAGAACAATTTAAGATTGATAAGTCGTAGCCTACCTAGATACTGATTACATGTGCTTCAAAGTCTACCAAATAAGAGCCTTTTCCTTCCGAGTCTCCTCTGATCGATGTTACTCTAACAAATTAAGGATAATGGCATCAATATGTTTTGACACCTATTTTGTAACAGTTAATGATGGGACTAAAAATGAGATAAAATGGGATTGTGGAACCCACACAAGGAATCACAAAATTGGTTCTTTCAATGGGTCCCAACCAGTTGTGCCTCTAAAGTGGGCACAATTCGAGCTTTAAATCGACTCAAAACAGATCATGCACCAAATTATAGTATTCACCAATAAAGAGTTTAAACTAAGGAAACCAAAGGAAACTTAAGCGTTTAACAAGTAGTCGACGACCCTATAAATGACCGAAAGCACTTTCCAAGCTAATTCCCATAATAACCAGCAATTATCGCTTCAATTTGAACTCATAAAGCGTCTCCAAAAAAATATATATGAAATAAAGAGCTAAAAAAGGTATAAACTGCTAGTGATGACCGGTAAAGCGTTCCCTTGTCCACTTAAGTGGCCACCACTAAAGCAACTAGGCCCCTTGCTGGCAAACACTGCTAAAGGGCTCCCTTGGCCACTAAAGTGGTCCAAGTACGCTAAAGCTTCAGCCACTAAAGAAGTCCAAGATTACTTAAGCAGCTACACCAGCACAGTCACTAGCCAAAGTGCTAAGTCCCAACAAACTTCGATTGGATGCTTGGGGTTAGTTCAAAAATCCGTACATATAAATAAACTATGTTATCCCACCATTGTCAATTTTCTTGACTCAATGAAGATGTCAAAACTTTCATTAGATATCTTCTCAAAAAAAAATGGGTCCTACACCCAAGGTTCTTTTTTAGCCATTACCCACAGATTACTCGAAATTAGTTTGAAAGCCTCGAGACTCAAACCAAGGGTCCATCTAGACCAAACTCGATGTTTTGGAGCTAGCAGAACTATGTAAATTGCATTCTGGGGTTGTTTACCTATAGTTTTGACTGAAGTCAACTATTCAAACTTCAAAAGCTCTAAAATATAGAAACTTCCATAATAATCAAATAAACGACCAGGTGACTAAAATAATCAGTCCTACCAAGTCATAAATGACTTAGAATTTCTATAGGAATGCTCTGAATGGGAAAAATACATAGATACATAGAAAATGACCTAGCAGGTCATTAAATTTTGAATGTAGAAAAAATAGCAGCATATGAAAGAAGCAGACTCCGTATCATCTGAACAATCATTATGTAATGAAGTGCCACACTTCTTCCAACAAGGCAAAGGTCTAATCTAATTTATCTCTCAATTTGGATCACAGTAAGCTACTATATTGCATTGATTACTAAAATTACATATCCAACTAAAATTGCATTGCCTACAAAATTGCATGGCCCTGAAATCTGCATTGCCTACTAAAATTTGCATTACCTACAAAATTGCATGCTCTACTAAAATTTTCATTGCCTACTAAATTTGCACTTGCCTACTAAAATTTACATTGCATATTAAATTTGCATTGCATGCTGTAATTTGCATTGCCTACGTATTTACATTAGCTACTGAAATTGCATGGCCTACTACATTGCATTGCCTACTGAAATTGTATTGCCTACTGTATTACATTGCCTACTAAACTTCTTTTCTATGCATTGCCTACTAAAATTACATTTCCTACTAAATTGCATTGCCTACTATATTACATTGAGCCTAATATATTTGCCTACTAAGTTGCATCGCCTAGTATATTTGCCTACTAAGTGGTCTTGCCTACTATATTAGCTTTAGTTATTAGTTAATGCTCTGAAGGCACCATAGCCTAACGATATTATTTCATGGTATGCAGACATCATCTCATGGCCTAAAAATTTAATATCTATTTTTCTTACTCTGAAGGAGTCATAGTCCAAATGCATTATTTTAAGGGCCTACAAATATCATTTCATGGCCTAAGAATTTAGTTTCTTCTTATCATGTTTCGAAGGCATCATAGTCTAAAGGCATCATTTTATTGGCATGCAGACATCATTTCATGGCCTAAGGATTTACTTTCTTTTTATTTGTTTCTTTAAGAATAAAATAAAGGACTATTTTAGAACACTAGGAATATTTCATTCGAAATTAAAATATAAGAAACTTCAGAGTTATAGAATCAATAAATTTTATGCTATGAAGACATTATAGTCTAAAGGCATCACTTTCATGATCAGCATCAATTTATTGCCAAAGAATTAACTTTTTACTTATAATGCTTTGAAGACGTCATAGTCTAAAGGCGTCATTTTTCAAGGCCCGCAGATATTAGTTCATGGCCTAAGGATTTACTTTCCACTTATCTTGCCCCGAAGGAGTCATAATATAAAGGTCTCATTGTTTCATAGCTTGCATATATCATTTCATGGACTAAGGCTTCACTTTTACGCATCATGACCCTAAAATATCATCACATAAGACATCATCCTTACAATCTTAAGATAAATATCATAGTTTAAATGGGAATTTTCATCTTGTTTACAAGTTACTTTGTCATTTATTTTATAAACATGTTGCAATCATTTTATTTAGTCATACTATAAGCTACAAATTTCAAGGATTCATAAATTACAAGAAAAATATTTTTTCTTTCAGATACGACCTTTTTACTCATATGTCTATCGCTACTTGAGTCGTTCTATCTTTTTACACTACTATACGATCATATGATCCAATTTTATCAATTTAAGCTATTGTCACTTCTAGTGAAATCAATCTTATCAATTTAAGCTATTGTTACTTCTAGTCAAATCTCATATCATGATTTCAGTTTTAGGAACATAGACCACTCCTATATAGAGAACTACAGATGACCTAATTTTCATAAAACCAGAGATATTTAGGAAACTAGAAATTGAAGTCTCAGTCGCAACATTTTTCACAACTCCATATCATTCCACTTAGTCCCACCAATACCATCTCATTGTTTGGACACAATGACTACTTAGTCAATGTTCTTTACCCAAAAATTCATCCTTCATCCCCCTGTAAAGAAGGGGCAACTGTTGACACTCAATTTTGACCTCTTTATACCACATTCGGATTGGTATTTAATTAAGCAAATGCTTTTTAAATTAATTTCCTTTACTTATAATGATTTTCCTACTTACAATTCTCACGTATTTATTTAGTATATAATATATGTGTACAATGTATAGATATAGTTTAATGCGATATGTATGCCTTTTATATGAAAAACTATTATTTATTATAATATTTAAAATAATATTATTTGTCTATTTCTTATTAATATATGTAGTATTTTATTTGTTAAATAATAATCTATCCCGTTTTCCCTCAAATTATTTAAATTCTAGCCACTATTGTTCAATTTCTTGTCAATTCTAGTCAATTACAACTAAATCTGGCCCAATTCTTTACCACAAATCCAATTCTAACTAACCCAATTTCATTTAATCAATCCGGTTAATCCAATTCAGAACTCGAATCTGACCCAACCAAATTAATTCAATCCTAGCCGTTCATCTCTCTAATCTAGCGGTCCAAGATCAATACCTATTCTCTTTTCGTTTGTTTATTCACTAACACCCCAAGGCCTAATCACTTCTCATTTTTTCTTTGAGAAAATTCCACCACACCTCACCTCCCTCAATACCTCCAATGTATCTTCTTCTCCCCTAGTGAGACCAAAGTTACCATCTCCGACGAGAGTCACCACCCTCTCTATTATTTTCTCCATTACTCCACCTCGGTAGCCCTTGACAGGGGAGAAGCCATTCCTTCAATCTCTTCTCTTCTTCTCTCCCATTATTTCCCTCTTTCTCTCTAGCCAAACAATGCCAAATTCTCTCTTCTCACCTAGGTAGCCACTCGCGAAAGTCAACTGATTTGCCTTACCTTCTCTCCTCTTCTGTCTTCTTTCCCACCAGTGAAAGATTATTTCTCTCTTCTGTAAATATTTTTATGTTGAAGCAGCGGACTCAGACAAAGAAAACACACCAAAGATGACAACACCACCTACCACAAAATTGAACCAACAAGAACTTTTTAAGGTCGAAACATTATTGAATAAAATATCAAGATGATATTTTGCTAAAGACGGATTTTCATAGATCTTTCCTGGTATATTTTTTAACTAGATTGCAACCCCACACCTTTGTCACACCTCTATTTCGACGGAGTTTTCCAATTTAAGTGACTATTTTGAAAAGGGATCATTTTATTTATTATTCAGAGTCACCACTTAGAATTGAGTTTTGGTGTTCCAAGTCATCTTATTTAAATCCCTAATGAAAAGAAAGATGACTCTTTATTTTCTTGGTCTGCGAACTACAAATCTAGGTAAAGAATTATGTTGATCGAAGGAAAGGTATTAAGCACCCCCGAGTTTCGTAATTCTAAAACGATCGCTTGATTGACTTAAATATGGCTTGAACTAATTTTAAATATATTATATTTATCAACTTAAGAACAAACTATTATTTACCCGCCTTTTTTGATTTAATAAAAACTCATTTAAAATTGTCTTATTTTATTAGTGTGTGGTGTATTGGTAGCAGCGCTTTCCAACCTTGCCACGAATTATTTATTATCACATATAAAATATCTTCATGATTTTCTTTGAACTAAAAATCCTAAACATAGTTAAGTTATAAAAACTTCTCATAAAATGGTTTATAGATTATTTTTTTCATTTTAGACGTCGCTACTCCTCCTCAATTTTAGTTAAGCTAAAACTTAATTTCTATTTGATCTTTTATTTTATTTTCTGGTCTAATTTTTTTTTGATGAACAACAACAACAACAAACTAGTGAAATCCCACAATGTGGGGTCTGGGGAGGGTAAAGTGTACTCAGATCTTACTCCTACAAAGGTAGGACGGTTGTTTCGGAGAGATCCTCAGCTCAATAGAAGCATAAAAAGAGGTCAGATAAGGCTAAGAAGTATAAGAAGTTCAAAGCGTTATGTGAAAGCAAATAAAGAAAAGCAAATAACGAAAACATAACAAATAAAATAGAGTAATCAAAGTACAGAGAGTAGTAGATGGTAACAGAAATCAGAGCACAAGAAATTATAGTGCGCTAATACGCCTACTAATAGGGAAGAATAACGGAACTTTGTACTAGACTTCTACCCTAATATGGGTCCTCCACACTCTCCTATCTAAGGTCATGTCCTTGGTAAGCTATAACTGTGTCATGTCCTGTCTAATTACCTCTCCCCAATATTTCTTTGGCCTACCCCTACCTCTTCTGAAACCATTCATGGCCAACCTCTCACACCTCCGCACTGGGACATCTGTGTCTCTCCTCTTCATATGCCCAAACCATCTCAGTCGCACTGTCCGCATTTTGTCTTCCACCGAGGCTACTCCTACCTTGTCCTGAATAGCCTCATTTCTAATCCTGTCGCTCCTGGTATGCCCACACATCCATCTCAACATTCTAATCTCGGCACTTTTATCTTTTGAATATGAGAGGCCTCAACTGGCCAACACTCCTCCTCATATAACATAGCCGATCTAACCATCACTTTGTAGAACTTGCCCTTAAGTTGTGGTGGCACCTTCTTATCACATAACACACCAGAAGTGAGCCTCCATTTTATCCACCCTGCCCTAATATGATGTGTGACATCATCTCCAATCTCCCCGCTGTCTTGCATGATAGACCCAAGGTACTTGACACTACTTTTCTTTTGGATGGACTGGTCACCAAGCCTAACTTTCGCGCCAACCTTCTGAGGTGTCTCACTGAACTTGCACTATAAGTACTCTGTCTTGGTCCTACTCTCCGCCTTCTTCTATCTATAGTTGTCATTCTCCATAGG
Source organism: Solanum dulcamara (assembly GCF_947179165.1). Taxonomy (NCBI): domain Eukaryota; kingdom Viridiplantae; phylum Streptophyta; class Magnoliopsida; order Solanales; family Solanaceae; genus Solanum; species Solanum dulcamara. The sequence goes on along the minus strand of NC_077248.1, from coordinate 45,679,073 downwards.
CCTTTTAATCAATTGGACATTAAGAATGTTTTTCTCCATTGTGATCTCTAGGAAGAAGTCTATATGGAGCAACCACTTGATTTTATTGCTCAGGGGGGTCTGGTAGCCTTGCATATCGATTATGTAAGTCACTCTATGGTCTAAAGCAGTGTTCTCAAACTTGGTTTGGGAAGTTCAACACTGCAATTCAAGAATTTATTACTCTGTGTTTTATCGACATTATGCCCCGAAATCCAATATTTCATGAGAAGACCAAGCACATGGAGATTGACTAGCATTATGCATCAAATACAATATTTAATGAGAAGATGAAACACATTGAGATTGACTGTCAATTTTGTGAAGTCGAGTGATCAACTTGCAGATATCTCACCAAGCCCCTCATCGCTCCTCGTATTAATTACATTTGTAACAAACTAGGGACATATGACTTGTATGCACTAGCTTGAGGGGGAGTGTTAGAATAGGAATAAGTATATATGATCCTACTTAGAGTAGGAATAGAAATAGTAAATAGAAGAACTTGGTAAATGATTGTATTGTAGTGTCTATAAATAGGGTCTCTGTGTAATAATGTAGAGACAAAATTCAATAATATCTTTCTCCAATATTTCTCACAATTATCAACAGATTGGACAGAATTAGAAGGAAATTGCTATGACAGGGAAATAAAGAAAGAAAAGGGTATACTCTAGTTATATGGAAGGAGGTGATTTGTGGAAAAGAGACATGGAGGAATGGGAATAAACTCATAAAGAACTTGAAAAACCACAAGAAGTCCCTTAGAATGAAGTGGCTCTGGAAGTATGAAAATGACAAGCAGCTTTGTGGGGAAAAGTCATTGAAGCAAAATATGAGGAGGAAGATTAGTGGATGACAAAGGAAGTTACTGCACTATGTGAAGTGAACCTGTGGAGGTCTATCAGAACTCTATGGGGTGTACTAAAGAGCAACACCAAGATTAAAGTGAACAATGGGGAAAGACAAGGTTTTGGAAAGAGGAATGGCATGAGGCAGGCGTCCTGGAAAACCTCTTCCAGACTTCCACAGCATAGCAATACAACAACACAGTACCATAGCAGAAATGTGGACACAGGAAGGGTGGGGACATCACCTTACAGATTAATGATTGGGAAATTCCAAGAGTGGCAGAGTTTTTCAACATAATTGGCCTGTTCAGTGGGACACAAGACGGAAGATGGACTATGGTGGTAGGGCTGTGAGAACGGCACATTCAAGGTTAGCAAGGCATATAAGAAACTGAACCTCCTCAACGAATGGCTTATCAACCGGCCATGGAAGAACATATGGAGAGTCAAAATTCCTTATAAGATAATCTGTTTCTTCTGGCTCTTATCCAAAGTGGCAATGCTTAGACAGGATAACTTAATGAAGAGGCGGATAACATTATGCCCTAGATGTTTATTTTGTGGGGAGAAGGCAGAAACTGTAAACTACCTCTTTTGTACCGTAAGTTTACAGGACAATTATGGAGGTCATTTCTAAACTTGAGAGGTAAATCGTGGTCCATGCCAGGAAAGATCACACAGACACTTCAAAGTTGGGAAGAGATAGGGGTATTGGGTAAAAGCAGCAGAAGCAGATGGAGAATCATACAAGCCAGTATATGGTGGACTATATGGAGGGAAAGAAATGCCAGGTGTTTTGAGAACATTGAAAATAGTATACAGAAGATCAAGTTGAATTGTATCTTGACTCTATGTTTTTGGTGTAATCAGATTTGGTCTAATGATCCGGTCTCTATTATTGATGTTCTAGATTCATTATAGACATAGGATCATAGGATTCTGTAAAGTATGCTTGTAGTACAACCCATATACTACTCTTTACTTATATATAAACACAAAGTTACCAATTTCAAAAAGAAGTGATTGACAAGGAGCTGAAATGTGAGTCATGGTCAAATGAAGGTTCAAGTCGCTAACTATGCTTGTACCTGTATATGAGTATAAAGTTCTGAAAACTGAAGTTCATACCTGCAGAAGAAAAGCTTTGTCAGAATTATGAATACAAGGCATGTTAGATAAATCCAACTAAATTCATGGACATTATCAGGCACACCTACACAGAAATCTTTTCAACTTTATAAATACTTAATACAAGAGTCAATGGGACCTTGAATAGGATCAATGTAGTGATCAAGCCATGTAGACTATAAAATAGCATCTTTTCATCCTTCGGAAAAAACATTATGCTGCACTCTAAATGCATAAAAAACCAGTAACAAAGGAATGTTATTCTTGAAATAAAGACAAATTCTATGGGAGTGAATACAATTGATGCTCAATTTTTAAGAAAGGTGATGAGATAATTAACATATGTAATATGATTATATGAAAGTAACTGAAGGTACGTGTTGGATAAATGGATCTTAAGTATAACTCGCCCACAAAAGAAAGCTCAAGTAGTGAGAATTCACAAATCTTATAAGGAGGCAACAACATATACACTTACCGATGTCGGATTCCCTCATGCCCTGGACTAAACATTTGAAACTTGTAGTAACATAATCGAGTGGCCCAATGTTGGGTAACCCAACATCAGAGAGGGGTCAAACTTTAATGTCATGTTAGGAAAATGCACATTGGGCATAATACGAACCCAAAAGCTAGCTCAAGTGATGAGGATTGCCCAAAAGCATAAAAGTAAAATACAAGTGTACAACTAATTTAACCAGTGTGGAACTTTAACAGTAACAAATAGACGTTCAACAGCTCACCTTTTGACAGAAAGAGGGAAAGTGAAAATAGAGAGAGAATGTGTGTATTAACGAGTATGCTTCAAGCACTTAAGAGAAGGATAGTAAGTTAATGTTTTTGCACCACCACTTTAATTGTTTTGGTTAGTGAATGCAAGCTTGAGCACAATTTGCTATCTGCTGTACTCAGTGGGCTAATGGATGAACTTCTACTAGAAATATGATATCATGACATAACAGCCCTGAATTAGATTATTTTTACCTTAAACTAGTATGACTGGGCACCTAAGTTGTTCAAGAAAAATGATAGAGATCAGAAGATATCAATATTGAGGAACTAAAAACTTCTTATACCTGGATAAAATCATTAAAAGTTAAAAAAACAAATTGTTGGGTTCTATAAGGGCCAATTGATATGTGATGCCATCAAATTTTCTATTCTTTTGTTCTGCCATCTTTCTAGATTAAGAGCCTGTTTGGATTGACTTTTGGCTTATTGTTGTTATTTTGGCTTAAACATAAGTGCTTATAAGCACTTTTTTGTTTTACCAAACATTACAAAGCTGCTTAAAAGGTATTTTGGCTTAAAAACACCTATAAAAGCTAATCCAAACAGAATTTCAATACTACCTAAATAACCAAGAACTAAGAAGGCCATCTATCCTATAATCCATTAGAATACATCTAAATCCTACAAGCAAATATGCCCTTATGCCGTTTTCGTCCCCAAATCATCATGGAGGGATGCTGGAGAATCAAATACCCCTCCTACTTAGATACTTCACAATAGTAAGACATTGAAACTTGGACAAAAGCCAAACATAAAATCCTCTAAAATTGTAAAGTTGTACTTTCACTTAATAAACTTGAAGCATCTATAAAGTAGTTAGACAGCTTGCGTAGATTGTTTCATCAACAAACTAAAACCAGATAATCAACAGGTGAAAGCCAATTCCAGGGTTTTCTAAATATCATAACTAATTGCTTTCATTCATCTCACAGTTAAATGCTACCCTATTAATTCTAGAAGCAAACACCTCTACACAAAGCTAAGGGATTACAACATTTAGGCTAGGATGGAATGAGGTTTCATTGATAAATGATGAAAGCTTAAAGAGTTTAAGTACTTTTAGATAAGGATAGACTCCCACATAACCTTGCACCCAAGGAGTGTGGCCTATTAGTCAATGAAGTGGGTTAACAATCATTAGATATCAGGTTCAAATCTTAATGGAGACAAAAGTACTAGGTGATTTCATTCAATCTATCAAAACCTTGGTGGACAGAGTCACCCAATACCTACAGTGGTGGAAAAGTTGGCCCAAACACCACGGTTATTAAAACAAAACAAAACAAAAAAGACTCCCACATAATCTTTAGCTTGAATTTGCTCCAGACAAACTTTTTCAGAGAGCTAGAATTTTTTTGGTTTTTAATTCAATAAAACAATTCCACACCGATTCAACATTCATGCTCCTTGTATACCGAATATATTAAAGAGGTATTTCCACATTCAACAGGTATGAGGAATATAATGCACAAAATGGAAAAGCACTAATAGAGGAACATACTGAATGAGTTCAGCTTGTGATGGCACATCATCGAGCTGCCGTTTAAATGACAGAGTTGACCTCAAATTAGCTGCAAGTTCCTATCAAAAGAAAAAGAACTGTAATTCTAATATGTCATACATCATCAAGGTAAAGTTATAGTAGTGAACATAAGTACAACGGTACTGTGATTTAAGTAGAAAGATGCTGTAAATCTAAATCTTACCTTATCCAAAAACAAAGATGCTATAAATTTAAGTAGGAAGATGCATGCAATGTAAGTTGACAGGTGAAGCTAAAAGAACTGATTGCATAGCAAGGACGCTCATACTTGTATTAGCAATCCTGATGTTTGTTAGACTAAACATCTTAATGTAGAACTGATAATGGTACATTGGCTATCTAACAAATAGTCTAAGTTGATGTCAACTTTCCCTGGATCATTAAAATATGAAACATAAAAGCAATTAATGCGCAGAGCTGTCCACTCGACATTGTTTTCTTAAGAGCTGAAAGAAGAAAATTCATCAATATGGGGTTTATCGTGAGATATGCAAGAAGTAAAAAACAAGAAACCAAGATCCATGCTAAGGACCGGACCTGGGGAAGTTCTTTAGCCAAGGAGAGGAGGAATACAAAGCTTTCTCTATGTACCAGACTAAAGAAATATCTCACAAGCAGCAACTAAGTCTGTGGTCCATTTTTACTTTGGAGAGTATATATTTTCCTATCTTTGGAAAATAGCTCTGCATTTAACTTTCAAATTGGCGTCAACACAGAGAGAGTAAAAATTAGGGTGGTATACTGTTAAAGATTTTTGCAGAATGCAAACTTATTAGTGGAGCAAAAGACCATTGAGATGTTGACCTATAAATTTCCTTAGTTAGCATGGTAACTACACTTCAAAAAGAAAAATTTAGAGTATACAATACACAAGATATGAAAAGAGAAAAAGCATTCCCATTTTGAATGGTTTTATTTGCGTTTTGGGTTTTCACGAGACTATTTCTATTATCCTTTTTTGCCTTCATTGAACATTTATTGTTCAATAACGATGGCAAGGAACACATAGCCTATCATATGCATCTTATTAGATAATTAGTATAATAAATATACCAAAGGGGTGTTTGGTTGGTGGGATGGGATAGGCAAGGATATCCCATGGGATTATTTTACCATCTACTATATTAGATAACTAATCCCACTATATATACTAAAATGGTGGTATAAAATAATCCTGGAACTAAATAATACACATTACAAACACAGGATAAAATAATCTCATAAGATACCCGGGATTATTATCCTTATCCTACCAACCAAACGACCCCTAAGCGGTTGTTTGATTAGTGGGATAAGGATAACAATCCCAAGATAAAATACAGAATTACTTTTATGCGCCACTATAGCGCCAGGAACAAGCCTCAGTAGTTTGGTCCTTGGCGCGATACACCACTATTAGATGTGCAGGGTTTTTAAGCCCATTTTCCAGAACCCAGAAAATTTAGGCTTCACCACTGCTCCTGTTCTAACTTTGCTCGATGGAACAAAGGATTTTGTGGTCTATTGTGATGCGTCTAGAGTTGGTTTGGGTTGTGTGTTGATGCAGAGGGGAAAAGTGATAGACTATGCTTCAAGGCAGCTTAAGATTCATGGGAGAAATTACCCAACTCATGACCTTGATCTGGCAGCTATGGTATTTTCTCTTAAAATTTAGCACCACTATTTGTATGGAGTGCATGTTGATGTGTTCATCGATCATAAGAGTTTTTAATACGCCTTCAGCCAGAAAGAACTCAACTTGAGACAAAGGAGATGACTCGAGCTATGCAAGGACTATGATATGAGCATCCTCTACCATCCAGGTAAAGCTAATGTTATTTCTGATGCTCTTAGCAGGTTGTCTATGGGTAGCACTACCTATATAGAGGAGGGGAGGAAATAATTGGCTAAAGAGGTGCATAGACTAACTCGATTTGGAGTTCGGCTTGAAGAGAATAATGAAGGCAGAGTTAATGTTCAGGATGGGTCTGCATCCTCACTCGTGGCAGAGGTAAAGGAGAAGCAAGACCAAGATTCCGTCCTTCTCCAATTGAAGAAAGTTGTTCACAAACAAAAGGTGATGGTTTTTACCAAAGGGGGAGATGGTGTGTTGAGGTACCAAAATAGATTGTGTGTACCAGACATCAATGATGTTCGAGAAAGGATTATGGCCGAAGCGCATAGTTCCAGATACTCTATTCATCCTGGCTCTACAAAGATGTACCATGACTTGAGGGAAGTTTATTGGTGGCGTGGAATGAAGAGAGACATCACGAAATTTGTTTCCAAGTGTCCAAATTGCTAACAGGTTAAGGTTGAGCATCAAAGGCCATGTGGGTTAGCTCAAAATATAGAGATTCCAGAATGGAAGTGGGAAATGGTCAACATGGACTTTATTATGGGTTTGCCGAGGTCCTGAAAGCAACATGATTCAATTTGGGTAATTGTGGATAGAATGACGAAATAAGCTCACTTCTTGGTAGTTAAGACTACTGACACTGCAGAAGATTATGCAAAATTATACATTCAGGAGATCATCATATTACACGGGGTTCCCCTGTCTATCATCTCAGACCGAGGAGCTCAATTCACTTCCCAATTTTGTAAATCCTTCCAGAAGGGATTGGGTTCGAAGGTGAACCTTAGTACGGCCTTTCATCCCCAGACAGATGGCCAAGCGGAGCACACCATCCAGACATTGGAGGATATGTTGAGGGCATGTGTACTTGACTTCAAAGGAAATTGGGATGATCACTTACCTCTCATAGAGTTTGCATACAATAACAGTTATCATGCATGTATTCAAATGACTCCCTATGAAGCTTTGTATGGGAGGAGGTACAAATCACCAATTGGGTGGTTTGAGATCGGTGAAGTTAAGTTGATTGGGCCTGATTTTGTTCACCAAGCTATGGAGAAGGTGAGAGTTATTCAAGATAGGCTAAAGACAACCCAAAGCCATTTAAAATCTTACATCGATGTGAGGAGGAGAGACTTAGAGTTTGAGGTGGATGATTGGGTGTACTTGAAAGTGTCATCCATGAAGGGCGTCATGAGGTTTGGAAGGAAGGAAAATCTTAGTCCTCGATACATTGGTCCTTACCAGGTTGTGAGAAGGATTGGGAGTGTCGCTTATGAATTGGAGTTACCGTCGGAGCTAACCGTTATTCATCCGATATTTATGTTTTGATGTTGAAGAAGTGCTTGGGCGATCCCTCATTGGTAGTCCCCATTGATAGTATTGGACTTAAGGAAATCTTGTCATATAAAGAGGCTCCGGTCCAAATCCTTGATTGCCAGGTTCGTAAATTGAGAAATAAGGAGATTGCCTCGATCAAAGTCTTGTGGAGAAATCAATTTGTTGAGGAAGCCACATGGGAAGCAGAGGAAGATATGAAAGCTAAATATTCCCATCTATTTGTGCCCATCGATGAGAATGTTGAAGGTAATATTTATTTTCTAAATTTAAATTTGTATGTGCATTTTGAGTTCGGATAGTAAATTCTTTTGAGAATTTGATTGGTTGAATGACTGAATTCTGATTGTGATTTATACCTCGAGTCCATCCTTGGTTTACTCATCATTCGAGGATGAATTATCCCAAGGGGGAGATAATATAACACCCCCAAAAAAAATTCACTAAGATTCAGACCATTCTTCGTGTACGTATAAGATCGTACTAGATGATTGTAAAGTGCATGCATGAGTCAGGATCAATTCCTAAGAAATTGGAGAGTGTCGGATGTGATTTAGGGTCATAAGGGATCCCTAAAACCAAGCCAAGTCTAAAGAACTCGTCTTGGCTAAGTTTTCGAATGAGTTTGTATAAGGGTCAACTTCCAACGACCATATATTTTTGAATATAACGAACTGGGTGGAGCATGACCTATTAAATTAAAGGTCTTTGAGTCTTCTTTCCAACGCCACTAAGATTGCATTTTTTTGAGTTCGGAGTCAAAGGTTATGACTATCTTCCGACGGACTAGTGCTGTAGGAATTTCAGGCCTGGACCATAACTGAGGAAAACCTGGGCTTGGCGCCGCAGTGGCGCGATGCGCCACTATAGCGCCAGGAACAAGACTCAGTAGTTTGGTCCTTCGCGCGATGCGCCACTATTAGATGTGCAGGGTTTTTAAGCCCATTTTTCAGAACCCAGAAAATTTAGGCTTGGCGCTGCAAGGGCGCGATGCAACACTATAGCGCCAGGAACAAGCCTCAGTAGTTTGGTCCTTGGTGCGATGCGCCACTATTAGATGTGTAGAGTTTTTACGCCCATTTTCCAAAACCCAGAAAATTTAGGCTTGGCGCTGCAAGGGAGAGATGCGCCACTATAGCGCCAGGAACAAGCCTCAGTAGTTGGTCCTTGGCGTGACGCGCCACTATTAGATATGCAGGGTTTTAAGCCTATATTTGACTTGGCGCTGCATTGGCGCGGCGTGCCACTATAGCGCCAGGAGGGTTTTAGCCTAATTTTCCCGATTTTTGAAGAAGGGCAAATTGGACTTTTTCCTAATTATATATACTCTAGCCTTGAACGATTTGGACCATAATTTTCCGCCTTGTGCCTCTCTCTAAAAGCCCTAGATTCCACTCTCTTCTCTCTTAATCCATCTCCAATAAGGAATTGCCTTCAAAAATTTCAAGGATTCAAGCTTTCCATTGAAGACCAAACATCAAGGTTCCTTTAAAATCTTCACCAAGGTATGTAAGGCTACTCAAAGCATGGGTTGAGTCCACCCATGTGCCCTATACCTTCTTTGAGGTTAAATGTTCATAAGAATGGAGTTTCTTGATAGGCTTATGTCCAAATGAGTCTTTTCATATATTAACTTAATTTTTGTTATAATGATGTTGTTGAGTCAAGAAATTGCTAAATTTTTCATGTTAGTATGAGTTGATTGATATGAGTTGTTAAACATACTATGTTGATTTTCTTGAATATGTTGATTATTTTAAATATGTTAACTTTCTTAAATATGTTGATTTTCTTGAATTGTCTAATTAGAACCTTGGAGTCATGATGAGTCCCGGAAAGATTTACTAAATGAATATAGGAATGATTGGATAGGATTGTATGATGTATAAATGCATACTTAAACTAATGTTGAAAGATACGATTGAGATTGATCGGATAGTATGATTGGAAGAGGTTCGATTGTGATAGAATTAATGATTTGACGAGGTTCCAAATGAGACTTGTCAATATGATTTGATTGAGTTGATTGGATGGAGTTTTATGAGCATTGAGTCTTGGGAGGATTATCGAGCACCGAATTGGGTAAGAGTAAGTAATAACTCGAATCCAATAACTATATCACCAAACGTAGGAGGGGATTAAACCGTTAAAGTCGGATGCTTCCCAAATTATTGTCCTATCATGATAGGACTTGGTTGGATAAGGATCCATGGTTGGTTGATTCGTTCATACCCTAGCAAGGTATGAATGGATGTGGCAACAACGTCGTCTTGTTGTACTATCACTGGCTCATAAGTGATGGTTGTCGGATAAGAGAAACTCCCATGATAGTACTCTGAGTCGGATTGGGTTGAATTGTATGTGATTGGTCCCGTCTAAACCATATTCTTGTTTAGACTTAGGACACTTGATCGAGTTGTTCTTTCTCTTGATATTTTGAGTTGATTTGATTCTTCCTTGATGTTTATTTCATTCGGCCATTTTACATACTCGTACATTCAATGTACTGACTCCATTTGGCCTACATCATTTTATAATACAGAGGCAGGTACTAGAGATCATCAACCGATGCACTGTTGAAGATCTTCTCACTTCCAGCTAGTTGGTGAGTCCTCCCAGTTTCCGGAGGATATCAAGATTATCTTTATACTTTGTTTTGTTCCTTTATTTTGATTGTTGGTAGCCATGGACTTGTCATTGGCACCTCCTGGATTTTTGATAGAGGCTTCATAGACTAGAGTGTGGAAGTGTTGAATTATTCATTTTGATTAGTTTTATTCTAGCTAGTTATTGATTGAGTATTTGTTTGGCCTTTGGCCTTAAATTATGAATAGTATTCTTATGATTGAGTCTTCCGCTGATAGAATGTGAATGAATGAAAGTGTGACTGGACCAGGTGGTTCACTTGAAGGCCAAAAATGGTTTTCGAGTGCCGATCACATCTAGGGTACCCTCCCAGGGCATGACAGGGTGGGCCCCACTCTTTCACGTGGAAGCTTTGGATTGAATGCATAGATGAGGTGGCACCCTAGGGGGCTGCCACGTGTCACCTCCAAATATAAGCTATAAACGTTATTTTATGACTAAGAGAAAGTCATTGTTCATCCTTTTCTTAAAGATTAACTTAGAGAAAACTAGAAAGGAGAAAAAGAGAGTTCAAACCATGGCACCTATGGCCATGGCTGGCCCAACTTAGGGCTTAGAGTTTTGGTCCATAAATTAATTCACTAAGGTAATCTCGACCTATTGGAAAGGTGATTAGCTATGTGGGTTTCGTTCTTCATCTTTTACCTCAGAAAATTGGAGAAGAACTAGAGTGAAAGAAGAGAGGAGCTACGGGTTTGAGCAAGGAAAGGTAAGGCCCAATTTCTTCTCTATGAATTAATTATTTAAGGTATACTATGGTGATATGAAGGTTTTCAATAATGAAAATTTTCTATTCAGGGCAGCGGAGAAGTGATACAAAAGTCCACTACTTTTCAGCGCATCAAGAGAACTTCTGAGGCTAGTTTTGGCAAGTTTTGGCCAATTTCGGATAAGGTAAGGTCTTTCCCTTTAATTTGGAGTTTATGGTGTTGTTATGAAGTGTATTACACATTGTGTAAGTTGCTGGAAATATGAAAATTCCATAAATATGCTCGACGATTTAAAACAAACTAAATTGGAGTCGTTATAGTTAAATTATAATCGAAATGAGGCATTGTGCGTGTGGGGTGCTGATGCAGGTGTGTGATGGTGTGTTGCAGGGCCTAAAAGTATTATAAAAGAGGTGTGGGACCTGTGGTTGCAGTCACATGACCCTTCTCTTCGTATGGTTAAAGGTTTTATGAAATAATGACTAAAAAACCTATTTTGGTATCGTAGTTTTAAGCGAGTTGGTTGGAGATTGTATTGTGTAATATTGCCATGTTTTAATTGTATATGAGCTGCTGATTGTTGTTGTTAGTTGGCTGTAGTAACAGAGAGTGTAATTGGAAGTTCGAATAGGGCAAGTTATAGGGGAGATGCTGCCCGATTTTCGTTAACCCTGTAACTAACGAATAGACTAGTAAAGAAGAGTAAATAAGGAAATGATTCCTATGGATGCTTGATTTTGGATTAAGGGGATGGAGAGTTGAAAGTTATTAATATCAGTATTACTTTCATGTTAAATAGGTTCAGAGGACGACGAGACAAGCACGGTTAAGAAGAATCCATAAGAGGTATGTAAAGCTAATGTTTCCTTCTTTTGGCATGTTTTTGGCATAAGTATGTAAGCTCATCTTTCCTTTCTTTTGGCATGTCTTCAAGTTAAGTATTGAATGATATGAGCTTGAGGGTAAATCTACTCATAAATTCCAAGCGTAATTCACGACCCTTATTTACTTGTTAAGGAAAACACTCTTACAGTAATTGAAATAGGACTTCTCAAGCCTTCCATACGTTAGGAAGTGAGGAGTACGTAAAGTCTATCTTTCTTTTCTTTTGGCATGTCTTAGTCTTAAGTGGATTGTGTATGTAATGTGGGAATAATTTCATTCATAGAACCCCGAGTATGGTTTATAAATCTTATTCACTTCTCGATATTAGAACTCCTGCGATAGTTGAGTTATGGACTTGTAAGTCTTCTACATGAGGAAAAGTAGTACACGTGAAGCATATCCCTTCCTTCTCTTAAAACAGTTTAAGGTAAGTAAAGTGATATATGATATGAGTTAGAGGTGATTCCATTTATAGGTTCCGGATATAACTCATGACTTGTACTCACTTTTGAGTGATAAGGGCCTTAAAATAGTTGAACTATGTCCCTCGAGCCTCCTGCATACTGAACGATGATTGGATGTGTAAGCTTCTATACCTAGAGGCTCTTTGACATATCTTGAGATGATATTCGGGAGATGTCTGATATATAGGTATCGGGCCAAACATTCCTTGGCACTAACATCTTATATATATAGAGATCGGGCCGTACGTTCCTCGGCATTAATGTATTATATGTATAGGGATCAGGTCATAGGTTCCTCGGCACTAATGTTTTATATATATGGATCGGGCCGAATGTTCCTCGGCACTAACCTGATATATATGTGGATCGGGATGTATGTTTTACAATGCTAATAGTATGTATATGCCTACGATGATAAAATGATACATTTGTTACACCGAGTCCCCAAGCGGGCCAGATATGGTATGTGATACTGGTATACATGAACTTATTTTGTAAGGTGCAGGTACAATACTTTGTTAAATTTTATACTTGTCACCTGCACCCCTATGGTAACTGTAATTTCCGTATGATGTTTTGTACTTTACATACTCAGTACATATATCGTACTAACCCCTCTTTCTTTGGGGGAGCTGCATTTCATTCCCCAGGTACAAATACAGGTTTTGGAAGTCCGTCAGCTTAGGATTCTAGTCAGCTCAGCTGGGAGAGGCTCTATTGTATCAAAGCCTGGCTTTGGCACTAGCCGCTGATATATGTAATCATTTTTGTTTTTTTAGGGGTACGGCGGGGGCCCTATCCCATCATATGTTGTTATTAATATTTTTAGAGGTCTACAGACATGTATATGTGGGTTGTGTATGTTAGTTTGGTTCAGCTAGGTCTATATGATGTATTGTACGTATTATTATGTTGTGGCAGCCTTGTCGGCTTGCATTCCCTTTCATGTTATGATACAAATGAAAGAGGATACAGATATATGAAATGCGATGACCCATGGGGGTTCTTAGGTACATATCATGTTATTTGTAGTTCGGTTTGACTATACTTGATTTATATACGTTATGTGTCTATAATTCGACTTAACCGCAGCTGATAGATATGTATACGGAGGTCCAGGTCGGACCTCAGTCGCGGCCTACGGGGTTGGGTCATGACAACAACATTCCACCAATACTACTCATCCAAGGTTAAACAAGGACAAGGGTGCTAAACCAATGGTTCCAAGAGAGAATGTTGCTGCTCAAACTTTCCTCACTTGTAAGAAGTATGGAAGGACTCACAAAGGGGAATGCTTAGCCGGCTCCAATGCATGCTTTAAGTGTGGCAAGCTGGGCCGCCATGCTAGGGATTGTAGAGATGGTGGTGGTAGGCCTCAATTCCAAACTGCTCATGGTCAACAAGCCCAAGGAGGTATCTAACACACCAACTGCTTTTACGCTTTACATAGGAGATGAAAGCTTGAGGACGCACCCAATGTCATTACCGATATGTTAAAGTTCTTTGATTTTGATGTGTATGCACTATTAGATCCGGATGCAAATTTGTCGTTTGTTACTCTATTCCTTGCGAATAGGTTTGATATGTCACTCGAAATGTTATTAGAGCCTATTTGGTATCTACCTCCAATGGTGAGTCGGTTATTGCTAAAAAAGTCTATAGGGGTTGTCCCGTGTCTATATTGCATAAAGTTATTCCGTATGATCTCATTGAGCTTGACATGGTATATTTCGATGTCATTCTTGGGATGGATTGGTTACATGCATCTTATGCTTCCATAGATTATAGGACTCATCAAGTCAAGTTCTAATTTCCAAATGAGTCTGTCATTGAATGGGAGGGTCGTGATTCGGTGGTGAAGGATAAGTTCATTTCTTATCTTAAGGCCCAAAAAATAATTTCTAAGGGTTGTATTTACCATATTGTGAGGGATAGGGATGTCGACTCCAAAAATCGTCCTCTTGAGTCGGTTCATATAGTCAATGAGTTCCCTGATGTCTTTGTCGATCTGGTATCCCTCCTAAAAAGGAAGTTGATTTTGGTATCGATCTCCTCTCCGATACCCAACCTATCTATATTCCTCCTTACCGGATGGCCCCGACAGAATTGAAAGAGTGAAGGAATAATTAAAAGACTTGTTAGAAAAGGGGTTCATAAGACCAAGTATTTCGACATGGGTGCTCCCGTGTTATTTATGAGAAAGAAGGATGGGTCGCTTCGAATGTGCATAGACTACCGGTAATTAAATTAGATGGCCATTAAGAACAAGTACCCACTCCTTTGAATTGATGACTTATTTGATCAATTGCAAGGGGCAAGTCACTTCTCCAAGATCAACCTTCAGTCCGTCTATCACCAACTACAGATGAGGGAGTGTGACATTCCCAAAACGACTTTCCAAACAAGGTATAGTCACTTTGAGTTTGAGGTGATGAGTTTTGGATTGACGAATGCAATGGCGACGTTCATGGACTTGATGAATAGGGTGTTCAAACCTTACCTTGATACTTTTGTGGTGGTCTTCATTGATGATATTTTGATTTACTCTTGGGGTGAGGAAGAACATAAAAATCACTTGAGAGTTGTGCTTCAAACGTTGAGAAATAGACAATTGTTTGCAAAATTTAGTAAATGTGAATTTTGGTTGAAGGAGGTGGCATATCTTGGTCATGTATTGTCTGGTGATGAGATCAAGGTTGATCCTATGAAAATGGAGGAATTCAAGAATTGACCTAGACTGTTGTCTCCTTCAGACATTAGGAGCTTCTTGGGTCTAGTCGGGTAGTATAGAAGGTTCGTCGAAGGGTTTTCTTCCATCTCATCTCCTATGATGAAATTGACCAAAAAGAAATTCAAATTCATATGGATGGATGAGTGTGAGAAGAGTTTCCAGACCTTGAAAGATCGTCTTACCTCCGCTCCTATTTTGACTCTACTAGAAGGATTAGAAGGGTTTGTAGTTTATTATGATGCTTCAATGGTTTAGGTTGTGTCTTAATGCAAAACGGCAAGGTTATAGCCTATGCTTCTAGACAATTAAAGGTGTATGAGCATAACTACCCTACCCATGACCTTGAATTGGCAGTCATTGTTTTTGCTCTAAAGATTTGGAGGTATTACATCTATAGTGTACATGTGGATGTGAATACCGAGCATAAAAGTCTTCAATATGTGTTCACCCAAAAGGACATTAATCTAAGGCAAAGGAGTGGCTAGAACTTCTTAAGGATTATGACATAAGTATGCATTATCATCTAGGTAAAGCCAATATGGTTGCCGATGTACTTGTAGAGTATCTATGGGGAGTATGGCCCATGTGGACGAAGGGAAGAGAGAGTTGGTGAAAGATGTTCACCAGTTGGCTAGATTAGGGGTGAAGTTTTGTGGTACTGATGATGGTGATATAGTTGTTCAAAATAGGTTTGAATCCTCTTTGGTGGTGGATGTTAAATCAAAACAAGATCTTGACCCGACATTCATCGAGTTAAAGAAGTTGGTGAAGGAAAAGAAGATAGAGGTCTTTTTCCAAGGGGGAGATAGGGTGCTATACTACTAAGGTCGTGTATGTGTTCCAAATGTTGATGGCCTAAGGAGTTTGATCTTGATGGAGGCTCATAATTCTACATACTCCCTTCATCCCAGTTCAACGAAAATGTACCGAGACTTAAAAGAGTTCTATTGGTGGGGTGGCATGAAGAAGGACATAGCAATGTTCGTGTCCGAATTATCAACAAGTGAAGGCTGAACATCAAAGGTTGGGTGGCCTAGCCCAAGACATTGAAATCCCTACTTGGAAGTGGGAAGATGTGAATATGGATTTTGTAGTGGGTTTGCCTTATACCCGGAAGCTCATGATTGGATTTGGGTAATTATTGATATAATGACTAAGTCGGCTCACTTCTTACCGGTAAGACTTTCTATAGTGTCGAAGACTATGCCAAGTTGTATATTCGGGATTTGGTAAGGTTTCATGGTGTGTCGTTATCCATTATTTTGGATCGTGGTACCCAATTCACTTCTCATTTTTGGAGATCATTTTAAAAGGGCCTCGGTACTAAGGTAAAATTGAGCACCACATTCCATCATCAAATGGATGGGCAAGCCGAAAGGACGATTTAAACACTAGAGGATATGTTAAGGGCTTGTGTGTTGGAGTTTAAAGGAAATTGGGATGATCATCTACCGCTCATCGAGTTTACCTATAATAATAGTTACCACTCAAGTATTGAGATGGCGCTGTTTGAGGCTTTGTATGGGAGACGATGTAGATCCCCGATTGGTTGGTTCGAAGTAGGTGAGATAACTTTTATTGGGCCCCGATTTGGTACTTGATCTTTAGAGAAGGTGAAGATTATTAGAGAAAGGTTGAAGATGGCTCAAAGTCATCAAAAGTCCTATTTCGACACTAGAAGAAGGGATCTTGAGTTTAATGTGGACGATTGGGTATATCTAAAGGTTTCACCCATGAAGGGTGTGGTTCGATTTGGTAAAACAGGGAAATTGATCCCTAGATATGTAGGGCCTTATAGAATCGTGAGACGTGTTGGCAAGGTTGCATATGAGTTGGAGTTGTCATTGGAAATGGCCATGGTTCATCCGGTGTTCCATGTGTCTATGTTGAGAAAATATGTGGGTGATCCTAGTTCCATTGTTCCTTTGGGAGTAGTGAATGTTGAATAAAACGTGACCTATGAAGAAGTTTCGGTTGAAATTTTGGACCGGCAAGTTAAAAGATTGAGGAACAAAGAAGTTACATCTTTTAAAGTCCTTTGGAGGAATCAACAAGTTGAAAGTGCTACATGGAAAGCGAAAGAGGATATGATTAAGCGATACCCTCATCTTTTTCCCTCTACCCAAACCTAAGGTATTAAGTTTTCCTTGCTCAATCACTTGAAATCCTTGCATTTCAACTTTTTTTGTCATATGCATGCAAAATTATAAAATATGTTTTGAACGATGTTTTAAATTGCACTATTGCATTAATAATGGGTTGTTGTTTACACTCTACTCTATTCAAGATAAGTCTTTCCTCATTCAAGGACGAATGTTTTCAAGGGGGAGATAATGTAACACCCTCTAAAAATGTTGTATATGATGTTCCAATTCTCGATGAAAATGATATATCTTATGTATTTTGGGCATAAATTTTAATAGGATGATCCAAATTAGGTGATATAAATTTTTAAATAACCCAAACATCATTACCTACCACTTTTGTGAGACCATATTTTAAGTTTCGGAGGTTAAGTAGGTCAAATAAATTAATTATTATAAGAAATGATGTTGTGATGAAATAGAGTGTTTGTAGAAGAAAAATCATATCTCATTGTAGGATGCTCCAAATCAGTTGATTTTTGAATGACATGAAATTAGACTTATAGATAAACAATTCAAATTAGGACACCAAATCCTAATGAGGAAGTTATCTTTTTCAAACGCAGCTCCAAAAAAGAATATTCTGTTAAAAGAAGGTTCATCTCACCAACCATAGAAAGATCTAGATCCATTTGACATCACCCATGACATCAATAGTCCTCCATTTGACATCACAATCTTCCATTAAATTTTTAGATTTTTCTTTATAATTATTTTAATTATTGTTAGGTCCCTTCTTCACACATATAAATACCCACCTTATTTCATCATTTTGTTCATCAAGCTTTCTCAAGAAACTCTTCTCTCCATACACTCCTTTACTCATTCTCAAAATATAGATTTAGTTCTTAGTAGTGTACAAATACTATTTCGGTAATTCATATACTCTGGGTAGTACACAAAATATTCTGGCGAGGAGAAAATGCTAGGATTCAAGAGTGTTTATTAAGTCCTTCAATTCTGAGTAACGCTTCGGATTTCAAGTATGTAAGGCTTCAACGAGAGTATTCCTTCCACTCTCATGCCTAAAGTATTTTAATTATATAATAAATTATATTTATTTTCTTTAAACTTTACTCTACGGTATGTGGGTATTAATCTATGGGTTCTTCCACCTATGTAGTCCAAAACTATTTCAACTAAATCTCTTGATTTCAAGTAAGATTTTCTTATGGTTAATTCTTTTTTCTACTTAATAGCATAAATCATGGTTAAACTAATGTTTATTGATCTATTTTGATCCAAAATGATTTCATATGTATGAATTGATGGTTTGCAAGTATTTTCTCTATTTAGCTATTTAAAGGTTCTTGAAATTCATGATGGGTTGTTTAAAACATGATTTTTAATGGATGGATTTCAAAGTATTTATGCATAATTTCATTTACATTCATGTTTGAAAGTTGAAGTGATTTGAACGCACCTAGTTTTACTATGTTTTCAATGAAGTTTGACTTCAAAGCTTTTACTCCAAATGAATGATTATGAAAGCAATGTCTATGATCAAAAGGGAGTCTTATGAAATGAAAGAATGATGAAATGATATGAATGATGGATTCTTTATGCAATAAGGAAAATTCTTCCATATTTGAATTACCAAAGGTTTTAATGAGTTATTCTACCAAATATGATGTTTTGAATTCTCAAGCTATATACTATAACTATTTTGAAGTATTAAACTATTCTGTTAGATTGACTTAACACCGAATGGGTCATTGAGGTGAGATTCGGTAAGGAAATCCTAGTAGCAACCCTTTGTCTCATTAACTATGTACCAACATAGGAGCCCTTGTAGGCATTAGGCTAATGGATCCACAAATAGCCCTTAAAGTTAAAGTTAAAGAAATGAAGTTGATAGAGTTCTACCCGGCAAGTAGTCTCCCCAGCCAACGTAGGAGGTTATGATTGATTCCATATAATAGCTCGCATGGTCTTAAATATCAGTTATAGTCATTTTTCATAAAATGAATATTTCAAAAGATATCTATATGATTGGTTATGCATGTATTGCATTATGTTTCATAGTACATAAATGTTTTAATGTTTCCTCAAGGTTCATGCATGCTTACATACTTAGTACATTCAAAGTACTAACACATACTATTTTTCCTACATGATATCGCCATATAGGGACCGGTGCTCCTCCTCGTTCTCCTCCATATGGCTAGTTGAGATTTCATTTGAAGACTACTTTTGGTGAGTTCCCATGTCCCGGGAATAATACTCTTTTATATTTCTAGCTTATGATATGTTGAGATCTTTAGACACTTACTATGACATTTCTTTCTATTATGATTGAGGGTGAGCTAGGGACTTGTCTTAGCCCCGTTAAATCTAAAAGTTAGAGGTATTGTTTGACATATGTAAGTTGAAGATTTACTATTATGACTTGTGCTTGTTTATTTATTGTCATTACCTATGAAAGGCTAAAAGAATGCTAAGAGGCTTGTTTGAGGTACTTTCGGGTTCCTCATTCACCATGTCACATCTAGGCCCTACGCTTGGATCGTGACAGTAGCTAAAGTTCTTACTAAAGCATATAACTCTTTGACATAACTGGAGTAGTTCAATGTTGCTCCACTCAGCTTTCACTAAAGTATTCAATAGGCTTAGAATCTTGCATCAAAACAGCACCTATTCATCTACCAGAGGCATCACATTCAACTTCAAAAGACTTTAAAAAATCAGGTAATTGCAAAAGAGGAGCAGAACACAATTTGTCTTTCAATAAGCTAAAAGCATTATCTTGTTCTTTTCTCCATGTAAAAACCTTATCCTTCTTAATAATTTCAGTCAAAGGAGAAGAAATGGTACTAAAATCCCTCACAAATCTCCTATAAAAACTAGCAAGCCCATGAAAACTTCTAATCTTAGTTACAATCTTAGGTTTAGGCCACTCTTTAATTGCCTTGATTTTCTCCTCATCTACTTCAACTCCCTGAGAACTGATGTCACGCCTCGGGAGGGTACCCTAGACGTAACCGGCACTCGAAGGCCATCTCTGACCTCCGAGCGAACCACTTGGTACAGTCACTCATTCATTCAAGCACATTCTATTAGCAGAAAACTCAATTTAAGAAATACTTCTCATATCATAAGGGCCGAAGGCCAAACATTTACAATCAAAACGATAATCAAAATAGGAATCCTCAAGATGACCGTTCGAACTCCTCACATCTCAGTCTATGAAGCCTCTATTCAAGTCTAAAAGGTGCCAATGACAAGCCCATGGCTACCGACAATCTAAATAAAGAAAAGACAATCAAAAACTGTACAGGAAGGCCCAATATCCTCCGGGAACTAGGAGGACTCACCGACTGGCTGGAAGTGTAAGTGGATCTTCAACGGAGCGCCGGTTGATGATCTCTAGTACCTGTCTCTGCATCATGAAACGATGTAGGCCAAATGGCGTCAGTACATGGAATGTACGAGTATGTAAAATGGCCGAATACAACGAACATCAAGGAAGAATAAATCAACCAACTCGGGAGCTCAACTCAAAATGAATGACAACTCAATCAAATGTCCTAAGTCTAAACAAGAGTATGATTTAGACTGGACCAATCATATACGATTCAACTCAATCTGACTCAGAGTGCTATCAAAACTTACTTGGGAGTTTCTCTTAACCGACAACCAACACTTATGAGCCAGTGAAGGTACAACGAAACGACATCGTTGCCACGCCCGTTCATACCTTGCCAGGGCATGAACGACGAACACTCATGGATCCAATCCAACCAGGTCCTATAATGTCAAGACAAAAGCTCTCGGGGAAGCATCCGACTTTAACGGTTCAATCCCCCCTACATTTGGCAACACAGGTATTGGGTTCGAGTATGGACTATACTCTTGCCCAATTCGGTGCTCGATACTCCTCCCAAGACTCAATGCTCATAAAACTCCATCAACTCAACTCAATCAACTCATATCAACAAGTCTCATGACAACCTTATCGACTCATCAACTCTATCACAATCAAATATCAATCTCAATGCTCAATCTCAATCATATCTTCAAGGAAGCTTTAAATGCACATATATAACATCATCTAGATATAAAATCAATCATTACCTCCATCCATTTGAGAAAAATCTTTATGACTCATCACATCTTCAAGACTTCAAATCGACATTCTTATAATAGGCAACATGCTTAAGAAGATAGTATACTCTATCAGCTCTACATAATTAATAAGACCAACAAACATATTTATCAACTCATTTCTTCATCATCTCATACTCATATAAGGGCTCATTTTAGGAACCTCTTAGCTCAACAACATTAACACATCAATAATTAAATAAGATGGAAACAAAACTCATTCAAACATGTACCATACCAAGAAACTCCATTTTCATGGATATCTAACCTCAACACAAGAATAGGGCACATGGGTGGACTCAACCCATGTTTTGGTTAGCCTTACATACCTTAGTGAAGACTTGAAGAAAACCTTGAGGTTGGGTCTTTAATGGAGGACTCTAATCTTGAAGCTTCTTGGACTCCTTTGTTGGAAATGGAGGAGAAGAGTAGAGAGAAGGGAGATGAGCTCTTAGGGCTTTTTAGAGAGAGAGTGAGGGCTGCCAAATGAGTTCCCAAAAGGCCAAGGGCTACATATATATAATTGGGTAAGTTCCCAAATTGCCCCTCCTCAAAATGTTCTGAAAATAGGCTAAAACGCCCTTGGCGCGATAGTGGCGCGTCGCGCCCTTACAGCGCCAAGGCCAATTACGCCTAAAACCTGCACAACTTTTAGTGGCGCGTCACGCCAGGGACCAAACTACTGAGGCATGTTTCTGGCGCGATAGTGGCGCATCGCACCCTTACAGCGCCAAGCCTATTGCTCTAAATTCTGGGGATTTGGCCTGAAAAACCCTGCACACTTTTAGTGGCGCGTCGCGCCAGGGACCAAACTACTGAGGCATGTTCCTGGCGTGATAGTGGCGCATCGCGCCCTTACGGCGCCAGGGCCATTTCCCCAGCAATGGTAACCCAGGCCAAAATGAAATCCCTGTCGTGCTAGTTCGTCTTCGGACCATCATATCTTTTGGCCCCGAACTCCAAAATCTACGTTCTTGGTGGCGTTGGAAAGAAGACTCGACGACCTTTAATTTGATAGGTCGTGGGCCACCCAGATTGACGTCTTTCAAATGATAGGGTCATTGAAAGTCGACCCTTACGTGAACTCGTCCTAAACTTAGCCACGACGGACCTTTTGGACTTAGCTCAGTCCTAGGGGTCCTCAATGACCCCACATCCCTCCAACGCTCTTAAACTCCTCAGGGACTCATCTTAACTCAAGCACGTACTTCGAAATAAATACGATGGGCCCCACACGTGTACAAAGAAGGCCCGAATCTTAGGAAAAATTTTGAGGGGTGTTACTCCAGGTACGAGTGGAGGTACAAACCGCCTATATGCCATGGGTAGTTGCCAAGATCAGGAGAACTCTCCAAACGTCGTGATGGGTATGATTCGAGTCTCTTCCTTTGATTGTTATGTATTGATGGATCCAGGTGCCACCTTATCTTTTGTAACTCCCTATGTGACTAGTAAGTTCAATAAAATCCCTGAACGTCTTCTTGAGCCCTTTTGTGTAACCACTCCTATCGGTGATTCTGTCTTAGCTGAGAGAGTCTATAGAGATTGCACTGTGTCAATTCATCATAGGGACACCTTGGCTGACTTGGTTGAGTTAGACATGGTTGATTTCGACGTGATCCTTGGTATGGACTGGCTTTATGTCTGCTATGCCTCTATTGATTGTAGAACTCAAATTGTCACATTCAGATTCCCGAATGAGGCTTTCATAGAATGGAGGGGTAGTCCTATTGCGCCTAAGGGTAAGTTTATTTCATACCTTAGGGACAGGAAGCTAATCTCAAAAGGGTGTATCTATCACCTTGTCCGAGTGAAAGATGACAGCATTGAGTCTCCATCCCTTGAGTCGGTTCCGATTGTCAACGAGTTTCCGGATGTCTTTCCTGAAGATCTGCCTGGAGTCCCTCCTGATAGGGAGATCGACTTCGGGATTGATGTTCTTCCTGATACCCAGCCTATCTCAATTCCCCCATATAGAATGGCTCTGGCCGAGTTGAAGGAGTTGAAGGAGCAGCTGAAGGACTTATTAGATAAGGGATTCATTAGGCCGAGTGTCTCGCCATGGGGTGCTCCGGTCCTATTTGTACGGAAGAAGGATGGGTCCCTTAGAATGTGTATCGACTACAGGCAGTTGAATAAAGTCACTGTGAAGAACAAATACCCTCTCCCCAGAATAGATGACTTATTCGACCAACTTCAAGGTGCCACTTGTTTCTCAAAGATAGACTTGAGATCCGGCTACCACCAGTTGAAAGTGAGAGAATGCGATGTTCTAAAGACTGCTTTCCGGACTCATTATGGCCACTTTGAATTTTTTGTCATGTCTTTTGGGTTGACTAATGCTCCCGCCGCTTTTATGGATCTCATGAACCGAGTATTCAAACCGTACCTTGATATGTTTGTGATTGTATTCATAGATGATATTCTGGTTTACTCCAAGAATGAAGAGGAGCACGCCTATCATCTTAGAGTCGTTTTACAAACTTTGAGGGACCAGGTATTGTATGCAAAGTTCTCTAAATGTGAATTTTGGCTTGCATCGGTGGCCTTCTTAGGCCACATTGTATCTGGAAATGGTATTCAGGTTGATGCTCAGAAAATTGAAGCTGTGAAGAATTGGCCTAGACCCACATCCCCAACAGAGATAAGGAGCTTTCTGGGTTTGGCCGGGTACTATCGAAGGTTTGTAGAGGGATTCTCATCCATATCATCACCATTGACTAGGCTGACCCAAAAGAAGGCTAAGTTCCAATGGTTTGATGCTTGTGAGGAGAGTTTCCAGAAATTGAAGACCAAGCTAACCACTGCTCCTGTTCTAACCTTGCCTGATGGAACAGAAGGTTTTGTGATTTATTGTGATGCCTCCAGAATTGGTTTGGGTTGTGTGTTGATGCAAAGGGGGAAGGTGATAGCCTATGCTTCAAGACAGCTTAAGCTCCATGAGAGGAATTACCCAACTCATGACCTTGAGCTGGCAGCTGTGGTGTTTGCACTTAAAATCTGGCGCCACTACTTGTATGGAGTGCATATCGATGTATTCACCGATCACAAGAGCTTGCAATAAGTCTTTAGCCAGAAGTAACTCAACCTGAGGCAAAAGAGATGGCTTAAGCTACTCAAGGACTATGATATGAGCATCCTCTACCATCCAGGTAAAGCTAATGTTGTTTCTGATGCTCTTAGCAGGTTGTCTATGGGTAGCACTGCCCACATGGAGGAAGGAAGGAGAGAATTGGCGAAGGAGGTACACAGGTTAGCCCGACTGGGAGTTCATCTGGAAGAGAACAATGAAGGCGGAGTTACAGGTGCATCAGCTGGTGCAGGAAAGAATTTACCTCCGTGTTCACAAAGACCTAGTTGGTTGGCAACTGCATTTGTGGGTGTTAGGTTGCATTCTCGTAGGTCAGTGTGTTGACCCTCTGCGGTCGCGATCCAAGAGTCGCGTTCGATGGACCCTCCGCATTCTTGGTTGGCCTCCCGCATTCACAGAGCTTTGAGGGCTTGTCTTCTCTGTTCGCGGACCTCCCCCTCTGCATTCACGGAGAATATTTTCGTCTGGTCTTTAAGTTAAAAGACAGACTAGACTCAGCTTTGATCCATTTGGTGGTTTGGCAATTTATTGAGCTTGAGGGCTCCATTTTGGGCGATTTCAAGTGTTAATGGTTTGTTTTGATCATGTCTACACTGTGGAGTGTTCGGAGGACTTCGGAAAGCATCGTTTTGAGGTAATTTCATGCTTAAAGGGGTTGCCCTCCTTCTTGATTTCTCCATTAATAGTGAATTGATGCATTAGATGATTTCCTTATTCGAGCATCGAATTGTATTGTATTTTGGAACATAAGTTCAGTAATCCCAAATGAAGGAGTTGATTTTGGGATTCTCAGTGTAGGTCCCACTAATTCTATTTTAGACCCAATTTTGAGTCTGTCTCCAAAAAATATGATTTTGGTGTCCATGTGTTTGCATTGATGAGGTGATTAATATTTTTTTAGTATGGGGGCAATTATAGGTGATTCGAAGGTGGGAAACTTCAAATTGATAGATTCAGAACACACGTGATCGGCTTTGACGTAGGCTACAATCTCTTACTTTGACTACACTTTATGCGACTTAGGTTGGTATTTGCTGAAATTAGAGTGCTCCTCCTCCTATTCTATTTTCTTGAGTCCCGGTTGAGACTTAGACTAAAGTAGTCCTATGAAACACTTAGCTTAGGCTATAGGACACATTGCTGGTATTGCCTTACCATTATTAGTCTTCTAGGAATTATATCAATGGCCTTAGGCTAGGTTTGGGACTTAGGTTCTTTAGTGTATGCTTTGTTTCCCTTATAGCTAGGCGTAGCTTTTGGTAGGGCTTGTTATGGATGGTGTACCTTTATTCTAGTGCTTGATAACTCAGTGGCTCATTGTAGCCATAGGTTTAGCTTAGTTGTGCTCATTGGGAGCTAAGATGGAATATTTTGGGGTAAGGCATCAATCTTAGCGAAATTTTCTCCCCCTATGTGATTTTGAGCCATTTATCGATTACTTTGCTTTATGTTTAGCGGTAGACTTGTGATGCCTTTATATCTATTATCTACTGTTGGGACCTAGGCCTTATTCGAGGAGTGATTATATCCTAGGTTAGTTCCTTAACTTGATGTTACGTTTTGGATTGTGTATGTCTTATTTGATTGCTGGTGATGGCATGCTTGCATTTATTGAGCATTTTCACATATTTTGTGGCACGATCCCAGTTCCTTCACACACGCACTCAGTAGGCATCGGTCAATTAAGCTCCAAAGATAAGGCAAGTATAAATAACATGTACGCAAGGAGTATATATCACAAGTAACTAACAAAAATACTACGAAAACCTACAATAAGAAACGTCAAGTATAAAGAAGAGAGAGAAAATAGGAAACAAGCAAGGACGTACCTGGTGGCGCCAGCCCAAGACCTAAATACGACAACACACTACAAAGGCGGGAAAACTAAGTGACACCCTACTAACAGAAGTAAAAACATATATCACGTAAAAGCTCATAAGACCGTATCACTAAATTCCTGCACAAAAGGTTAGATAAATAAGAGCAAGGGCAGTAACTACCTTCAAATAAGAGACCACCCTTTATACTGCCACAAGTTCGTAAATAGTAAGAAAATACCTCCCGAGCCCCTGTGAGCCCAGAAAGTTCATCACAAATAGGTAAACCCGCACGGCATCCTATACTACCGACAGGTACAAATAACTATGCTGGTGATAGGCAATACATATATGAATAAAATACATGTAGTAAAATCAGTAATACCATATGTGCCAAGTGCCTCATACCAAGATATATAGACCTACATCTAGTCCCATCCAAGAAGTAAGACTCATGTGCCTCTCTAGGATCTCTATGGGGGGCTTGGGAATACCCATATATACCTGTCTGGTCCCGATCCAGGTCTTATACCAATATAGATATCAATATGTATATCCGATCATCAAAGTCTGCTCCTTCGCGATGATCGGAGGTAAAAAGTCAAATCAGTATAGAAAGTGTCAAAAAACTCTACGACCGAGCCAATATCCAAAAATGAGCGCATCCTCGATCCCTCGAATTTGTATAATAAAATGAGTGCATCCTCGATGCCTCCTGTCATGACCCAATCCCATAGGCCGCGACTGGGGTCCGACCTAGACCTCCGTATACATATCTATCAGCTATGGTCAAGTCGAACTATAAACAACATAATACCATACATCAGAACCCTATTGGGTGATAATATTTTCATAAAACTGTAGCCTCTTTCATTTGTATCACATCATGAAAGGGCATGCAAGCCGATAAGGCTTTCATAACATAATATTATGTACTATACATCATGTAGACCCAGCTGAACCAAAATAACATACACAACCCACATATACGTGTCTGCAGACCTCTAAAAATATTAACGACAACATATGGTGGGACAGGGCCCCCGTCGTACCCCTAAGTAAACAAAAGCAGTTATATACATTAGCGGCCAGTACCAAAACTAGGCTCTGATACAATGAAGCCTCTTCCAGCTGAGCTGAGCAGAATCCTAAGCTGACGGACTTCCAAAACCTATATCTGTACCTGCGGGTATTAAACGTAGCCCCCCGAAAAAAGGGGGTCAGTACGACATATGTACTGAGTATATAAAACATAACATAGTACAATTGGAGGCATATCTGAAATAGAGAAGCAGGGGATAAAATATCACATAAGAAACCTTTGTACCTGTACCCTATGAATCATAAAAGCATGCATGCTCAAATTATACAATATAGTCGACCCTTTTAGGGATTCGGTGAATCATATCTGTAGGACATTATAGGCCCGACACCATCACCACCTTATCACATCACATCATATATATATACATACGTACCCGGCCTTGTAGTGAAGGACTCGGTGAGTTGTTCATGTATTTGCATTATCATGTCTTCATATAGCATACCCAACCCTATAGTGAGGGACTCGGGGGACAATGCAGTGAATTGTGCACAATTACATACCCGGCTCGGGACTCGGTGAAAGAAGTATTACAGTATACACGAGTAGAGTAGTGAGTAACTTTATGCAATTTAAATCATTATCGGAGACTCGACCGAATAAGAAAATTAAGTTATTGTCTGAGGACCCGAGTAGTAGTGTAGTCCTCTGAAGTGCCTTCTAATTGCCATTCGGGGCTATATCAATTAGAATCTCAGGGAACCTAGACATGTACTAAAGTAATGCTAACCGCTTATGGGATCAGAAGCACTTGTTATCATATAGTCTTTAAGACTTGGAGCCTGTACATTTGTAACCTCTTTAACATATAGAAGTTTCAAGGAAAATAATTCAACTACTATAAGAGTTCGATATCCAGAAGTAAATAGGAGATGCTTAAGAATGGAATTACCCCAGAGATTGATGTTCTACTTACGTCTAAGACATGTCAAAAGAAGAAAAAGGATAAGCTTTACATAGTCTGTACTTTCCTTCATGCGGTCATCATGTACATATTTTGTACCCGACCCAACATGGGGCTAGGTGAACAATTATGGCATCATAACCTCTTTTTTATACCAAATACATATCAAGAGACAAGAAGGATAGTTTTTCCTACACTACTTTTTAACACATAGAAGCCTTGAAATGCAATACTCAATTTTTGCAGGGGTTCCAATATCAAGCAGTGGGTAGGGATTATGAGGTGTACTTGGAGTTCTGGAAATGGAATTATCCCCACATTTCATATATAACCCACTTAAGGCTAAGGCATGCCAAAAGGAAAGAGAGATAGCTTTACATACTTCTTACAGGTTACTCTTTATCACGTTCACCACATCGTCCTTTGAATCTATTCAACACGGAAGAAATATGAACATCAACTACCCTTGCCTTTTCAGCATCTTAAGTTGCACATGAGTATTCATAGAACTCATTTTCTCGCTCGTCTTCTCGACTAGTTCTTTAGTTAGTTAAGGAGTTAACGGAAATCAGGCAACACCTCCCCTATAACATGCCCTATTCGAATTTCCAATTACATCCCTAATCACTACATCCAACCAAAAACAACAACCTGCAACATATATACAATCAATTCACATCAACATTACACAATACAAACTCCAAATGACTCGCTCAAAATTACGATATCCAAAATAGGGTTTCTAGTCTCTATTTCGCAAAACCTTCAACCATACAAAATGGAGGGTCGTGTGGCTGCAACCAGAAGAACCCACACCTCTTTTAGAATACTTTTCATCCCTGCAACACATCACCACACCACCTACAGCCGCAGCACCATAAGCACAACACCCTACTCGACTTCGATTTAACTATAACGACTTTAATTTAGATTGTTTCTAACGTCAAGCATCTTTATGAAATTTTCATATTTACAGCTACTTACAAGACGTGTAATACACTCCATAACAATACAAAAACCCCAAATTGAAAGGAAATACCTTACCTTACCCGAAATTGACCTAAACTCGCCAAAACTTGCCTCGGAAGTTCCTTAACATGCTGAAAACTGGTGGGGCTGTTTGCTTCACTTCCTTGATGCCCCAACTAGTAAATTTATGTTATTAACACCCTAAATTCATCATAGTATACCTTAGATAATTAATTTACAGAGCGAAGCTCAGAGGCTTACCTTGGCAGCCCCTAGGCCGTAGCCCTCCTCTCTTCTTTCTCTCAAGTTTCTCTCCAACTTTTCCAAGTGTACAGCTGAAGAAATGACTCCTTATTTATCATAATATACATATATACATCTACAAGTGATCGAGAAATATCTTAGATAATTAATTTATGGAGAAAAATTGGAGAGCTTACCTTGAATTCTTGGCTGTCGTAGGTACTCGCTTTTTCTCTCTAAAATTTTTCTAAGTTTTTCCTTGGATAATGTTTAAGAACAGCTAAAAATGAGGCTTAGTCACTAACATATACACATATAAACCTCCTTAGGAGGTGACACGTGTCATCCCTATAGGGTGACACCTGTCCAGCCCCTATTGGTCCACGTATCCATGCCATGCCTCCTAGGCTAACACATGTCCTAGGTGCCCCCCCCCCCCCCAAGAAGGTGGGTCACCTGCTACCTGTGTCACTTTCCCATGCTTCCACATAGCACCTCCTCTTGCTTCCACGTGGCGCTCTTCTCTCTCTGCATGGGTGCGTGATCTCAACTTACTTTAAGAACTTGTGTACTCCTTGCTACGTAAGCTTGACTTGCATTCAAGTAGCTTAACTTTGTAAGACTTCCGAGTTGGTAGCTTTCGTAAGTAAATCGAGTCCTATGACTCATTTCTTGGCTTCCAACTCCTTTTGAATTCCTATAATCTATTTCCAACCTTTCCTATTATGAAGCATCACATCCTTCCTTCTTTAGAGGTATTTGATGTGTGTTGAGAGTAGGGTCACATGGCCATTTTCAAGATGGTTAGGAACACGTATCAAGGTTCAAAAGTGAGGGGTGTAACATCCTTCCCCCCTTTAAAACATTCGTCCTCAAATGTTAGCTTGCCTCGTAGGGTTTCACAAGGATTTCGAGCGTTCTCTATAACAGTTGCCCTCTACTTTATTTAGGAGTTCAGATTACCCCTGGATATAGGGAACAAGTATGGATATCTTTTCTCTTACTCCTTTTTGACTTCCTAGGTCATCCCCTCTGGTTTTTGTTTTTTCTACAATATCTTGATGGAAGTCACGTCCTTAGTTCACAACGTCCTAATTTGCCGATCCAAAATGGCGATAGGTTATTCCTTGCAGGATTCCATTTCGTGGATATCATTTATGGGACATACTCTAGGTGGATCACCAGTACCCTTGCAAAGCATCCCTATCTAATGGAAGATAGGTTATTCCTCGCAAGATTCCATTTCGTGGACATCATTTATGGGACATACTCTAGGTGGATCACCAATACCCTTACAAAGCATCCCTATCTGATGGACTGAGCATATAGTTTCCAAATTAGGTGGTAAGTTCAACTTACAGGAAACTTTGTCCACCTTATGAGCAACTTGATAAGGTCTGATGTATTTTGGGCTAAGGTTCCTTTTCTTATCGAATCTTATTACTCCCTTCCTAGGTGACCCTGTTATGAACACCCAATCATCAATTTGAACTCTGAATGTCGATGTCGATTATTTGTATATCATTTTTGTCGACTCTGGGTGCTAGTCAATTGCTTGCTCAATCATGTTTGGGCCTACTACCTTAGGCTTTTCTAACATTGACCCAACCAATAGGGGACTTACACGCCCTGCCCTACTATTCTTGCACGGGGTCATTGGGAAACTGGAGTGGTAGTTATTATTGTAGGAAACTTGCTAAGTGATAGATAATCATCCCAACTACCTTCAAAGTTAACAACACCATCTCACGACATATCTTCTAGCGTTTAAGTGGTACGCTTAGCCTGTTTATCAGTTTTGAGGGTGAAAGACGGTACTACGATCTACCTGTGTTCCTTCTTGGACTGATATTCAAGCGCTAGCTGTACTTTAAGCCTCTCTACTCAAGACAACTTTTGTAGGGACCTCATGTGTGACTCTTCAACTTCCTTGGAAGACTTTACTGGTACTTTACCCTCTGGGTTTCCTCTTTCTTTTTTTTCCAATCCTTAGGGTTGGCTACTGAGTAGCGCTAAAGTTCGTTCATATAGTGACCTTTATAGCTGCTTTAAATTCTGTCTATCATTAGCTGGCATAATTCTGAAGGAATTTGGCATATAAGCTCGTCATCCTATAGTAACCAGCTAGTTTTGCCCTATCTTATTTAAACAATTTCACAATTTTCCTTACCCCCACTTGTAACCCTTTAGACAGTTATCTCGTGTCATTCTTTACCTTTACAAGAATATGAGAGGGTGCAAGAAATATCTTAGCGTTGTATCTCTAGTTCTCATGTTTTACCTTGCTTTCTCCTCCCTTATTCTACAATCAGTATTGGGATAGACCTTTAGTCCAACCATAGCCATGTTTTGTTCTTCCCCGTGGTACTAATTCCCTCTCGGTAGTTGACTCAACCCATCTTTTCACCTTTCTATCATATACCCAAAATATCCTAACTCCTTTTATCATGTACTTCCTTACTTGGCCCTATACTTAACATATACAATCATAGGTTGCCTAACCATTCTGATAGAACTTGTATGAGGTGGACGTAATCTTTTCGTCTCCTGGTTCATTCTGATGTATTTGCCTTCTTCAAACTGAAACTCGCTCTCCCACCTTGTAGCACTTCTTTTTTTTTCCTTATTCACTTTTTGCTCTTCTTATCTCCTACCATAGAAGGCTTTCTATTCCTTTTTCTTGGTTATTTATATATCGCAACATCATTTGCGACCAACTCTATAGCCAATATTTTGGCTTTTGGGTCTAGCCTGATGTCATTATCCTTCGTAGTGTCTCTTGCGTTATTCGATATCCTTTCATTATTATACCCTTTTCTTTTTATACGCACCCACCTTCTAGCGTTATGACATTCAAGGTCTTGTTAAAGCTTCTTAACACTGCCTTACATCGCATTCTGACTTCTATCCAATTATTGGTGACTTATAGACCTTCCTAATTTGGTTCAACCAGGGTTCTTATTGGAGTTTAAGCATTCATCTTAAATATGTTGCCACATCAATTGCCTCCACCTTACTCTTGAAATTTTCTCATTGGTTTCCCCCTTTTAGAGGGTACTTATACCATTAACTGTTTATACCTTGCTCTATGTCTCTATGTCCAGTCTCAAATTCCCCTAATCTACTTGGTACTGTAGCATATCCCCGTCTTTCTGCATATTGTTTTAACCTGATTATCTATGTACGGAACCTTGGCTAAATCATAAAGCGACAAAGCCCTTCCCATACATAATGTGATATCTCATCTACTAATCTGTAATTGAATAATGTGACCCAGGAAATAACTCATCCACGTCCACATTCTACTTATCTTTATGAAAGGTTAATACACACTTGTAGTCGTTCCACTTTTAACTAGGCAACACTTGTATTCCGACGATGATTGTCCAAGGCTCTCTCAGAGTAGTAGCTTTATACCAACCTATATCCTTTGTTTCTTGGGGTGAACGTAAGTTGCACCATTTATCCCTTAAGTTTGCCATTTTTATCTCTTGAGTGTTTCATTATTTTTGGGGTGACGTTGTGTACACGCCTCATTCCTTTATATCTTATGCCCCTTTCTCTTACTGTGTACCCAATACAGGCTTTAACGTAGTCAACACATACCAAGTGTGCCTTACTAGCGGTCTTATTTTATCCCCATATTGTTGTATCGCTCCTTTAAGTTCATACTTACATATCCCCCTTTTTGTTCATACTCATATTCAGTTCATGATATCTCCCTAAGGTACTTCTATTAGGATTTCTTTCTCCAATTAGTTGGTGGAGAACTAATAAACTGTTATCATAGAGCACTTTCCAACCGTCGTTAGAAGAGAACTAGAATCCCTTAAACATCACAGTACTTCTTAACACTTGACCCACATGGTCTCCCCCTGAGTTTACCCTCGAGTCATGAACAACTTATCCAATTTAAACTAGGATTTGGGGGCTTGGTACTTTTCAAGAAAAGTGAAACTCAATTGTTGGACCTCTTACCCTTCAACCTGAGCCCTTTTTTTTCCTACAGCACAAATACGGTTAGAGATACCGTGGTCTGAACTTTACTGCTCAGATAGGATTTTGTTTCTCTGAAATAAAATTCCCTAAGTAAAAAGGGTTCCCCTTATCGACGACGTAGAGAGTACCTCCTAAAGCTTTAGTTAAACATAATAGGGGTACTCGAACTTCCAAGACTTATTAAAAATCTATGTTTCATTCCCTTTTTCTTGTTCTGGGAAAATTTTGGCAGAGTTTCCTCTATACTCCTTACTATCCCAAAATTTGCACGCAGAAGATACCAACAATGCCTCACAGGGCTAACATATATATATATATATATATATATATTCACATCATATCACAACCACATAGGGCTTTCAGTATCAACAATAGTATGAAAATGATGGACCTACCTCATGTCCAACTTTACATGCATCTGTTACACTTTCCGGTCTACTTTCCTTTCAAGTTTTGACTTTACATTTAAATCATATATCAATACCTTACCCCACGATATCTTTCGTGCCTCTACTTACCTGCGTGCTTCGTAACTTCCCATGTTGTTAATTACTTCCTTCTGCTGATGTCGTCCTTCTGCTAATGTCCAAGGTTAGTATAAAGAATTGCCCTATGACTCAGATCTATAGCACAATCTTACATATGAAAGAAAGGTAACATCCTAAATGTCCTGTAGCCTCCTGTTTATAGATGTGGCCCGCAACACACCAATAAACAAGACTCCACTAGACACGGTCTATAAACACTCCAAGGACAAACCGCTCTGATACCACTTCTGTCACGACCCAACCCCGTAGGCCGTAACTGGGGTCTGACTTGGATCCCGTATACATATCTATCAGCCTCTTTCATTTGTATCACATCATGAAAGGGCATGCAAGTCGACAAGGCTGCCATAACATAATAACACGTACCATACATCATATAGACCCAGTTGAACCAAACTCACATACATAACCCACATATATATATCTGCAGACCTCTAAAAATATTAACGACAACATATGACGGGACAAGGCCCCCATCGTATCCCTAAGTAAACAAAAGCAGTTATATATATCAGCGGTCAGTACCAAAACTAGGCTCTAATACAATAGAGCCTCTTCCAGCTGAGCTAAGTGGAATCCTAAGCTGATGGACTCTTGAAACCTGTATTTGTACCTGTAGGCATGAAACGTAGCCCTCCGAAGAAAGGGGGTCAGTACGACATATGTACTGAGTATGTAAAACATAACATAATACAACTGAAGGCATATCTGAAATAGAGAAGCAGGGGATAAAATATCACATAAGAAACCTCTGTACCTGTACCCTATGAATCATAAAAGCATGCATGCTCAAATTATACAATATAGTCGGCCCTTTCAGGGATCCGGTGAATCATATCTGTAGGACCATCATAGGGCTAGTGCCATCACCACCTTATCACATCACATCATCATATATATACATACGTACCCGGCCCTCTAGTGAGGGACTCAGTGAGTTGTTCATGTCATTGCATTATCATGTCTTCATATAGCGTACCCGGTCCTATAGTGAGGGACTCGGGGGACAATGCAGTGAACTATGCACGATTATATACCCGGCCCGAGACTTGGTGAAAGAAGTATTACAGTATACACGAGTAGAGTAGTGAGTAACTATATGCAATTTAAATCATTATCGAAGACTCGACCGTATAAGAAAATTAAGCTATCGTCTGAGGACTCGAGTAGTAGTGTAGTCCTCTGAAGTGACTTCTAATTGCCATTCGAAGCTATATCAATTAGAATTTCAGGGAACCTAGACATGTACTAAAGTAATGCTAACCGCTTATGGGATCAGAAGCACTTTTTATCATATAGTCTTTAAGACTTGGAGCCTATACATTTGTGACCTCTTTAACATATAGAAGTTTTAAGGAGAATAGTTCAACTACCATAAGAGTTGGATACCCAGAAGTAAATATGAGATGCTTAAAAATGGAATTACCCCAGAGATTGTATCATGTTCTACTTACGTCTAAGACATGCCAAAAGAAGAAAAAGGATAAGCTTTACATAGTCTATACTTTCCTTTATGCGATTATCATATACATATTTCGTACTCGGCCCATCATGGGGCTCGGTGAAGCCTTAAAAGACAATACTCAATTTTTGCAGGGGTTCCAATATCAAGCAGTGGATAGGGATTATGAGGCGTACTTGGAGATCTGGAAATGGAATTATCCCCACATTTCATATATAACCCACTTAAGGCTAAGGCATGCCAAAAGGAAAGAGAGATAGCTTTACATACCTCTTACGAGTTACTCTTTATCACATTCGCCTCATCGTCCTTTGAACCTATTCAACACGGAAGCAATACAAATATCAACAACCCTTGCCCTTTCAGCATCATAAGTTGCACATGAGTATTTATAGAACTCATTTCCTCGCTCGTCTTCTCGACTAGTTCTTTAGTTAGTTAAGGAGTTTACGGAAATCGGGCAACACCTCCCCTATAACATGCCCTATTCGAATTTTCAGTTACATCCCTAATCACTACAACCAACCAACAACAATAACCTGCAGCATATATACAAACAATTCACATCAATATTACACAATACAAACTCCAAATGACTCGCTCAAAATTACGATATCCAAAATAGGGTTTCTAGTCTCTATTTCGCAAAACCTTCAACCATACGAAATAAAGGGTCGTGTGGCTGCAATCAGAAGAACCCACACCTCTTTTAGAATACTTTTCATCCCTACAACACATCACCACACCACCTACAGCCGCAGCACCATAAGCACAACACCCTACTCGACTTCGATTTAACTATAACGACTTTAATTTAGATTGTTTCTAACGTCAAGCATCTTTATGAAATTTTCATATTTCCAGCTACTTACAAGACGTGTAATACACTCCATAACAATACAAAAACCCCAAATTGAAAGGAAATACCTTACCTTACCCGAAATTGACCTAAACTCGCCAAAACTTGCCTCGGAAGTTCCTTAACATGCCTTGCATAATCCTCTACTGAATCTGTAGTCTTAATAGGCAAAAAGTGGGCTGATTTGGTTGTCTTATCCACAATCACCCATATAGATGCTGTCGGTGAGATGGCGGTAAGCCTATAATGAAATCCATATTGATCATCTCCCACTTCCATTCTAGAAACTCTATATTCTGAACTACACCACAAGGCCTTTGATGCTCAACTTTACCTTGTTGGTAATTTGGGCACTTGGCTATAAATTCTGCTATATCTTTTTTCATTCGATTCCACCAATACACTTCTTTCAAGTCATGGTACATCTTTGTGGAGCTCGGATGAATTGAATATCTATATCTATGAGCCTATACCATAATTCTATCTCAAAGACCATCAACACTTGAAGCATATAACCTACCTTAATATCTCAACACCTTATCTCCTCCTTTGGCAAAAGCCATCACTTTCTGCTAATGAACGTCATTTTTCAATTGGAGGAGAATAGGATCTTGATATAGATTTTATCTTACCTCGATAACCAATGAAGACTCAACCCCATTGTAAAAATTCACTCCTCCCTCATCAGAGTCCATAAGACGAACTTCCAATTGATCCGTGGGAGATTTTCACTTATTTAGAGCTCCTTAAACTTATCATTTTGCCTTGTTTACGTGAAAATAGATGCTTTTGATGTGGTTTTCTTCATATTTTGAAGGAAAAGGAATTATTCGTTGATTTGGAGGATAATGGAAGAAATAAAGTGAAAAAGGGCCAAAAATCGGGCTAAAATGGGAAAAATCAGGATCTGGCACCACAATAGTCTTTGCGACTGTGGAGAAGAGTGGGCCATGATCACGTTCAACAATCAGTCAACTATTTACAACCACGTGAAGACAATTTATGTTCATGATGGCTTAGTCAGCACTGGCTTCGCGATCACGGTCAATGATCGTGACCGCGATGCACGAAAATGTCAGGCTTCAAGGACAATGTTGAAAATTCTTATTTTTGATCCCAAAATTTATTATACACTCATACAAAGCCATTTATGGAGGATAACATAGAAAAGATAGAATACACTGATTTGAGAGAGCTTGGGCTTAGCTTTGAGAGTAAGATTTTCACAACAAACACCATTAGAGTGAAGATTGAGAGCCTACTTTTTAATGATTTTTAATCCTTTCTTCAACTCTTTCCTTTGTATTTCTTGATTTTAGGTGTCATTGTTATGGTGATTTGGATTTTGTATTCGAGATAAACAAATTGTGGGTTATTGATTTCCATCTTGTGCTTTTATAATTAGTTGAATATTTACTCATTTATGAATTGGGTTTTTAATTATCTAATTAATTTCATGCTTTAATTGATTTCCCATGGACTTGATCACTCCTTAGACTTGCCCATTTACTTTGATTTAGCTTGAAAGAGTCAATTGAGGCTGGGAAAAGTTGATTAGTGCATAATTTGAGGTTTAGCACTTCATATATGGATTTTAGTTAAAAATAGTAAATCCATATATTGCCTATGTTAAATCAATTGTGTTGTCACTTAATTAGGTTCAAAGGTTGAGCTTTTCCTCACTGTATATATATGGTAGATTTTTCTTATCAGTGAACATATCTATATGCACGCCATAGAGATAATAACGCCAAGCCTTGAGAGTAAATATACTGTTGCCAACTCTCAATCATGAGTCAGATAATTCCTCTCGTGAATCTTGAGTTGTCTAGAAGCATAAGCTATGACTTTGCCTTTCTGCGTTAACACACAACCCAATCCAACTCTGGACGCATCACAATAAACCACAAACCCATTTGTTCCCTCGGGTAGGGACAAAACTGAAGCAGTAGTCAACCTCATTTTCAACTCTTGGAAACTCTTCTCACAAGCATCAAACCATTGAAACTTAGTCTTCTTCTGAGTCAACTTAGTCAATGGCGACGATATGGATGAGAATCCTTTCACAAACCTTCTATAGTAGACAGCCATACCTAAGAAACTTCTTATGTCATTCGGAGATGTGAGTCTGGACCAGTTCTTTACGACTTCAATCTTCTATGAGTAAACTTGAATACCATCACTAGAAATAATATGGCCTAAGAATACCATAAATGCAAGCAAAACTCACACTTTGAAAATTTAGCGTACAACTCCTTTTCCTTAAGAGTTTAGAGAATAATTCTGATATGGTTTGCATGCTCTTTCTTATTTCTCAAATGGATCAGGATGTCATCGATAAACATGATAACAAACATATCTAAATACTGCTTGAACACTCTGTTCATGAGGTCCATAAATGTTGCAGGAGCATTAATCAAAATGAAGGACATGATTAGGAACTCATAATGAC
The DNA here is from genome assembly GCF_947179165.1 of Solanum dulcamara. Lineage (NCBI taxonomy): Eukaryota > Viridiplantae > Streptophyta > Magnoliopsida > Solanales > Solanaceae > Solanum > Solanum dulcamara. The sequence goes on along the minus strand of NC_077248.1, from coordinate 45,640,436 downwards.
CATATATGGTTTTGAAGACTATCTTCGGGATGTCTCATTCTTTTACTTTCAACTGATGATAGTATGATTTGAGGTCTATCTTGGAGAAACAAGTGGCACCCTGAAATTGGTCGAAAAGATCATTGATTCTTGGAAGGGGATACTTATTCTTTATGATTCAGCTAACGATAGTCAATACACATCCTCATAGAGCTATCTTTCTTTTGCATGAATAGGATAGAAGCTCTCCAAGGTGAGATACTTAACCTAATGAACCCTTTATCCAAGAGATCTTTCAACTACTCTTTTAACTCTGTGGGAGCCATTCTACATGGCAGAATAAAAATTAGCTGAGTATCAATAAGAACATGTATTTCGAAGTCTATCTCCCTTTTAGGAGGGACTCCAGTTAAATCCTTAGAAAAGACTTCCGGAAACTTATTCACTACCGGAACTGATAGGAGGAATGGTGTTTCTACACTATCATCTCTAAATCAGACAATATGGCAGATACACCCTCGGAAACTAAATTTTTGGCCTTAAGGTATGCAATCCTACCACTTAATAACTGGCTTAGTCAAAAACTGAAACTTGACTACTCGAGTTTTATAATTAACTGAGGTATAACAAATATAAAGTTAGGCCATGGTAAGAATGACCTCAAAGTCAACCATGTCTAACTTAACTAAGTCTGCAGAAGTGGCTTTATGATATACAAAAATTATACAATCACGATAGACTCTCTTAGCTAGAATTGAGTCACCAATAGGAGTAGAAACATTGAATGGTTCTAAGAGTCATTTAGGAAGAATCCCAAACTTAACGGCTATACAAGGAGTCATAAAAGACAAAGTAGCATTTGAATCAAGTAAAGCATAAACATCATGAGAAAAGAATCGAAGCACACCAGTGACAAATATGGCAAGTTCTCTTAGTCGTGGCGATTATCCATAGAATACAGATGATTTAAACCTCCGTCTATCCCTGAATTATCACCTCTTTGATTACCTCTATTTGACAGTGCTACCGAAGAAGATTAAGCTCTATTTCCTCTATCAATATATCTCCCCATAAGACATTCTCTATGGAAGACTTGACTGGCCACACTTGTAACAACCATTTCAGCTAGCTTGACACTCTCCCAGGTAGAACTTACCATAAGGTGGTGCCCGCATAGGACCTTGGGTCACACTTCCTTTGGATGGAGATCCCCATTCTCTGGAATTTTATGACCTCTGATCATTCCTTGTGTTGGGCGCATGTGTAATTACTGCAGTTGGTAAATAACTAGAGGAACTCTTCTGAAAGAAAGAGCGATTACCATTACCTCCCTTTGACGATTACTTTCATTCCCTATGGACTTAACTTTCTTACTTTGGTGTTCCTCTCTATCCTTCTTCTTTTTGTCCTCAACTTGTTGGGAATACACCATAAGTCTAAGGATGCCTATATCTAAGATCAATAAGGCTGCCTGGCACTCCTTTATCACATGTCTATTCTTCCTCATTTTGGCTCTCTCATCCAGAACTATTTATGAAGCATACGTAGAAAACTAAATGAATTTGAGGCCATATTCCTTGATTGTCATCCCCTTCTACTTCAAGTTCATAAACTCCTCGACCTTTGCCACCTCTCTTAGCTCTTATGGAAAGAAGTGATCTAGGAATGCACTCTCGAACTCATCCTAGACTGCACGCTCAACATCTATACCTCTACTTTCCTCTCATTCATTGTACCAGACGTTAGCAACATCCTTCAGCTGGTAGGAGACAAGTTCATCTCCCTCTATTTTTGTGGCATACGTGTCTTTCAAAATTTTCCACATGTCATCAATGAAGTTTTGAAGATCTTCCTCAACCTTGGATCCAATGATGACTAGTGGGTTCATCCTCAGGAAATCACGAATCCAATTAGAAGCAGATAATTCTTGGGATCTGGAGCTTGGGATTAGGGCATTCTGATAACTAATCTATGTAGTTATCTACTGGGTGAGCATAAAGATTGCTCTCCTAAATTAAGCCTCAGATTTCATTATGGGTTGCATGGTCTGTGGAAATTTTGGAGTCTCCCATTCTCAGCCTCATCCTCATTCTCAGTAGTTTGAGCTCACTTCCTTCTGCATCCTGGATAGTTGTGGAATATCATTCTAGGCAACATTCCTCTAGCTCAAGGTTCTCTTCGAAAGCGCAATTTGAAATCATGAAATACACCAATTAGAAGGAGATTTCATAGATTTAAAATCCATAGCACGAAATGTAGTAAAAAAGAAGTGAAACACTTCCTAATGTCCTGTAGTCTCCCTATTATAGAGGTGGTATGCTTCACACCCATAAGATGGACTCTACTAGACTCGGCTTCATAGACACCTTAGGACTCTTAAATTCTGTTATCTAATACCTAGTTTTTCATGCCCCAAGCCTACACTCAGGACGTGGTTGGCACTCAAAGAACATTGTTGGTCCTAAGGGAACTACTTGGCCTAGCAAACTCACTCAACGAAAGACTTAATTCAATATAAGAGTAAAATCAAGTAGTCATTCACATAACATACTCATCAATCCTCAAAATAATAATTTAAAGTACTCATTTAAAGTATATAAGTCAAATGTCATAACTTTAATGGTGAAAATTGTAGTTTTAAGACAGACTCTAAAAGACTCAATATGACTCCACTATAATCAGTCTATGAAGACTAACTACTAAAAAGGTGCCGAGACATGCCCCCGATTACCTCAGTGAAAATAAAATGGCATAAAGATATAAATGAAGGAGATCCTCTGAATGCAAAGAAGCCTCACCAAAATCTATGGATTATAGATCCTCAACGGTGCACCTTTGATGATCTCTAACACTTGTATCTGCATCATAAAATGAATGTATGAGTATGTAAAATGGAAAAAGAAAACTTACATCAAGTTACTCAGCTCAAGTTACTTAACTCTAAAAATAACTCAACTTAATAAAGCATGCAATGTAATACAGCAATGCTTTAAAAGATATGTAATAATCAATGTAACTCAATATAATAAAAATATAGTCCTTTTACTTCATTAGGGAGATTCTCTAACTGACAAAAAATACTTATGAGCTAGTGACAATACAATGAAGTGATGTCACTGCCACATCCATTCAATACATTTTTAGTGTAAGGGATGTCACATCATCTCTGGATCTATATAAAAGTCCTCTTTTGGGACTATTAGGAGTCACTCGAATGAATGACGTGATCCTATCCTACGCTATCTATGTAGTTTATGGGGATTGAGTCATTTAAAATTTTGCCCAAGTTGGTACTCAATACTACTCCCAAAAACATCATTATGCTCATATACATATACATCAAGTGAGTGAAACAATCAAAATATATCTCATCTAGACTCATTGGACTTTTACATCAATTTACATCAACTCCTCTTATCATCATCTCTTCTCTTAAATATAGGTAACATGCATCTCTTTAAATGTATTTAAAATATACAAGACTTCTCAAATATGACGTCTGATGTGTGAATACTCATGCTTGAAAATAAACATCAAAAGACTCTTTCAAACTCAATATTATGCTCAACTCATCATTCATTTAGTATGGATAAAGCAACATCTTCTAACATCAATAATGCATAAAATATTTAATGCAAACCTCAATTTGGGTTCATGTGTATTCAAACATGAATTTATAACCTGAAACATGGTCTCATCAAGTATAATATAATATAAATACTAGAACTCAATAAAGGAGTACATAAATACATTAATAAATCATTTTTGTGGAATTTGAAACTCGAACTCATGACTAAATTTTGATTTTATAAACATGTATGGCACGAGTACAAATTTAGTCCAATGTTCTGATAGACTTATATACTTGGAACGATGATTATCTAGTCAAATATTGAACACCTCACTTGAAAACTTTGAACCCTAGCTCTTCTTCTTCTCTTTAATTGCTTCTCTCAAAAGTTCTAAGTGTTTAGGGTATGATAAGGGACTGAGTTTTGGTCCCAAAATGTATTGGGTTAAGTTGAAAATGGGTGGAAAAAGATTGGCATTGCCCCTCATTAAAACTAGGCGGGGTAGTCCACGAGAGGCCCTTCACGGACCGTATAACTCTTCATAGACCATGAAGGCATCCGTGAAGTGGCACTGGAAAATGTTTTGGGTCAAGGTTCCATAAAACATTTCCACAGTCCGTGGAGACTTCCACAACTCATGGAGGATTCAGTAAAGTGAGGGAAATTGGGATCCTGAAGGCTGCTTTCCATGGAGCACTGTACATGATGTATAGCCCTTCATGAACAGTATAGGTGCCTGTAAATGTGGGGTTTCTAATTCCTTAGAAGGGAGAGGTTCACGGATCAATCCAAGACACGTGGAGCCTACCATAGTCCATGGAGGGGTCCGTTGACCCACCCTTGGAAAATTTCAAACATGGCCTCAACTCCACAGCTCCCTTCATGGATCATGGTGCCCACCATAGTTTGTGAAAAAGGCTCGTAAAATCCCTAATCAGCAACTTCACTTATTCTGATCATTTTAGAGTTAGTTTAGGCTAGGAACTTCAGGGGTGTTACATAGTCTTAGTGAAGCAATCCAAGACTGCATAGTAGAGGGATAACCAACCCATGCGTAGAAAAACATCAAAATCCAACATATCTAAAACAGTAAAGTCAGCTCAAGTGTTTCACCCCTGGATAGTCACCAAACATGATCAATATATATGATACACTATTAAAGGCTCACCCACTGGGGTCAAAACACATAAAAGAGCAGATAGAGCCTTAGAAGTTAAACCCAAATAGGAAGCATAATAGACAGAGACATATGCATATACAAAACTCGGATCAAATAAAGCCAAGGAAGGTTGATGGAATATAAGAATTGTACCTATTATGACAGTGTCTAATGCCTCAACCTTCGCCCTCACTTTTTTTGCATAAAGGTGGCCCTACCCACCTTTTAACTCAGCATATGATTTATCTCCTATCCTACCTACCTGATTCCCTCCTGACCCCTGGTGACTGCCTTTATAACCAGACCCTGTGCCCTGCCTATAGCTAAAGAAGCTTCTGTCAAAACTAGCTAAGCTGTCTATACAGTAGGCTCAATCATCCCTCATTGAGGACACTTTTTAGACCATTAGTCAAGCTCTCCATAGTCAAAACAACCATAAGAAGAAAAACTTTAAGAAGAATGGCAACCACGGCCTAAGGAAACCGAATGTGAGCCTTTCAAATTTTGACCTATACAAAAATCACTCTGACTAGACTAATCCCTCTGTATGATCTAGAGCTCAGCCTGAACAGGCTGGTTAGACTGGCCCTAGTGCTAGTAGTGCTGGTAATGCTGGCGAGATTTCCCATATGAGTCCTTGTCCTTATACTAGGAATCCCTATAGCTTTATTTGCCCTCGTGATAGAGCTCCTTCATAGTATGAATGTGATCAAGAACATCCAGGAAAGACCTGACCACTGAAGCCATAGGTGCAATCTTTATGTGAAACTACAACCTCCACCCACGAATGAAGCAATGAACCCTCTCCTAATTAGTATGTAGAATCATTGTAGCATGCCTAGGGAGATCATGGAATCTAGCCTCGTACTCCGATACGGTCATGAAGCCTTCTTTAATATTAAACTGATCCTTAAGATAATCTCTAACACTTCTCGGTACAAACATGGACAAGAAATCTTCTAAAAACTCAGTACAAGTCAAAAGAGGGGATGTAACCCGTCCACACTCTATAAAGGTCCTCCACCACTACCTGGCTTGTATGAAGTAGATAAGTGGTAAAGTCTAATCGTTGAAACTTTACTAATCCCAATGTATACAACCTCTTACAACATGTCGTTAGAAACTTATGGGCATACCCCCTACATCCCCATAGAATCTAAGAGGATCAATCTAAAAAACACTCTGAGCATCTTCTGCTCATCGAGCTTCATAACCCATAGTATGATAATTGGTTGAGCGATGACGAGTGCTAGTGGAACCTAAACTTTGGGAGCCGCTAATGCTGGCTAAACTTGTGGTTCTAGCATGGTTGAAGTTGGGACCTACTGCATGCCCCTAAGTATGACTAAAAGCTGAGAAATTTTCACCTGCAGCTCTGGTGCAATAGATAGCCCATGCTGTGGCTGGGCTAGTCTTGACCCCATTAGCTGCTAAGTTATAGGACCTGGGTGTGGATCATCAATTGGATTAAGTATCAGATCCCTCTACTAACCCTAAGCTGGTTCTGTAACTTTCGCACGACCTTGCAGTTAAACTCTAAACTTAGTTGGGGCTCTATCTACTGGATCAGGAGCATCACCGCCTCCCACTATCCCATACATATAAGCCATCCTATGAAAAAGTGATACAACTAAGATTCTAGAAACCGAATAAGACAACCAACACATGATAAGGGGTCAAAAGAAAGAATCTTCTTAAATATGTTGTATAGCCTCCCGAATATAGGATACATATGTCTCTGCCCAATTCCACAAGACAACTGGACATTAGCTTTTGTATCAATGAACTTGGGGCTTTGGTACCAACGTTTTCACAACCTGAAACCTTGAGTCATGATGGCACTATCCTAAATCCACTCTAGGTAAGCCAACCCATATTCCAGAATGATAAGTAATAGGCCTAGTAAGAAGAAGTCCAAATTCTAGGAACACAACATAACAAGGAAATAAATAGTGGAAGAGAAGAAATGATATAAATAGATATAATAATACAAGATCCAATCCCACAAACTCATGGATGATGATTCAAAGCTATTAAAATGAGTCCAATTGGAATGAAATCATCTATCACGACCCAACAACTAAGTTCATGATGGCACGTACCCCAAATCTCATCTCAATGCATAAGCCAAAAAGTAAAAGCATATGAGACTCCCAAAGGAGAGTCAGGCCACAAACAATCGCAAAATAGAAAAAAACAACTAAAATACCCTAAAACCTAGTGTCATAAGTTTTAAGAGGATCTAAATTCAAATCTAAATCTAAATACATAACTTAAGTTTTTGAATATAGAAAAGACTGTGAATGAAAAATGGACTAGCAGCTATCTGGATCCCAAAATCTCACTACTAATCCATTGATGATGAATCTACGAGAAAATCAACTACCTTGCTGGGTAGCTTGACTAGTAGTTGCATAAAAAAGGGACAAAGAAGTAGGGGTGAGTAAAATCCATATGTACTCAGTAGGTTTAACCGACAAAGTATCAGGAACTAATTAAAAACTATGAAATAAACTAATGAACGCTTCCACCAGCACATAGAAAAGTCCAACTCTGCCTATGCTGTCGCCAAATTATATAAAATGGCGCGAATAAAGTAAATAGATAAATATAGTTCAATAGTACAATTAATATATAGAAAAAATATCACAGGTATCAATGAAATGCAATGCATTACAATGATGCAATGATATGATAGTGTGGTAGAATAAAGGCTTTCGCACAACCTATCATATACACTTACTGAGTTGTGCTACCAAGCAGGACCTATGGGGGTCTTGCAGACCATATAACTCATCACAATCTTAGTGTGTCAACTATTTCTCCACCCAACTCATGGTCCAGGACTTATGATACCAATGTCTCATTTATGTGCCACCTATCTTATGGTCAAGGATACAAAAGATGCCACACTTTCTTTGTCAAAAGGATTTCCACAGTTCTCTACTTTCCAATGATCAATAACAGTATAAATGATGATGAATGAAATCACAATGTATAAGGCATGGATGTAATATTCAACTCAGCATGTAGTATAAGGTTCAAAGTTCTCAGAACTTAACCTTAAGTGTTTACCCCTTTCTCCATAATATCTCAATAATCAGGCATGCTCAAAACCCACAACTCAACCCCTCAGATGGGCATTACAAGTCAAATAACCTCTTCACATCTCTACTCAGTTAAGTCATAGATTACACAGTCTCAGTCACAGATAAAATATCCATAAGGCCCCCACACGGGCTATACAACACATAAAAGGCCCAACGTGGGCATCACAAAATCAGTTATCAGTCCCAAGCTACACTATGAACTTATCCCAAAGTCTACAACATAGAATTTGACTAATTACCCTAACTCAGCCCAGGAAGGATAGCCAAACCTACCTCGATAGCTGAAACCATACTTGAACACTTCCACTGAAATATATGTGTCATAAGGAATCCAATGACACCCATATTGATAGAATTCAAAATCGAGGGTAAAATAAAGTTCAAAATGAGTTTAAAATCAATAAAATTGAATTGAAATTTATGAACTAAAAATCCCAATAATTCTCACTTAAAATAAAACTTTTTCAGGGATTTAAGAGAGGAAATTCATAGGTAAATGATGGGGAAATGAAAAAGGAGCTTATCCATACAAAAACCTTCAAGAAATTAACCCAAATTTTCCTACACAAAGCTCAAAATCAATACCAATGGTGGTTTTTTGAAAATGAGACTGTTTTCATTACTTAACACTGTTTAGGTCATTTTTATACTTCGCGATCGCGGGTCATTAAACCTCGCGATCGTGAAGAACAAGGACATTCCTCTTTGCAATCGCATGACCACACGTCATAATCGCGATGAAGGAAATGTGTTGCACCAAAATGTAGAACCTGTAGTTTTTGGCCAAATTTAAAACACTATCAGTTGGACCATCGGAAATCATTAGGAATTCCATACTCAAAAACCATATATGCACTTATACTAAATTCGATATTCCAAACTCAATGGAACTATGAAAATTCGAATTCGAGGCCTCCTTGACCCAAAATCTGCTAAGTCGCAACTAAACTAGTTAAGACACTGAAATACCCAAAATACCATTGAAACCTCTAAAATTACAAAGAAGCCATTTCTAGTGTTAGATTCACCCTCCGAACCCATTGGAATCATCAGCAATCCAATACGAGTCTCTAAACTCGATTTGTTCACCAAAGTCAAATTTAACTCTTTTAAAACTAACTTTCCAACTTAAGACCTCAAATTCACCTATCAAATCCAAATCTATTTCTGACGACTCTCTTAGATCTATTTTCACATTCCGGAGCTGATGGAATAGTCGGAATCCAATTCTGAGACCCGTAGCTCTATTTGGTACTGAAAACCATTTTTTTCACAACTTAACTCTATGTAACTCAAGAATTTGTCCATTACACTATCTATTAAGGTTTTAACACATTCAACCACACAAATTGAACAAATAATACTCGGGGGAATTAATGATAGAGGGAAAATGGTAATTTTGTGCAAATCTCCAAAACTAACCCTCAAGGTCATTACAATATCCACTACTAAAAATGATGTTCATCCTAGAACATAAGATAAGGGAAAGAACTTAGAGTCTCAAAAAACCGAGGGTAATGGGCCCGCATATCAGACTCTAACTCTCAAGTTGCCTCATCAACAGGCCGATGCCACTACTGCACCTGACTGAAGCAATCTTCTTGGTCCAGAGCCTACAAATCTGTCTGTCAAGGATAGCTACCAGATCCTCCTCATAAGTAAAATCTAGACCCAACTCTACCGTATTATAAGAGATTACATGGGACTCGTTCGATACATAATTGCGAAGCATAGAGACATGAAATACTGGATGGACAACCGACAATCTAGGGGGTGAGGCCTACTCATATTCCACATTGCCGACTCTCCTCAGAATCTCAAATGGCCCAACAAAACTTGGGTTAAGCTTGCCTTTCTTCCCGAACCTCATCACACCCTTCATGGGTGATATTTTAAGCCACACGCAATTACCCACCATGAACTTTAAGGGAAGAATCCTCCTGTCAACATAGTTCTTCTCATAACTCTAAGCTATCAATAGTCAACCCCGAATCAAATGTACTAGCTCCATAGCATCTTTGAGTAGGTTAGTATCCAATGTATCAACCGCAACTGAATCAAACCACCCAATGGGTGTAACATTCCTGAAAATGCTCACACGTGCCTTAAGTATGCCTTGAGAATAGGCTGCTCATGTAATGCATTATCCTTAATCTTTTTGGCAAATTTGAGTCTGAAATATCTATGTCAAAACCTGAGGTAAAAGGGTCTTGGTAGATTTTTAGGACCTGTATATCAAAAGATAGATTTTTTGAAGAAACTACAAAAAATAGTAAAGTGCGTGGCAAGTCTGCATCACGGACTTTCTCCCGTTCATTGCAATTTTTCCTGAAGTCCAAATTTAGCCAAAGATATCATTCGCTCAAAATTATCCTATTAGGGAGCACCTCCACGTTGCGGACCTGGGCGAAGGTTTTTGTTCAAATTTAGTTTTTTAGAAAGGGCACTTTAGAATTTTCCCTAGTTGTTAGTTAATGAAACTAGATATTTTTACGACCTAATTCAACTCTATAAATTAACCTAAACATCTAATTCTATTCATTCTTTTACAATTCACCTACTCAAATATTTTTCTCTCTACAAAAGACTCTCAAGGACTTCATTAAAGACTTCAATTAAATCCACTCAAAACTCTCAAGTTCTTCCCAATTATTTAATTTTATCACTTAAGGTATGTGGGTATTGATTCATGGATTGTTTTATCCATGAAGCCCAATCAATTCCTCAAGTTGTCTATCAAATTAAAGTATGATATTTTATGGGTATTATAATCTCTAGTCATATTGCATGAATTATGATTTAAATTATGATTATGAGTCTGTTTTGATATAAATTGATAGTTATTGCATTGAATTGAAGAGTTTTTCCATGAATTATCCTATATTGATCTATAGGGTTCATAATATAATTATGGTATTTTTAATTATACTTCCTAATGATATCATATTTATAAATTATGTGTGGGCTGATAGAAAGTATGTGATCATGGATGTTTCCAAGTAAATTTCATGATTTCTAAGTCAATTGATTATACATTTGAGTTTTTACTCTAAGTTCAAGATATGAATTTCATGCAAGTTATGAAGTAAGGTGACTTAGGGCCCTATGTGGTGACCTAAGGCGTAACTATAGAAATTATGCAAATATGATAGTAATGATGAAAGGACAATTACAGTATGAAAATGAGCTACTCTATAATTTCAAACCTATGATAATGACTATGATATATGTAAATATGATTTCTATGCTATGTATGTATTTCATGGGATTTGACTTTGCACCGAGTGGACTTGAAGTAGGGGCCCTACCAAAAGCCCTAGTAGCAACCTCATGTCTCTTAAACAATGTACCACCATAGGTTGTCTTTATGGCATAGCTATTAGATCCACATATAGCGTATGTATGACCGACCTAGCGGGGTAGAGTCTACCTTGGCAAGTAGATTCCCCTTTTCTTCATTGTATGGAGAGACAATGGTATTCCATGTTATAGCTCACATGGTCTTATTGTCGGTTATGGTTCCTATACTACATATGTATGATCTCTTACGTATGTCATGATTTAAATTTATGATTTTCTCATGACTTTTCTTATCTCACCTTATCATGTGTTTTACTTGACCATTACATCCCATGATTTACGTTGCATGTCATTCCCTCATTCTTAGTAAATTCCAATATACTAATGCATACCTTTTTCCTACATTGTCTCATAATGTATGGGTTGAGGTTGAAGATCATATTCGTCCACGTGGCTAGTTAAGCTTTCCTATCGAGTGGTGTTTGTGGTGAATCTTTATTTATCGGGGACTACTCATTGAGTCGATTATTTTTTCCAAAGACTTGTTTTATATTTTATATTAAGGGTGAGCTAGGGACATGTCTTATCCCCCATCCATGTTCAGGAGTAGAGGCATCTAGTTGGACAAATGTTTCGAGGTTATGTTGTCATGTGACATTCTTCATTTACCATTCATGGTTTAGACTCTCTTATGATGTTTCCGTTTTTACTTTACCTTATGTATGCTTATGATATGTATAAAAGGCTTGGTTGGATCCCCTTAGGGGTTTTGATTGCAGTCTTATGACTAGGACCTAGGTCGGGTTGTGACTATGGGTGACTGACACCTATAACCATACAATACCTCAGATGGTGCCATATGAATGCTGGAGTGATAACTACTATTATAGGCAAACTCCTGTAAGGCCAAGTGTTGGTCCCATCGGGCAACAAAATCAATCACACAGTCCCTAAGCATATCCTTCAACACCTGAATAGTCTGCTAGGACTGGCAATTGGTCTAGGATGAAATGCTGAACTTATCCCTAGTCGTGCACAAAAACCAAGTTGTAATGCCTCCCAAAAGTGAGAGGTGAAAACTGAACCTCAATCTGATACAATAGAGATAGGTACTTTATGCAACCTGATAATCTCACGAGAAGATAGATCCTAGCTAACTAATCCGCACTTTAACTAGTCTTTACCGGGAGGAAATGGGCTAATTTGAATCGATCCACAATCACCCAAACAGAGTCATACTTACCCAATGCCATGGGTAATCCAGAAACAAAGTCGTAGTAATATGCTCCAACTTTCACTCGGGAATAGGCATCCTTTGCATAGGACCACCCGATTTCTGACGCTCATACTTCATTTATTTGCAATTTAGACACTTAGACACAAAATCAACAATTTCCCTCTTCATGCCACACCACCAACAGTTTTGTTTCAAGTCATGAAATATCTTTGCCACTCCTAGGTGAATTAAATACATGGAACAATGAGCCTCCTCTAATATCATACGTACCCAATCACCAACCTTAAGCATACAAATGCGACAATTAATCCTCAAAACTCCCTCCAAATTGAGAGAGACTGTTTTTGCTTCACCACTCAACACTTTTTCTCAAATGTCCCTCAACTTGTCATCCTCAAACTGTTGTACACAAATTTAGTCCATTAAGGTAGGCCTAGCCTCCACATAGACCAAAATCCTATAATGTGTAAAAATATCAAGTCAGACCAACTGCGTAGCCAATGACTGAACCTCCAAAGCCAAAGGCCTTTCATCCACCTTAAGGAAAGACAAATTACCCATACTAGGTGCTTTGCAACTCAAGACATCTGCTACCATATTAGCTTTGCCCGAATGATAAAAAAAGGTGATATCATAGTCTTTGTGTACAATGTATAGATATAGTTTAATGCGTTATGTATGCCTTTTATATGAAAAACTATTATTTATTATAATATTTAAAATAATATTATTTGTCTATCTCTTATTAATATATGTAGTATTTTATTAGTTAAATAATAATCTATCCCGTTTTCCCTCAAATTATTTAAATTCTAGCCACTATTGTTCAATTTCTTGTCAATTCTAGTCAATTACAACAAAATCTGGCCCAATTCTTTACCACAAATCCAATTCTAACTAACCCAATTTCATTTAATCAATCCGGTTAATCCAATTCAGAACTCGAATCTGACCCAACCAAATTAATTCAATCCTAGCCGTTCATCTCTCTAATCTAGCGGTCCAAGATCAATACCTATTCTCTTTTCGTTTGTTTATTCACTAACACCCCAAGGCCTAATCACTTCTCATTTTTTCTTTGAGAAAATTCCACCACACCTCACCTCCCTCAATACCTCCAATGTATCTTCTTCTCCCCTAGTGAGACCAAAGTTACCATCTCCGACGAGAGTCACCACCCTCTCTATTATTTTCTCCATTACTCCACCTCGGTAGCCCTTGACAGGGGAGAAGCCATTCCTTCAATCTCTTCTCTTCTTCTCTCCCATTATTTCCCTCTTTCTCTCTAGCCAAACAATGCCAAATTCTCTCTTCTCACCTAGGTAGCCACTCGCGAAAGTCAACTGATTTTCCTTACCTTCTCTCCTCTTCTGTCTTCTTTCCCACCAGTGAAAGATTATTTCTCTCTTCTGTAAATATTTTTATGTTGAAGCAGCGGACTCAGACAAAGAAAACACACCAAAGATGACAACACCACCTACCACAAAATTGAACCAACAAGAACTTTTTAAGGTCGAAACATTATTGAATAAAATATCAAGATGATATTTTGCTAAAGACGGATTTTCATAGATCCTTCCTAGTATATTTTTTAACTAGATTGCAACCCCACACCTTTGTCACACCTCTATTTCGACGGAGTTTTCCAATTTAAGTGACTATTTTGAAAAGGGATCATTTTATTTATTATTCACAGTCACCACTTAGAATTGAGTTTTGGTGTTCCAAGTCATCTTATTTAAATCCCTAATGAAAAGAAAGATGACTCTTTATTTTCTTGGTCTGCGAACTACAAATCTAGGTAAAGAATTATGTTGATCGAAGGAAAGGTATTAAGCACCCCCGAGTTTCGTAATTCTAAAACGATCGCTTGATTGACTTAAATATGGCTTGAACTAATTTTAAATATATTATATTTATCAACTTAAGAACAAACTATTATTTACCCGCCTTTTTTGATTTAATAAAAACTCATTTAAAATTGTCTTATTTTATTAGTGTGTGGTGTATTGGTAGCAGCGCTTTCCAACCTTGCCACGAATTATTTATTATCACATATAAAATATCTTCATGATTTTCTTTGAACTAAAAATCCTAAACATAGTTAAGTTATAAAAACTTCTCATAAAATGGTTTATAGATTATTTTTTTCATTTTAGACGTCGCTACTCCTCCTCAATTTTAGTTAAGCTAAAACTTAATTTCTATTTGATCTTTTATTTTATTTTCTGGTCTAATTTTTTTTGATGAACAACAACAACAACAAACTAGTGAAATCCCACAATGTGGGGTCTGGGGAGGGTAAAGTGTACTCAGATCTTACTCCTACAAAGGTAGGACGGTTGTTTCGGAGAGATCCTCAGCTCAATAGAAGCATAAAAAGAGGTCAGATAAGGCTAAGAAGTATAAGAAGTTCAAAGCGTTATGTGAAAGCAAATAAAGAAAAGCAAATAACGAAAACATAACAGATAAAATAGAGTAATCAAAGTACAGAGAGTAGTAGATGGTAACAGAAATCAGAGCACAAGAAATTATAGTGCGCTAATACGCCTACTAATAGGGAAGAATAACGGAACTTTGTACTAGACTTCTACCCTAATATGGGTCCTCCACACTCTCCTATCTAAGGTCATGTCCTTGGTAAGCTATAACTGTGTCATGTCCTGTCTAATTACCTCTCCCCAATATTTCTTTGGCCTACCCCTACCTCTTCTAAAACCATTCATGGCCAACCTCTCATACCTCCGCACTGGGACATCTGTGTCTCTCCTCTTCATATGCCCAAACCATCTCAATCGCACTGTCCGCATTTTGTCTTCCACCGAGGCTACTCCTACCTTGTCCTGAATAGCCTCATTTCTAATCCTGTCGCTCCTGGTATGCCCACACATCCATCTCAACATTCTAATCTCGGCACTTTTATCTTTTGAATATGAGAGGCCTCAACTGGCCAACACTCCTCCTCATATAACATAGCCGATCTAACCACCACTTTGTAGAACTTGCCCTTAAGTTGTGGTGGCACCTTCTTATCACATAACACACCAGAAGTGAGCCTCTATTTTATCCACCCTGCCCTAATATGATGTGTGACATCATCTCCAATCTCCCCGCTGTCTTGCATGATAGACCCAAGGTACTTGACACTACTTTTCTTTTGGATGGCCTGGTCACCAAGCCTAACTTTCGCGCCAACCTCCTGAGGTGTCTCACTGAACTTGCACTATAAGTACTCTGTCTTGGTCCTACTCAGCTTAAACCTTTTAGACTCCAAGGTATGTCTCCAATCTTCCATTTTAGCGTTAACTCCGCTATGAGTCTCATCAATTAGGACTATGTCATCCATGAAAAGCATACACCATGGAACCTCACCTTGAATTTATCGCGTCAATTCATCCATCACCAAGGCAAATAAAAATAAACTAAAAGTTAATCCTTGATGCAACCCCATCACAATTAGAAGGTGCTCTGAGTCCCCTCCTACTATCCTTACCCTAGTTTTTTCACCTTCATACATGTCTTTGATCACCCTAATGTATGCCGCAGGTACACCTTTAGACACCAAACATCTCCATAGTATCTCTCGTGGAAGTTTATCGTAAGCCTTTTCTAGGTCAATGAATACCATATGCAAGTCCCTCTTCCTCTTCCTAAACTGCTCCACCAGTCTCCTCATAAGATGAATGGCTTATGTAGTTGAGCGTCCCAGCATAAATCCAAATTGGTTCTCTGAAATATACACGTCTCTCCTTATCCTTATCTCCACCACACTTTCATAGTATGACTTAGAAGTTTGATACCTCTATAGTTGTTGCAGCTCTTGATATCCTTTTTTTTTGTATAGAGGGATCATTATGCTCAACCTTCATTCTTCGGGCATTGTTACCATCTAAAAGATGATATTAAATAACCTAGTCAGTCACTCCAAACCTACCGAGCTCGCGCTCTTCCAAAATTCCCTAGGAATCTCATCAGGTCTGGTCAATCTTCCCCATCGCATCCTACTCACAACAACCTTAACCTCTTCAATTGTAATACTCCTGCAATACCCAAAATTATGACGCCTCCCTATATGTTCTAAATCTCCCAACACAATCTCTTTGTCCCCATCTTTATTCAAGAGTTTATGGAAGTATGACTGTCATCTCTATTTAATGAAGGTCTCCTTTATCAATGCTTTTCCATGCTCGTCCTTACTGCACTTTACTTTATCCACATCGCATGCCCTTCTCTCCTGCGCTCTGGCTAGCCTGAACAATTCTCTATCCCCACCTTTCTCTTCTAGTTCAGCATAAAGGCGTTCAAAAGCTGCCATTTTTGCCGTCGAAACCGCCGACTTTGCCTCCTTCCTTGATATCTTATAAAGTTCCGTATTCATCCACTTCTCCACCTCATCCTTTCTTTCTATCAACTTCACATACATCATCTTCTTTGCTTCCACCTTTCCTTGCACTTCTCCATTCCACCACAGGTCCCCTCGATGCCGACTGCGACTACCTGTCGAGATTCCCAATACTTTCCATGCTACAACCCTAATACAACTAGCCATCCTATCCCACATACTGTTCACATCCCCACTACTATCTTAGACCCCTATATCCTTTAATTTCTCTCCCATCTATAGGGCACTAGCCGTGGCCAAACTTCCCCATCTGATCCTAGATCGGTCATTCCCGACCCTTTTCTTTTTCGTCATCTTGATCCCTAAATCCATCACCAAGAGCTTATGTCGGGTCATAAGGTTGGCAATAAAAATGACCTTATAGTATTTGCAAAGACCTTTATCATTCTTTCTAAGGAGTAAAAAACCTATCTAAGTCTTAGCCATCGAACTACGGAAGGTTACTAAGTGGTCTTCCTTCTTTGGGAAACTCGAATTGGCTATCACCAACCCAAAAGATCTTGCAAAATCCACAAGTGAAACTCCTCCTCCATTTCTATCCCTGTAGCCAAAGCCTCCATGCACATCATCATACTCTCCCGAAATAGACCCGATATGCTCATTGAAATCCCCTCTCACGAAAAGCTTTTCAGTAGGTGGTATGCCTCCCACTAACTCGTCTAAATCCTCCCAAAAGCATCTCTTGTCCTCCTCGCCTAAGCCTGCTTGTGGCGCATAAGCACTAATAATTTTCAACGTGATCCCTTCAACAACCACCTTAATCAATAGCATCCTATCATTGACTATTCTAACCTCCACTTCGTGATCCCTTAAATCACTATCTACTAAATTGCCTACCCCATTCCTATACTTCGATCTATCAGAGAACCAAAGCTTATATCCTTCTACCTCCTTAGATTTAGAACCTACCTCTTTAGTCTCTTGGACACAAGCTATATTAATCTTTCTCTTCTTTAGAATCTTAACTAGCTCTATGGATTTTTCCGTTAACGTTCCAATGTTCCAAGAACCTACGCTCAGTCTAGACGCTCCTTTACCCCACTTACCCCTCCTTACCCTCGTCTCCGTCCCCGTCCCTGAGCGAGAACATGACCCTAGTCTACCATCACTATCCAAAGCCATGAAAACGCGTATGAATTAATAAATTATTCAAAGGTCTAAAGTTAGCAAAACGTAACTACAACTGTATGAGCAAGGAATAGATATTGAAAGATATGGAAACTGGATGTACCAACTCCAGTTGAAATGAACCTTGTTGCTACCGAAAAACAAACTCCTTTTCCTCTTAGACAATTTATCAAACAAATGGGGTGTAATAAGTTCTCTTACTCTTCTTCAAAGCATTTATTAAGTAACTCCAATCAAATCAAATCAACATCTGAATCATCAATGTCAATAAGAAAGAGAACCTCACGAAGATCTGAGGTATGACCGTATTCTGCTAATGGAGAGGATAGCAACGACAACAGAGAGGTGGCACAAATGTATGGAAGCTGGGAACAGACACAGGATCCAATTATTTTCCTTTATTCTCTGTTTTGTTATTTTCTCTGCTATGAAGAATTGAGCATACGTGAAAAATATAAGAAGATGAAAATGAAAGTAAAAGTGAATGACAGATGTCCACACAAACTCTGTGACTAAACGCGTGTCAACAAAATAAGAACGCAACCAACATGGCTTATGTGTTTCACCCTTAACCAAATGTTTCAGTTCGAATTTTGGGTATGAAAAAAATCTTGTTGGAAGTGTCACCCCCGAATTGATCCTACAGTATGTGATCCGAATTTAATTGGAACTCCACGAGTTCCGAATATTGGGTGGAAAATAAAGAAGAAGTATTTTTTTCGATGAACAGTTGGAACTAATTTTTTTTTGCCTTACATGAAACATTCATTTATTGTCATTACAAGTAAAGGTTTTGGATTTGTTTTGTTTTCTTATTCTTCAAATGCTTTTTGACATTTTTAACAGAACACTAGTTTAATAAAAGTTAAGATTATATACTTTCTCATACAAATTTTGTACATGCTGCATCCGTATAAACAAGTTAAGAATGGTGGACACTTAAAATCTTTTCCTTCTTTATTTTAGCCATTAAATGAAAAGAAAACTCTACTAAACGAAACCAATGTTTTACATAATGAATCTTTGTCATTACCTATTCTCGTTATTTAAGTACATTACGACATCTACATGTATCATCACGAAAAAAATAGTATGAAAATAAGGATAGGCTTGGACAAGAATTTTAGTAGAACATGAACTAGGCTACGGGATGTTTAAACATAAGATAAACCACAAATTACTATAACCATTTACACTAAATCTAACAACGTAAAAAAAAAAATCTACACATAATATAGTGTATTGTAATCAAGTTTTACACATCATGCAATAAATTGTACGAGAGATTGAGAGTTACCTTGTGTAAAGATTAATTCAACACAAAAATAACTGATACAATCTACAAATTTCCAAAGTTAATAATAGTTAATTAACTATAAACAGCCACAAAATCGAATCCGGGAACAAGACCTCGAACTCCGGCTTTATTCTCAGAAAACACTCACTTTTCTCACTATTTTTTTTTGTATTCTCCCAGTGCTCTCTTCTGTTTCTCTCTTTTTTTTTCTTCTGCCTTTTCTCACCTTTTTTGTCTTCTCGTCTTTTTTTTTTGTCTTTGTATCTGTGTTGTCTCTTTTTTTCTTTGGATGTCCGTGTGTGTTATATAACACAATATGTTTATGTGTTTGTGGTGTTGTCAGGGAGTGGTAAGTGGAGTTGAGGGAAATATTTGTGCAGGTCGCGTGTGTGTGTGACGGAGTGGAAAATGTGTAGAGTGAGATAATGGGGGTGATGTGGGGTTGTGAGGAGAGGAATTAGGATTAGTTTGTTTATTTATTTTAAAAGATAAAAAATATATTAATAGAAATATTAATTAATTCTTTTCATACTAATAAAATATAGAAAATTTAAATAGCTAGATTGAAAATAAAATTGAGAAAACGTGATCTTATTTATAAAAAATCAAAATTGAAAGAAAACATATATTTTTCTAAATTTTCTTTTCTTTAAAACAAACTTACACTAAAATGTGACTCTATTATTTTTGTAGTTTTCAATTCTTTTAAAATAAATTTACTGAAAATAAGATAAAACCAAATACTTAATTTAGATACAAAATAAATATTGAAGCACTAAAAAAATGTAAAATCTTAGGTTCGGTCAAAACTTATGTGTCTACAGTTTGAGCCTCTTTGACTGAAAATACGAAGAGCTTGCAGACAAAGAAGTAAGCAACATGACAACTTTTGACCGAACTCTTATTTGAAAGAAAAAAGATGTGACTGAGTCCTTGTTTTGGACAGCCTACATATCCCAACCTATAAGGGAATTAGGTCACGTGTAGTTCAAGAAGATGAAATGAGGAGTTGGAAGTCATGTGAGGTCCTATCGAGGCTCTAGTTTACGGCTCCTGTTTTACATAGAAATACAAGACAAAAAACCTAAAGAAAATACAAGTACAAGATTCTATCTATTTAGCTTTTCTTGAATCTTGACTTGGGTCTTCTTGCCTTTCAAGTGATGAGATATTTGTTTTCATCTCGAGTGAGCTTGAAGGTGAGAACTTGTTCTTAAGGTAGGATTTTGCTAATTGATCTTGATAATCGACCTTGTTTTTAAGGAAAGCTCCTGCTACTTGAATTTAAATGGACTTGAAAGTTGACAATGCTTTCCAGATAAGATCCTTAAAATGTGGATTGAGCTCATTCGAAATGAGAATTCTTTGAATTAAGACTCTGAGTGTCTTGAGCTTTGTTGCAATGCATTCTTAAGATGACTTTCGACTTGTTTAATGTAGCTCTATTGATCGTGAAGATCCACTTAAATAGAATCCCACTAGTTCCTTTGTCCAGGAGGGTCATGTTAGTCCCATTATGTAGGAAAATCTTGCTAAATTGAATTATTATTATTATTATTATTATTATTATTATATTATTATTATTATTATTATTATTATTATTATTATTATTAATAATAATAATAATAATAATAATTAAAAAAAAGTAAAATAAAATAAAAAATTAATAGAACCAACAAAATTTTCCCCAGTTTACACTAGAAAATATTCTGTGAGTTATTAGCATGAATAGGAAATACTTGTACCAAAAAGTAAAAATGCAAGACATACATGCAACTAGGGTATTTGTTCCCTAGAAATGAAAGATGATAGGATTTTTGTTCCTTAAAATGCAAGACATACATGCAACTATGGAGTTTGTTCCCTAATGTCGAAATGCCACTAGGGCGTTTGTTCCCTAGAGATAATGGGGGTGTTTGTTCCCTAAAATACCATTAGGGTGTTTGTTTTCTGTGCCAAAAAAATAATTAGAATAAGGTATTTGTTCCCTAAGGTCAAAATAAAACTAGGATGTTTGTTCCCTATAAATAAAAGATAATTGGGTGTTTGTTCCCCAGACATGAAATATAATAGGATGTTTGTTTCCTAAATTACTATTAGGGTGTTTTTTCCGTAAGGTCAAAATATAATTAGGGTGTTCTCTAAAAATGAAAGATGAGAGGGTGTTTGTTCCCTGAAATGCAACTAAGGTGTTTGTTCCCTAAGGTCAAAATGCAACTAGGGTGTTTGTTCCTTAAAGATAAAAGGGTGTTTGTTCCCTGAAATACCACTAGGGTGTTTGTTCCCCATGGTCAAAATGAAATTAGAGTGTTTGTTCCCTATGCTGAAAAAAAATACAAAGATTCATAACATAATTGTATGCTAAAATGAGATGGAAAAGTGAAGAATTGAGAAACTTCCCTTTCATGGTGTTCTTCTTTGAGAATTTCTAGTAGGTCTAGACAATTAGGAGATTCCACTTCGCCAACTGGCTTACCTGCGCTTTCGTGTCTCTCAGTGTGGTCAGCACTGGGTGTTTCCGAGCAGCAAGGCTTACACCCATTCGCATTAGTTCATCCAAAGTTCCTTACCCTTATGCACGAATTATTGAATAAGCCATCTTTCTATCAAGGTTAAGGAGTCAACTAAGCATCTCAGCGGCAGGATTGAATACCCGGATCGAATTAGAGTTCACGCCGCCCGCCCTGAACAAATAGGAGGCGTGGGCCACAGGTCGCACATAAGCCGTCGGGTCGCATGACAGAGGAACATCCAACATAAAGATGCACACTCTTTCATGTGAAATGTTCATCTTCATAGGAGTTTTTTGATAGTAGTCGTGACCAACAGCCATCAACTCTCGGCTTGTTGGTAAGAAAAGAGCTTCAAGCCCGATTTTAGGTAGCGCACCCTCCACACAAGCACCGCCCAACGAAGGGGGGCGGGGAAAGCTACAAGCCCAAAACCTTCGACCCTTTTTTCTAAATGGGGGTGCCCGAGGAATCTCATCTTCTCATTTTGTCGTTGAGGCCGAAGTGTTTGGCCTTTCCTTCTCCGCGCCCGCTCAGGCTTCGCTGACCTATTGCGTGGTAAAAAGAAGAAAGTACGAAAGAATAGTAAACGGAGCACACCGCAGAAAGATTCTAAATATGATAAGTCCCCCTTGGATTCGAGAAGAAGGAAATAAAGAACGGGAATGAAATGAAATAAGGCGTTTCTAGCTCTAGTTTTGGATGAGCTTCTCCCAATTATGTTTGGTAATAGAATAGGGCGGCTTGCTGTGACCAAAACTTCCTGTATTGCTTTCTTCCTGTTCAACAAAGAAAAATTTGTTAGTTTCAACAGTGGTGGTTGGTTCGTGGCCTTGATCTTCTAGTGACTTGTTTTTGCTTCCACGTCGTTCAATAAAAAACTAACTCTCTTAGTGGTTGATCAAGATACTCAGAGATCCTTGTTTTTGACTTTAGGCGACCCTTCTCATAATCAACTTTAGTTATTTTGTACTCATTCTATTTTGTTTCAGATGTACAACTAGCCACAAGTTCAAGACATGTTCATATTAAGTCAACTCCGATAATCCTTCGTGCGTGTTATTGTTTGATTTACTCCATCTTTGATGTGCTGATCAGAATTTGCTTTGTACAATTGAAAAGATGGTAACATATTTTGAAATCATTTGTCATTTGATTTAATAAAACTAACTCAAACAAATAAAGCAAAAGAAATAAAGTGGTACCAAATGAAAAGAAGCAATATTTAACAAGAGAGGTCCCTTTTTGAAAGAGAAAGGAAAGAAAGGACTCATTCGAATATGATAGACAACTTCAATGATCATGATATGTATTTTGGATTAAATTGTATGATCTTTTCTATCACTTCATTCTTGTCAAACTGTTAGACTTTGAAGTCTTACTTTTATTCTTCAACTTCCATAGTAAAATTCACAACTCACTTTCGACTAGTGATGCCCCGGAGGGTTTTCACCAAGATGTCTCTCTCATTTTTTTCTTAACTTTCTAGTGCCTTACGGTGTCTTCGAATGTTTTCATCAATAAGGCTCTCTCATTTTGTGTATCTCTCACTCGCCATCGCCTTAGGATGACCATGAGAGTTTCCACCGATTGGACTTTCTCATTTTTCACTTTCTCGCAAATCAAATGATGTCTTATGGTATTCATGAGGATTTTCACCAACACGATTATCTCATTTTCCACTTCTTATGCAAGTGACATGATACTTTTCCTTATATGATAATCAATAGTGAAAGTTTGCTTAACTTGTCATTCTAAAAAATTGATCAGAAGGTCTTTCATTGGATTGTAATTTGACTTTTGGACAGGGTTATAAAAAATAAGGGCATGAAAGCTCAAAAATAATACTTGTAACAAGGTTAAAACTTACAACTTTTGGAATCGACTCTTTGTAAAAAAAATAAAAACTGTTTTTTGCCCCAATTTTTATGATGGGGAATTTCTATATTTTTTCTTAATTGGACCGAACCTTAGAATAAGGCTACCTACGTATCTTATCAAAATAAGAATCAGGTCGAACATTGTTCAGAAAAATCAAAAAATATTTTTCTTTTTCTTGCACTTGTTTTTAACAAAATGGTATCTTCTAAAAAGAATTTTGGATAGAAAGAAATCAATTTGTGGTTGATCATGTCTTGACTTTAGTTGGTACCAACAATTAGTATTATGCTTATGAATCACCTTCAACTACTTCCAGACAAATCTGAGTTCAACCTTGAAGTAATTCCTATAGTTTCAAATGGTACCTCAAACATACTTCAGCTTTGACAAGATCTGTTCATCTTGCATCAATTAAGGGGTTAAGATTATTCATATCCTGATATTTCAAGCCCTACCGCAATTTTAGCCCTATTTCACACAGAATAGAAGAATTTATATTGTAGAACATTTTGATAACCTCTCACACTCAAAAAGATGTTCAATGCATGAGATACCATATACTTGGCCCTCATGTGAGTATCCACTAATGTGAGAACACCAAAAATGGAATTAAGTAAGACTTGTTATCGGCTTATAATGTAGTTTGGAAGGGGTAGGATATTCTTTTTCGCTAAAGTGACTATTTCCTCGCTAAGCATTGTATTATGCTCTCAAGTTATTTTCTTCATTTTCGCACTTGATCTTTGTTTGCTTGGTTGCTTTTTTTTTGACTTTCTCCTCTTTTTTTTTGAGTTTTTCTCCTTTTGTTGGAGTTTTTATTTCTGGACTATCACATTTTCCATCTTTCACTTTGTCATCCAACTTAAATCTTTGTGAGTGCACTCCTGGAGATGAGGAAACATAGATATAATGCATTTGTGCACTCAAAATGATATGGGCTAAGATGTGGTTATCAAAATAAAAATATTTTAGGATCAAAATGGGAAATACCTAGATTATGTGTCATTTGGTAGGCTTATAAGGAACAATTGGATCAAAGAAAGCCTACAATCCTTTCCCAAATTAAATGTTGCTCAAAATTTTGCCTCAACAAACATTTGGGGCGAGTTCTAGATCAACAAGTCGTGCTATATAACTTTATATCTAAAGCTCAACACACAATGCACACGAAATAATGAGGTCGAATTTGTTTAGCATTAACTTTAAGCAAGATAATTTCTCAAATGTGACATAAGTATAATCAAGAAATACCCAAAGAAATCTATGGGTTACAACAAAGTTGGTCAACTTTATCATGTCAAATAGTTTAACACTTTTTTTCCTTATGCACACTCCTAATTATGTTGATACCAACAAAGTCAAGAGACTTTATTTAAGAAGAAAAAATGATCTTCTTTTTAGGAATATCGAATCCATAAAAGGCTGCCTACGTATCTCATCGAGGTTATGAAAATTAGGCATGTGTAGTTCACAATGCTTGATATGTGAAGTAAGAATTTTATTTTTATTTTGGATTTTTAAATGAGGATAAAAACTTTTCTTTTTTTGAATTTCTTGAGTAAAGAAGAAAACCTTTTTTCACAAAGTTTTGACTAAAGATCACTGCCCGAGGAAGGATGCCTACGTATCTCATCAAGGTAAGATTCAGGTGTGCATAGTTCATGAAGATCATGTAAGCAAACTATGTGTTCTTTTTCTGTTATAAGAAATAAACATTTTATTTTTATTTTTATGAACAAGGAATAAAAGTTTTCTTTTTTTGACATTTTTGATAAAGGAATAATAACTTTTTCTTTGAATTTTTTGAATAAAGATCACTGGACCCAAGAAGGGTTGCCTACGTATCTCAACGTTTTGAGAATCAAGTTGTGTAGTTCACAAAGCTTAAAACATGAAGTAAGAAAATATCTTTTTTATTTTTTATTTTTTTGAACAAGAATGAACGAAAAAACTTTTTTTTTGAATGTGTTACAAATATTTATATTTTTAAAAGTAAAGATCACCGAACCCGAGGAGGATTTCCTAAGTATCTCAACGATATGACAATTAGGTGTGTGTACTTCACAAATATCATTAGAAAACTTCGTATATTCTTGGTTATAAGAAATACATATTTTTTTTTATGAACAAGGATTTTTTTATGAACATGTTGTTTTGAAAGAGGGTTCATAAACATACTCCATTATTTTTAATAAGAAATATTTTTTTCAACAAGGAATAATATTGTACCACCCCCGAAGTCCTTAGCCTAAACTAATCCTTCAAGAGACATATTGATCTTCACGATTCGTGAAGAGTGCCCATGAAGAGGCCTGGTAAGTGGAAGATAGGGAAGGAAGGGACCACGGAAGGCTCTACAACCCGTGGTGCTTATCGGGTCCATGAAGCCCTCCGTAAGCCCGACCCGGTGGACCTTTGAGACATGCGAGCACCACAGGAGAGGACCACGCCCCGTGGTGATCATCATGAGCCATGGTGGTCTCCGTGGTGGCCACCTCCCCCAAGCCAACTTAAGTCCATGGACACGAAACCCACCATGGACTATAGTGGGCATAACAAACTGTGGTGGCCTTTGTAAAGGGCAACCCCTCTTGACCCATGCTACAGTCCAGGATCACGACACCCACCATAGATCGTGGTGAGCTTCCATGGTGGACTTCCACGAAATGTATCCGCCTAGTTTTAATAAAGGGCATTTTAGTCTTTTCCCACCTTTTTTGAACTAAACCTTGCATGTTTAAGGACTAAAAATCAGTCCTTTATCATACCCAAAAGGGTTTTTATCTCATTCACACTTGTACGTTATTGAGAAAAGCGATTGGAGAAAAGAAAGAAAGGTAGGGTTCAAGGTCTTTGAGCAATCCCTTCGCATCCTTCAACAAAAGTGAGTATGTAACATCCATCCCTGGAAAGGGTTTCATCATTAGTATATTACTTATTGCCTGTGCATAGATGCCATTTAGACCCATTAGAAATTGGATCAGCCTTTGATCTTGCAAAGATTTAGCTAATTTTGACTTTCCATCACATGTGCAAGCACAATAACATACAATATTTGCATTCAAAGAGTCCAGCTCATCCCAGGTCCTCTTCATTTTTGTAAAATACCCTGATATATCAGAATTTCCTTGAATTAATATGTTTAATTCATTTTGAAGGTGAAAAAACTTGGTACCATTAGACTTACCAAAACTTTACTCAAGACTGTCCCGAAGCTTTTTGGTAGTGGTGGAGTAGATTACACTATCTCCAATATCCTTGGATAGTGTATTCAGCCACCAAGAGATCACCGTGTCATTGCAGCAGCTCCATTAAGGAAAATTTGAAGAAGTGAGATTTGGTGTCCGGCAGGCACCATTGATAAAACCAAGCTTCTTCTTGGCTGATAGTGCTATCAAGATGGATCTCCTCTATCCTGGAAATCCTCTTCCATCAAACACTGTGCTGATCAGGAGAATCAGATAGATGAAGATAGTAGGGGTGATGCTATCAAGATGGATATCCTCTAGCCTGGAAATCCTCTTCCATCAAACACTGTGCTGATTAGGAGAATCAGATAGATGAAGATAGTAGGGGTGATTGGAATTCGCAGCAGCTGTAGTAACTAGGTGATTGGAATGAACAACAGCTGTAGTAACATTAGCAGTGTTATTCTAGAATTGATATTACTTGTTTCTTCTATCATTTTAGAGAATTGGAAATATTTTGATTATGAAATTTGATGGATCGAGTTCATTGTTCTGATACCATATAAGAATGAAAGGAAGCTTGTAGTGAATTTCTGATCCTCTTTCATTGATCATTATGTTCTCTCTTTATACAAAATAATTAAAGGAAAATGCATAAGAAAAATATTCAGTTGTACACTTTTCCCAATCCTATATAAAGTATTCTAAGCATGTAGAAAATTATATTCTTTTATATGTTGAATATTGTGTTGCTCACGTGCTTGCTTCAGCATAAAGAACAGTGCTGATCAAAGACTTCACTATTTCTTCTATTTCTCCTTTCTTTATTTCTACTACTCATGGATAGTGAATCTAAATGGATCTTATCATTCTTGTCCTTTCCATTTCCAACAGAACAAGGTACAAAAAAAACAAAT
This sequence comes from Solanum dulcamara, assembly GCF_947179165.1. Taxonomy (NCBI): domain Eukaryota; kingdom Viridiplantae; phylum Streptophyta; class Magnoliopsida; order Solanales; family Solanaceae; genus Solanum; species Solanum dulcamara. The sequence goes on along the minus strand of NC_077248.1, from coordinate 45,612,756 downwards.
ATGAAATTGAACAAGCGATAAAGTAAAGGAATAGAATTATCCTGAGGTCTGATACGTTGATGATTGGTAGCGTCCGAGAAGAGATTGAGCTTATTTATATGATCAATAATAGTGAATTGTAGAACACAAGAACTTGAGAGTACAAGAGCTTAAGAATATAAAAGAACATTGTATTTCTTTGTGAGTAGATGATTATTCGATAGAGGTTGAGTTTCATTTTTATTAAGTTTGGTTGCTTCGGAGCTAGGTAGTCTCACAAGGGTGATACCGGGCTCAAGTCTCATAATCAGGATGTTCGGGAGCACGGTTGCATCCTTTAGTCATGGATGAGGAGATGCATGTGCCTATTGTTGTTGAGTTGGACTTGATATGTCTTTTATTCCAAGTGTCATCTTCTGTTATGAATGGGCCGAGACTAGTTATAGCAAAACAGTCCAATAACACATTAAATAGTTATGTATGGGATCCAGGTTGATAAAAATTCAATTAGTTTACACACATTGGTGGACAAATTAAAGTATTAGTAAAGCATTTTCAACTTCAATTTCCCACATTCATAAAGTTTTCATTAAGAAATAATTAATCTTGATTTTAAACCAAAAAAATGGCAAGCAATAAATAAATCAAAAAGAATAAGAGGTTGTAATATGATAACTGAAAAAAGGATAAGTGCCTCTATCATGCATAAGAAAATACCAAGTAAATGATTTTCGAGAGATTAAGCTTTTTGTAAAAGTGAATCCAATCTTCATAGTTCATGCCATTAAAGGTCTGATGGTAATTTTTCATCCTTAGCCAAAGGTCTGGTGTTTGAGCTTGGATATGAAGTCGCCTTTAGTAGGCAGTACTTTACCCCCACAGTGGGATTTTCCATAGCGAATCCGGACTAGTCGGGCCAAATTATCCTCTGAATGTCATAAATGCATTCCAACTGCATTGAATATGAGCCCTACTCCAATAACATTTCACCATCTGCAAGCATGTATCTTGCCATAGCTATATATATAAATTGTTAATTATGTCTTAAATTTTCCCCTTATACTTATGAGGAAAATCATAATCCTTATTAGTTTAGAAGACACTATCCTAATATACTTGAGAAAGGAATATTGTAACACCCCTCAAAATATTTCCCTAAGATTCGGACCTTTCTTGTACACGTGTAGGGTCTAACTCAATTATTTTGAAGTATGTACTTGAGTTAAGATGAGTCCCTGAGTAATTGAAGAGTGTTGGAGGCGATGTGGGGTCACAGAAGACCCCTAGGACCAAGCTAAGCCCAAAAGATTCATCGTGGCTAAGTTTTAGGATGAGTTCATATAAGGGGTCGACTTCTAACGATCCTATCTTTTGAAAGATGACAATCTGGGTGGACCACGACCTATTAAATTAAAGGTCATCGAGTCTTCTTTCTAATGCCACCAAAAATGTAAATTTTGAAGTTCGGAGTCAAAAGATATGACGATCCTAAGACAAACTAGCACGGCATGAATTTCATTTTTGGGCCTGGGTTGCAACTGCTAGGGAAATAGCCTTGGCGCTGTAAGGGCACAACGCGCTACTATTGCGCCAGAAACATGCCTCAGTAGTTTGGTCCTTGGCGCGATGTGCCACTAAAAGTTGTGTAGGGTTTTTCAAGACTAATTTCCAGAACCCAGGAATAATGGCCTTGGTGCTATAAGGGCGCGACGTGCCACTATCGCGCCAGAAACATGCCTCAGTAGTTTGATCTCTGGCGCAGTGCACCACTATGAGGTGTGCAGGTTTTAGGCGTAATTGGTCTGGCGCTGCAATGGCACAACGTGCCACTATCGCTCTAAGAGCATTTTTGCCTATTTTTCAGAACTTTTGAGAAGGGGCAATTTGGGAACTGTCCCAAATTATATATGTATCATCCTTGAGCATTTGGGGACATATTTTTAGCCCCCCCACTCTCTCTAGAAAAGCCCAAGAAAACTCTGTCTTCTTCATCTTCTTCTTCTTCTTCTCCATTTTCGACAAAGATTTGTCCCAAGAGCTTCAAGACTCCAAGTTCCCATTGAAGACCCAACAACAAGGTTTTCTTCAAGTATTCACTAAGGTATGTAAGTCTATCTAAAACATGGGTTGAGTCCACCTATGTGCCCTATACCTTCTTTGAGGATAAATGCCCATAGAAATGGAGTTTCTTGCTAGGGTTGTGTTCAAATGAGTTTTGTTGTCCATTAGAGTGATTCTTGCTATGTTGATGAGGTTTAGTCAAGAAATTCCAAGAAGATTCTTTATGTGAGTATGAGTTGATGAAGATGAGTTGTTAAATATGTTTTATTGATTTTCTTAGTTATGTGGATTATGATAAATGATGCTATTTTCTTAAAAATGATGCTTATCTTGAATTGTTGATTTAAAGCCTTGGTGTTGTGATGAGTTTCAAAGATTGGTTAAATGGATAGAGGAAATGATTGGTTATGTTTACATGTTGCTATAAATGTTCCTTTAAATTTCTCTTGAAAGATATGATTTAGAGATGATTGATTGTGCTAGAGTGGATGAGTTGACAAGGTTTAAATGAGACTTGTCGATATGATTTGATTGAATCGATTGGATGGAGTTTTATGAGCATTGAGTCTTGGGAGGAGTATCAAGCACTGAATTGGGTAAGAGTAATCCATACTCGAACCCAATAACTACGTCGCCAAATGTAGGAGAAGATTGAACCGTTAAAGTCAGATGTTTCCCCAAAATGTTTGTCCTGACATTATAGGACTTGGTTGGATTAGATACATGATTGGTTGACTCGTTCATGCCCTGGAAAAGCATGAACAGATGTGGCAACAATGTCGGCTTGTTGTACTGTCACTGGCTTATAAGTGATGGTTGTCAGATAAGAAAAATTCCCACATAAGTCTTGATAGTACTATGAGTCGGATTGAGTTGAATGGTATGTGAATGGTCCCGTCTAAACCGTATTTTATTTAGATCTAGGACACTTGATTGAGTTGTTATTTCTCTTGAGTTGAGTTCCGAGTGGGTTTGATGTTTCCTTTATGTCATTTCATTCGGCCATTTTACATACCAGTACATTCTACATACTGACGCCTTTTGGCCTGCATCGTTTCATGATGCAGAGACAGGTACTAGAGATCATCAACCGGTGCTCCATTGAAGATCCACACCCATTTCCAGCTATCGGTGAGTCCTCCTTGTTTCGGAGGATATTAAGCCCTTTTTGTATAGTTTTGATGTCATTTACTTTGTCTTGATTGTGGGTAGCCATGGGTTTGTCATGGGCACCTTCTAGGTTGTAGATAGAGGCTTCATAGGCCGGAGTGTAGAAATGTTGAATTGTTCTTTTGAGTAGCCCTTTTTAAAAATTTCTTGTCGAGTTGATGGTTGTTTGGACTTTGGCCCTAATTTATGAACAGTATATCATTAATTGAGTTTTCCTCTAAGAGAATGTGATTGAATAAATGTGTGATTAGACCAGGTGGTTCGCTCGGAGGTTAGAAATGGCTTTCAAGTGCCGGCCACTCCTAGAGTACCCTCCCGGGATGTGACAAATATGGTATTAGAGCACAGAGTTCAAGAGTACTAGGGAGTCCATGAAGCCGTGTCTAGTAGAGTCTTGCTTATGGGTGTGTTGTGCACCACACTTATAAGCAAGAGGCTATAAGACATTAGGAATTGTTTCCCCTCTTTCGTACTCTGAATTCGTACGATGGAGTTAAACTCTAAGAAACTTCCCTTCTAATTCGTGCGTTTATACATTACAGATTATGCCTCCAAAATGTACTGCTAGCCAAAGAAATGCCAAAAATGCAGAGATGCCCAGTCTGAGATACGCCCGGCAAGGGCTAGAGGCCGACCTGTGAGGTATGCGGAGGCGCTTCAAGTGTCTGCTACCCCGCCTGCACCCATGTCAGAGATGGAGTTTAGAGAGGCGATTGCAATGCTCACTCAGTTAGTGGCTGCCCGAAATGGTAATCAGAGTTTGCCGACTCTTAGCTCTAGTCCCCAAGAGCCGTCTGCTGTCGCTAGAATTCGAGACTTTCTGAGAATGAATCCGCCGGCATTCACGAGTTCGAAGGTTGATGAAGACCCCCAAAATTTTATTGATGGGATGTGGAAAATTCTGAAAGCTATGTATGCTATAGAAATTGAGGGGGTTGAGTTGGTGTCTTATCAACTCAAAGATGTGGCAAACATCTAGTATAACTAATGGGAGCAAGGTAGGGGTGAGGATGCTGAACCTACTCGGTGGGATAAATTTTAAGGAGACTTTCTTCACCACTTCTTTCCCCGAGAATTGAGGGAAGCGAAAGTGGAGGAATTTGTGAACCTGAAACAAGAAGGTATGAAAGTTAAGGAGTATGGCCTGAAGTTCATCCAGCTATGCAGGTATGCTCCAAAAATGATCCCAGATATGAGGTCAAAGATAAGGAAGTTTGTCTCCGGATTAGGGAGGCATGCGAAGGAGTGCAAAACAACATTGTTGATCTTGGACATAGATATTTTGTGACTAATGGTGTATGCTCAACAGGTGGAGGATGAGAAGATAAACGACAGAGAGAAGCATCTGAGCAAGAAGACAAGATCACCTGGGCATGAGAATGAACAGAGGCAAAATAAGGGCAACAAGTCCTTTTTCCAGAAGAGGACTCCCAATTATGCCTCATCTACCGCAAGTGCACCTATGCCGCAGAAAAGGTATGACCGGCAAGTATAGAGTCGCCAGAATTTCAGACCCTAGGGTTCTCAATCCCAAGCTAGCATGGGTCAAGGTTCGCAAGTGAAGCCACCATACATCAAGTGTGGTAAGCTCCACTTGGGAGAGTGTAGAGCGGGGAGGGTCGGTTGTTATAAATGTGGCCAAATGAACCATTTTCAAAGAGAGTGTCCAACATGGGGAGACAGGGCCCAGTTCTCTACTACTGCACCACCGGCTAGGGGTGATCAGGGCACAACTTTAGGCATGAGGGGAGGTACAAATCATTTATATGCCATGGGTAGTCGCCAAGATCAAGAGAACTCTCCAAACATCGTGACGGGTATGATTCGAGTCTCTTCTCTTGATTGTTATGTATTGATGGATACGTGTGCCACCCTATCTTTTGTGACTCTTTATGTGGCTAGTAAATTCAATAAAATTCCTAAATGCCTTTTTGAGACTTTTAGTGTAGCTACTCCAATCGGTGATTTTGTCTTAGCTGAGAGAGTTTATAGAGATTGCACTATGTCAATTCATCACAGGGATACCTTGGCCGACCTAGTTGAGTTAGACATGGTTGATTTTGATGTGATCCTTGGCATGGACTGGCTTTATGTCTGTTATGCCTCTATTGATTGTAGAACTCAGGTTGTCAAGTTTAAATTCCTGAATGAAGCTGTCATAGAGTGGAGGGGTAGTCTTGTTATGCATAAGGGTAGGTTTATTTCTTACCTTAGGGCCAGGAAGCTAATCTCAAAAGGGTGTATCTATCATATTGTCCGAGTGAAAGATGGCAATGTTGAGTCTCCATCTCTTGAGTCGGTCCCAATTGTCAATGAGTTTCCCAACGTCTTTCCTGAGGATCTGCCTAGAGTCCTTCCTAATAGAGAGTTCGACTTCGGGATTGATGTTCTTCCTGATACCCAGCCTATCTCAATCCCTCCATATAAAATGGCTCCAGCCGAGTTGAAAGAGTTGAAGGAGCAGTTGAAGGACTTGCTAGATAAGGGATTCATTAGGCCGAGTGTCTCACCATGGGGTGCTCCCGTCCTATTTGTGCAAAAGAAGGATAAGTCTCTTAGGATGTGTGTTGACTACAGGCAGTTGAATAAGGTCACCGTAAAGAACAAATACCCTCTCCCCTGATTAGATGATTTATTTGATCAACTTCAGGGTGCCACGTGTTTGTCAAAAATAGACTTGAGATCCAGCTACCATCAGTTGAAGGTGAGGGAATGTGATATTCCGAAGACCGCCTTTCGGACTCATTATGGCCACTTTGAATTTTTGGTCATATCCTTTGGGTTGACAAATGCCCCCGCAGCATTCATGGATCTCATGAACCGGGTGTTTAAACCATATCTTGATATGTTTGTGATTGTATTCATAGATGATATTCTGGTCTATTCCAAGAATGAAGAGGAGCACAATCATCATCTTAGAGTCGTCTTGCAAATTCTGAAGGACCAGGTATTGTATGCAAAGTTCTCCAAATGTGAATTTTGGCTTGCATCAGTGGCTTTCCTAGGCCACATTATATCTGGAGATGGTATTCAGGTTGATGCTCAGAAAATTGAAACTGTGAAGAATTAGCCCAGACCCACATCCCTGACAGAGATAAGAAGCTTCTTGGGTTTGGCCGGCTATTATCGAAGGTTTGTAGAGGGATTCTCATCCATATCATCACCATTGACTAAGCTGACCCAAAAGAAGGCCAAGTTCTAATGGTCCGATGCTTGTGAGGAGAGTTTCCAAAGACTGAAGGCCAAGCTAATCACTGCTCCTGTCTTGACTTTGCTAGATGGAACATAGGGCTTTGTGGTCTACTGTGATAGATCCAGAATTGGTTTGGGTTGTGTGTTGATGCAAAGGGGGAAGGTGATAGCCTATGCTTCAAGACAGCTTAAGGTTCATGAGAAAAACTACCCAACTCATGACTTTGAGCTGGCAGCTGTGGTATTTGCGCTAAAACTTTGGCGCCACTACTTGTATGGAGTGCATGTTAATGTGTTCACCGATCACAAGAGCTTGCAATATATTTTTAGCCAGAAGGAACTCAACCTGAGGCAAAGGAGATGGCTCGAGCTGCTCAAGGATTCTGATATGAGCGTCCTCGACCATCTAGGTAAATCTAATGTTGTTGCTGATGCTCTTAGCAGGTTGTCCATGGGTAGCACTGCCCATGTGGAGGAGGGAAGGAGGGAATTGGCGAAGGAGGTATATAGATTAGCCCGATTGGGAGTTCGACTCGAACAAAACAATGAAGGTGGATTAAATGTTCGAGATGGGGCTACGTCCTCACTTGTAGCAGAGGTAAAGGAGAAACAAGATCAGGATCCCGTCCTCCTCCGGTTGAAGGAAGTTGTTCACAAACAAGGGGTGATGGTTTTCACCAAAGGGGCAGATAGTGTGTTGAGGTACCAAAGTAGATTGTGTGTACCTGATGTCGATGATGTTTGAGAGAGGATTATGGCCGAAGCGCATAGTTCCAGATACTCTATTCATCCAGGCTCCATAAAAATGTATCATGACTTGAGGGAAATCTATTGGTGGAGTGGGATTAAGAGGGATATTGTGGAATTTATTTCCAAGTGCCCGAATTGCCAACAGGTGAAGGTTGAGCATCAAAGGCCATGTGGTGTAGCCCAAAACATAGAAATTCCAGAATGGAAGTGGGAGATGATCAACATGGACTTTATCACTAGTTTGCCAAAATACCAAAAGCAACACGATTTGATTTGGGTAATTGTGGATAGGATGACGAAATCAACTCACTTCTTGGCAGTTAAGACTACTGACACTGCAGAAGATTATGAAAAATTTGTACATTCAAGAGATCGTCAGACTGCATGGGGTTCTCTTGTCTATCATCTCAGACAAAGGATCTCAATTCACTTCCCAATTTTGGAAATCCTTTCAGAAGGGACTGGGTTCGAAGGTGAACTTGAGTACGACTTTCCACCCCCAAACAGATGGCCAGGCAGAGCGCACCATCCAGACATTGGAAGATATGTTGAGGGCATGTGTGCTTGACTTCAAGGGAAATTGGGATGATCACTTACCTCTCATAGAGTTTGCATATAATAATAGTTATCATGCAAGCATTCAAATGGCTCCTTATGAAGCCTTGTACGGGAGGAGGAGTAGATCGCCCATTGGGTGGTTTGAAGTTGGTGAAGCCGAGTTGATTGGGCCCGATTTTGTTCATCAAGCCATGGAGAAGGTGCGAGTTATTAAAGATAGGCTAAAGACAGCCCAAAGCCGCCAAAAATCTTACACTGATGTGAAGAGGAGATACTTAGAGTCTGAGGTGGGTGATTGGGTATACTTGATAGTGTCACCCATGAAGGGTGTCATGAGGTTTGGAAGGAAGGGGAAGCTCAGTCCTCGATATATTGGTCCTTACCAGATTTTGAGGCGGATTGAGAGTGTTGCCTATGAGTTGGAGTTGCCCTCAAGCTATCCTCTATTCATCTGGTGTTCCACGTTTCGATGTTTAAAAAGTGCTTAGGCGATCCCTCATTGGTAGTCCCCATTGATAGCATTGGAATTAAGGATAGCTTGTCCTATGAGGAGGTTCCAGTCCAAATTATTGATGGCCAAATTTGCAAACTAAGGAACAAAGAGATTGCCTAAGTCAAAGTCCTGTGGAGGAACCAAATTGTTGAGGAAGCCACATGGGAATCGGAGGAAGCCATGAAATCTAAATATCCACGTCTATTCCTGCCTACCGAGGAGAATGTTGAAGGTAATGTCCATTTCCTTGACTTGAATTCATTTGTGCATTTTGGGTTTTGATTGATAATTGTTTGATAATTTGATTGGTTGAATGACTGAAATTTTGATTGTGATTTATAACCCGAGTCCATTCTTGGTTCCTCATCATTCGAGGACGAATGATCCCAAGGGAGAGATAATGTAATACCCCTCAAAATTTTTCCCTAAGATTCGGACCTTCCTTGTATACGTGTAGGGTCTAACTGAATTATTTTGAAGTATGTGCTTGAGTTAAGATGAGTCCCTGAGTAATTGAAGAGTATTGGAGGCGATGTGGGGTCACAGAGGACCCCTAGGACCAAGCTAAGCCCAAAAGATTCGTCGTGGCTAAGTTTTAGGATGAGTTCATATAAGGGGTCGACTTCTAATGATCCTATCTTTTAAAAGACGACAATCTGGGTGGCCCACGACCTATTAAATTAAAGGTTGTCGAGTCTTCTTTCCAATGCTACCAAGAATGTAAATTTTGAAGTTCGAAGTCGAAAGATATGATGATCCTAAGACGAACTAGCACGGCAGAAATTTAATTTTTTGGCCTTGGTTGCAACTGCTGGGGAAATAGACTTGGCGCTGTTAGGGCGCGACGCGCCACTATTATGCCAGAAACATGCCTCAGTAGTTTGGTCCTTGGCGCGACGCGCCACTAAAAGTTGTGCAGGGTTTTTCAAGACTAATTTCTAGAACCCAGGAACAGTAGCCTTGGCGCTGTAAGGGCGCGACGCGACACTATCACACCAGAAACATGCCTCAGTAGTTTGATCTCTGGCGCGGCGCGCCACTATGAGGTGTGTAGGTTTTAGGCTTAATCGGCCTGGCGCTGCAATGGCGCAATGCGCCACTATCGCGCCAGGAGTATTTTTGCCTATTTTTCAGAACTTTTGAGAAGGGGCAATTTGGGAACTGTCCCAAATTATATATGTATCATCCTTGAGCATTTGGGGACATATTTTTAGCCCCCCCACTCTCTCTAGAAAAGCCCAAGAAAACTCTGTCTTCTTCATCTTCTTCTTCTTCTTCTCCATTTTCGACAAAGATTTGTCCCAAGAGCTTCAAGACTCCAAGTTCCCATTGAAGACCCAACAACAAGGTTTTCTTCAAGTATTCACTAAGGTATGTAAGTCTATCTAAAACATGGGTTGAGTCCACCTATGTGCCCTATACCTTCTTTGAGGATAAATGCCCACAGAAATGGAGTTTCTTGCTAGGGTTGTGTTCAAATGAGTTTTGTTGTCCATTAGAGTGATTCTTGCTATGTTGATGAGGTTTAGTCAAGAAATTCCAAGAAGATTCTTTATGTGAGTATGAGTTGATGAAGATGAGTTGTTAAATATGTTTTATTGATTTTCTTAGCTATGTGGATTATGATAAAGGATGCTATTTTCTTAAAAATGATGCTTATCTTGAATTGTTGATTTAAAGCCTTGGTGTTGTGATGAGTTTCAAAGATTGATTAAATGGATAGAGGAAATGATTGGTTATGTTTACATGTTGCTATAAATGTTCCTTTAAATTTCTCTTGAAAGATATGATTTAGAGATGATTGATTGTGCTAGAGTGGATGAGTTGACAAGGTTTAAATGAGACTTGTCGATATGATTTGATTGAATCGATTGGATGGAGTTTTATGAGCATTGAGTCTTGGGAGGAGTATCAAGCACTGAATTGGGTAAGAGTAATCCATACTCGAACCCAATAACTACGTCGCCAAATGTAGGAGAGGATTGAACCGTTAAAGTCAGATGTTTCCCCAAAATGTTTGTCCTGACATTATAGGACTTGGTTGAATTGGATCCATGATTGGTTGACTCGTTCATGCCCTAGCAAAGCATGAATGTACACAACGACAACGTCAGCTTGTTGTACTATCACTGGCTCATAAGTGATGGTTGTCGGATAAGAAAAACTCCCACATAAGTCTTGATAGTACTCTGAGTCGGATTGAGTTGAATGGTATGTGAATGGTCCCATCTAAACCGTATTTTGTTTAGACCTAGGACACTTGATTGAGTTCTTATTTCTCTTGAGTTGAGTTCCGAGTAGGTTTTATATTTCCTTTATGTCATTTCATTCGGCCATTTTACATACCAGTACATTCCATGTACTGACGCCATTTGGCCTACATTATTTCATGATGCAGAGACAGGTGCTAGAGATCATCAACCGACGCTCCGTTGAAGATCCACACCTACTTCCAGCTAGCGGTGAGTCCTCCTAGTTCCGGAGGATATTAAGCCCTTTTTGTATAGTTTTGATGTCATTTACTTTATCTTGATTGTGGGTAGCCATGGGTTTGTCATGGGCACCTGCTAGGTTGTAGATAGAGGCTTCATAGGCCGGAGTATAGAAATGTTGAATTGTTTTTTTGAGTAGCCCTTTTTAAAAATTTCTTGTCGAGTTGATGATTGTTTGGCCTTTGGCCCTAATTTATGAACAGTATATCATTAATTGAGTTTTTCGCTAAGAGAATGTGATTGACTGAATGTGTGATTGGACCAGGTGGTTCGCTCGGGGGTCAGAAATGACCTTCGAGTGCCGGCCACGCCTAGGGTACCCTCCTGGGTCGTGACAAATATATCATCCTTCTAGGATTGGGAGAACATTTCTTTATAGGTTTGGGACTACTTGAAATATATACATAGGGGATGTAGTTGGAGATTCTAAAGTATGGTACACTTCCTTTTTTTCATAGTGGAAAACGCCTTTTACTTGGAAGATTAGGCCTAGCCAAACCTCGTGAAATATTTGTATTTTTTTTTTCTATTTTCTTTGTTTGTGGTTGTGTGCTAGTTAACCAACGATATTCTCACAACATAAATCTCAGGATCTACAATTGTATACAATAAATACTTGAAAATTCCTTGACAATTAATCTTATTTTCGATAGGGTTTTTCCCTCAAATAGAAACCTAATGGGCGCCAAGCGTGAGAGAATGCTAGACGTTAGTTAATTCTCCTCTGAATAAGAGAGTTTCAGGCCAAAGGGATATGGATGTATTCAGAGAACTTGCAAATGTGGTCCAGTTGAGAAATAACTTTTTTTTCTTCTTTAATAATCTTAAGCAACAATGAAAAATCCTACAAGACGTATAAAATTAAAATGCTAAATTACGAGAAGAGATGAAAACTTTTATTTCCTATTAATTGGTTTTGTATTGCTCGAATTCTTCAAAATTATTGTTAGATACTAATAAGAAGCACTACTTTTAGTGAATTCACACTCAATTGATAACATTTTTGAAGACTAAGAGCAACTTAATTAAATGCTATTTTAATTTCTATATATTATCATTTGATAATTTTTTTCTTTTTTGTGTGAAAACTACAATGATATTTTGAATAGTTGATCATTTAAAGAAACACATTGAAAGGTACTGCTATTACTTCAATAAAATCATATGCATCACTACAATGATTCAAGTGGCCAAGATTTGAAAGCTCAAATGGGGATGATTTTGGAAAATCTCAATATTTAGTTGGTTGGATATATTTAAAATCATTGCATTGCTATTATATAGATTTTCAAATCTAATCAGAGTTGAAGTTTTGTGTGTGTATATATTAGCCTCTGGACACGTGTGAACGTAATGAGTAACAGAATTTTAAAGTGAAAAATAAAAGCTATAATTGATGAATAATCAGTGCAAGGAAGCAAGGACATGTTTAATAATCACCATATAAATTGACATTTTTTGAGAACATGCACACATACACACATAAAGTTCACAAACATTACTATAAAAAAGCGTTAGGATGCAGGCTAACTCGACATCAATGATCTGAAATTCACTACTAATGTAATATTAGTGTAAATAGTCACATTTGAAGTCATTCTAAATTTCAATAGTTAAAGAATTATAACTTAAACTGTAACTGAAACATATACGATTTTAGTAAAATAATAAGGATAACTAATCTGTGATGGCATCTACATCCAACTCAGTAGGTGAACTAATTCCATATTTTAATACATTTCTAGCATTTGAAAGCATAACGTAAGTGTAAACAGTAATAAATTACAAATAATATGTTCAATTCAACATAGATGCGGAAAGTACAATCGAACTACCCTAAAAATCCGGTGATATGAGTCAAGAGAACCTAACTGAAAATAAATACAATGAGATATTGACACCATACTATCTAGTAAAGGAAAAAATACAACAAGATCCCAAGGAGCAAAGTCACAATTGAATCGACACACAACACATCTGAAACTCCAACTGACGTAACTCATACCGCTCCACTGTATCCCATTAGCACTTGCAACCAAACCTGCACATAAAAATGCAACAAGTGTAGACTTGTCAGGACCCAAAAATTAGGGTCTTAATAACACCTACCCTAATTCCTCTGGTAGGTAAGCCAATCTTTGATAAGACACAAAACATAGATTAAACACGAAAATAATGTAGATGATAACACAGTATTCAAACTCTCAGGGTAGATGATAACACAATATTCAAGGCTAAGTGTCATATATACAAGAGATTTCTAATACAAGAAACACTAAATCTAGTACATCAGTCGTCCAAAAGTAGTAAAGATAAAAAATAAAGATAGATGAAGGTATGTCAAGACTCTGATCACAAGGATCGCACCACAACTTTGAGTCACAAGTACTTCACTCGATCAGAGTCAACGAGTGCCACTAGTATCGAAATCTGCATCAAAAAAAATACAAGAAGTCTGGTATGAGTACAAGACACAAGTACTCAGTAGGCATTATAGGTCGACTGAACTTAAGTAATAACTATATTGCATAAACAATATTAGATAATCATGCACGCAGAAAAGTCTGAACATTTTAAACAACATGATATAAGAGGCCATACAACAGATAATATAGTGAAATGTAATTCAATGCAAAATGCAATGGTCAATAATTCTACCAGTATACACCCCTTTCATAGTGGCATGCTGTGAGGTGGGATTCATGGGGGACTGATGAGATCCATATATCCATTTGACATCTTACCTCGAACTCATCCGACATTTACCTCAAACTCATATGTCCGTTTGTCATCTTACCTCAGAATCATTCGGCATCTAACCTCGAACATAACAATACAAGAGAGTGCATTTTCTTTCAAAAGTATTATTTTCAATAGCACTAACCTAGTGATGAGTGGGATCTATCAGAATGAATGAATATGCCCGATTACAAATATAAATGTCTTTCTCAACATATAAATATAGGTTACAATTATAATAACTTAACCTCAAATCGTGTGTAACATCTCTAAATTTTTTAAGCTAAGACTCAAATTATTTTTCGTATGTGTATACACCCGTATTGGATGATTCCTAATTGTGCATAGGTGATAAGGTCAATTTCTAATTAAGTGTAGAAAGTGTTTTGGTAATGAATTAAGATCGTAAGAATTGTCTAGCACAAAGTTGAGTTGAAAGCTTCCTAACCGATTGAGTTTCGATGTAAGCTTTTACTTGGGCCAACTTAAAAAGAGAATATATTTTAGAATATGATGGGTTATGTGTCCCACAACCCACTTAACTAATGGTCTTTGAGTCTTCTTTCCAACTCCACCAATCTCTCATTAATCCGAGGTTCGATCCATCTATAGACTATTTTGAAATGATTATTTAAAATTGAGAGAACACAGATTATATTTAGAAAATCCAAGTGCCACAGCTATATGCCACCATAGGATTTGAGTATACCACTAGTCAGTCAACTTCTTTAGAATAATAGGCCCAGTTAGTCGATCCACATTAGACAGACAAGTTCTATACTCTAGCAAGGTATAAGACAACTGTAATGTCCCAATTCTTGAGAAATTATTTTTTTCATGTGAAATGAATATTTTACCCTTTCTCTTAGCGTTTCATGATTTATTTGTATTGTGTGGATGGTTGGTGTGGTTACTGATGCGATCAGATGAGATTTTGGTGAATTTTAACCTTGGGATGAAATTCTATGAAAGGGTTGTCTTTGGTCAACATTCTAAGATCCAAATGTCATATGTAAATTCCATCAATTCCATTGTGTTCAGAATGTCGATTTTGATCTAGTTGAGTTTGAGTTAGAGCCACGGGACCTTAAAATGTATTTTGGGAAATTAGGCTAAAAGTTAAGTTTTAGGCCTAAAAGGGGTCCGGGAGGATATTTTCATCACAACGATCTTTTTTCAGTAATTTTATAATTCCATTGAGTCCAGAATGTCAATTTCAGTGTGGTAGCATATGCAGTTTATTTTTATCGAACCTCGAATGATTTTGGAGGAACCAATAGGAGATATTTTTGGAGTTGGCAATTCTGCAATTTTTGGTTTCTGGTGCAGCCTATTTTTGTTCATTGCGGCCATGACCATAGGTCACGCAATCGCCAATGGAGGGTCACGAGATCGTGATAGGATCTTTCTGCAGGTGTACTTCGCGATCGCGATTGGGGGGTCTACGATCATGATGAGGCAGTCTCCATTGCGTCATGATCGTGAGAGTTAGTAGCTTGTGATCACGATATATATTTTTCACTTGAATAGTGTCAACTTCAGAAATTATTTTCATTTTTTACATTCCACCATTTTCAATCAATTTGAGCTTAGGAAGGATGATTCTTAGAGTGACTTCTTGAAAATTTTCATTTGGGTAATGTAACACCCCTCAAAAGTTTTCCCTAAGATTCGGACATTTTTTGTATTCGGGTAGGGTCGAACTTGAGTATTGTGGAGCATTTGCATGAGTAATATGAGTCTTTGAGAAATTGAGCAGCGTTAGAGGTGATGTGGGGTCATGAAGGACCTCTAGGACCAAGCTAAATCCAAAAGGTTCGTCGTGGCTACGTTTTTGGATGAGTTCATTTAAGGGGTCGACTTCTAATGATCCTATGTTTTGAAAGACGACAATCTGGGTGGCCCATGACCTATTAAATTAAAGGTCGTCGAGTCTTCTTTCCAACGCCACCAAGAAAGTAATTTTTATAGTTCGGAGTCGAAAGATATAACGATCCTAAGACGAACTAGCACAGCAGGGAATTTAAGGCCTGTGTTCAACTACTGGAAATCTGGGCTTGGCGCCTCAGTGGCGCGACGCGCACTACCGCGCCAGGAACATGCCTCAGTAGTTTGGCCCCTGGCGCGGTGTGCTACTATGAGGTGTGCAGGGTTTTTCAAGCCAATTCTCAAAACCCAGAAAAATATGGCCTTGGCGCTGTAAGGGCACGACGCGCCACTATCGTGCCAAGAATGTGCCTCAGTAGTTTGGTCCTTGGCACGGCGCGCCACTACGGGATGTGCAGGTTTTTTGGCGTAATCAGCCTGAACCTGCAATGGCACGACGCGCGCCAGGAGCATTTTAGCCTATTTTTCAGAACTTTTAAGAAGGGGCAATTTGGGAATTCACCCAAATTATATATGTATCATCCTTGGGCATTTTGGGATCACAATTTACAGCCCTTCTCTCTCTCTAGAAAAGCCCTAGAAAACTCTCTCTTCTTCATCTTCTTCTTCTTCTCTATTTCCAACAAGAGATTGTTCCAAAAGCTTTAAGACTTCAAGCTTTCCATTGAAGAACCAACACCAAGGTTTTATTCAAGTCTTCACTAAGGTATGTAAGGCTATCCAAAACATGGGTTGAGTCCACCCATGTTCCCTACTCTTGCTTTGAGGTTAGATGTTTATGAAAATGGAGTTTCTTGGTATGGATTATGCTTGAACAAGTTGTCTCCTATTTAATTGATTCTTTGGTGTTGATGTTGTGGAGCTAAGGAGTTCCTAAAACCTTTATGTTAGTATGAGTTGATGGAAATGACTTGTTATTATGTTTTGTTGACCTCTTTAACCATGTGTTTATGTTGCATAAGTCAATTTTCTTGAATATGCTATTCTACTTGAATTGTTGAGCTAAAGACATAGAGTTGTGATGAGTCTTGAGGAGATGTTATAAATGCATATCTAAATAAGGCTTGATTGAATTGATTGAAGGATAGAATTGACGAGTGGATGAGGTCCTAAATGGGACTTGCCATTATGACTTAATTGAGTTGAAATAAGAATAGAGTTGATGAGTGGGCAATGTTCCACATGAAACTAGCCGTGAGGGCTTGTTTGAGATGATTGGAGGGATTCTTATGAGCATAGAGTCATGGGAGGAGTATCGAGCACCGAAGCGGGTAAGAGTATAGTCCATACTCGAACCCCAGAAACTACGCCACCAACGTAGGTAGGGATGGAACCATTAAATTTGAATGCTTCCCATGGGATCGATCCGTTAAAGTTGGATGTTTCGTATTTATTTGTCCTGACATGATAGGACTTGACTAATCAATAGTATCCATGATTAGGGAGACGTTCATGCCCTGGCAAGGTATGGATGGATGTGGCAACAATGTCTAATTGTTGTCCATCACTGGCTCATAGGTGATGATTATCGGATAAGAGAAACTCCCATTTAGGTCTTGATAGTGCTCCGAGTCAGTTGAGTTGAGTGGCTTATGAGTTAGTCCCATCTAAACTATTCTTGTTAGACTTAGGACACTTGAGTGAGTTATCATGTATGTATGAGTTGAGATACTGAGATGATATTGGTGTTTTATTGATATTTATTTCATCCGACCATTTTACATACTCATATATTCCATGTATTGACGCCATTTGGCCTGCATCGTTTCATGATGTAGAGACAGGTACTAGAGATCATCAGCCGGTGCTCCGTTGAAGATCTACATACACTTTTTGCCAGTTGGTGAGTCCTCCTAGCTTCCGCAGGACGTTGAGCTTTCTTGTATAGTCTTGTTATCGTTTCCTTTATTTTGATTGTTGGTAGCCATGGGCTTGTCATTGGCACCTTTTAGACTTAGATAGAGGCTTCATAGACTAGAGTGTGGGAAGGTTGGACTACTACTCTTTAGAAGTCTTATTATATTTGTTTTGATGAGTTGATAGTGATTGGCCCTCGACCCTTATATTATAAATAGTATGTTATGATTGAAACCTCCTTTGAGTGAATGAGATTGAATGATAGTGTGACTGAATCAGGTGGTTCTCTTGAAGGTCAGAAATGGCTTTCGAGTACCGGTCGCGTCTAGGGTACCCTTTCGAGGCGTGACAAATATGGTATCAGAGCCCAGAGTTCAAGAGTCCTAGGGAGTCTATGAAGCCGTGTCTATTAGAGTCTTGCTTATGGGTGTGTTGTGCACCTCACATATAATCAAGAGGCTATAAGACATTAGGAATTGTTTCACTTCTTTCATACTCTGGAATTCATGCGATACAGTTAAACTCTATAAAACTCCTTTCTAATTCGTGCGTTTATACGTTATAGATAATGCCTTCTAAACGTATGGCTAGCCAGAGGAATGTTGATAACGCCAAGATGCCCCAATCAGAGGTACGCCCATCGAGGGCTAGAGGCCGACCGGCGAGGTATGCGGAGGCACCTCAAGTGCCTGCTACTCCGCCTGCATCCACATCAGAGGCAAAATTTCGTGGGGCTATTGTAATGCTCATGCAATTAATGGCTGCCCGGAATGATAACTAGAGTTCGCCCACTCTTAGCTCTAATTCCCAAGAGCCATCTGCTACCACTAGAATTAGAGACTTTCTGAGAATGAATCCACTGGCATTCACAAGTTCTAAGGTCGACAAAGACCCCCAAAACTTTATTGATGAGATGTGGAAAATTTTGAAAGCTATGCATGCTACGGAAATTAAAGGGGTTGAGTTGGTGTCTTATCAACTCAAGGATGTGGCAAACATGTGGTACAGCCAATGGGAGCAAGGTAGAGGTAAGGATGCTAAACCTTCTAGGTGGGATGAATTTGAAGGAGCTTTTCTTGACCACTTCTTTCCTCGAGAATTGAGGGAAGCGAAGGTGGAGGAGTTTGTAAATTTTAAACAGGAGCGTATGACAGTTAAGGAGTATGGCCTGATGTTCATCCAGCTGTCTAGGTGTGCTCCAGAAATAATCCCAGATGTGAGGTCAAAGATGAGGAAGTTTGTCTCCGGATTAGGGAGGCATGTAAAAAAGGAATGCAAAGCAGCATTGTTGATCTCGGATATGGATATTTCTAGATTAATGGTGTATGATCAACAGGTAGAGGATAAGAAGAAAAAAGACAGAGAGGAGCATTTGAGCAAGAAGGTAAAGTCAGCTGGCAATGAGAATGAACAGAGTCAAAACAAGGGCAACATGTCCTTCTTCTAGAAGAGGCCTCCCAACTATGCCTCAGAATAGGTATGATCGACAGGGACAGAGTCGCCAGAGTTTCAGACCCCAGGGTTCTCAATCCCAGGCTAGTGTGAGTCAATGTTCGAGAGTGAAGCCACTATGCGGCAAGTGCGGTAGGCTCCACTTGGGGGAGTGCAGAGCGGAAAGGGTTGGTTGTTATAAATGTATCCAAATGGATCATTTTCAGAGAGAGTGTCCAACAGGGGGAAACAGAGTCCACCATTCTTCCACCGTCTATATGCCAAGGGTAGTCATCAAGATCAGGAGAACTCTCCAAATGTTATGACTGGTATGATTCGAGTCTCTTCTCTTGATTGTTATGTGTTGATAGATCCGGGTGACACCCTATCTTTTGTGACTCCTTACGTGTCTAATAAATTCAATAAAGTTCCTGAATATCTTCGTGAGCCTTTCTACGTAACTACCCCTGTCGGTGATTCTGTCGTAGCTGAGAAAGTCTATCGAGATTGCACGGTGTTAATTTATCACAGAGATACCTTAGCTGACTTGGTTGAGTTGGAAATGGTTGATTTCGATGTGATCATTGGCATGGACTGGCTTTATGTCTGTTATGCCTTAGTTGACTGTAGGACTCGGATCGTTAAGTTCAAATTCCCGAACGAGGCTGTCATAGAGTGGAAGAGGAGTCCTGTTGTGCCTAAGGGTAAGTTTATGTCTTACCTTAGGGCCAGGAAGCTAATCTCAAAAGGGTGTATCTATCACATTGTCCGAGTGAAAGATGATAACATTAGGCCCCTATCTATTGATTCGGTCCCAATTGTTAATGAGTTTCCCGACATCTTTCCCGAAGATCTGCCATGAGTCCCTCCTGATAGGGAAATCGACTTTGGGATTGATGTTCTCCCTGATACCCAGCCTATCTCAATACCTCCATATAGGATGGCTCCGGCTGAGTTGAAAGGGTTGAAGGAGTAGTTGAAGGACTTGCTAGATAAGGGATTCATTAGACCGAGCATCTCACCATGGGGTGCTCCCATCCTATTTGTGTGAAAGAAAGATGGGTCCCTTAGAATATGCATCGATTACAGGCAGCTAAATAAGGTCACCATAAAGAATAAGTACCCTCTCCCCAGAATAGATGACCTATTCGACCAAATTCAGGGTGCCACTTATTTTTCAAAGATAGACTTGAAATCCAGCTACCATCAGTTGAAGGTGAGGGGATGTGATATTCCGAAGACCGCTTTTTGGACTCGTTATAGCCACTTTGAATTTTTGGTCATGTCTTTTGGGTTGACAAATGCCCCCACAACTTTCATGGATCTCATGAATAGGGTATTTAAACCATATCTTGATATGTTTGTGATTGTATTCATAGATGATATTCTGGTCTACTCCAAGAATAAAAAAGAGCACGCCTATCATCTTAGAGCCATTTTACAAACCTTAAGAGACCAGGTATTGTATGCAAAGTTCTCTAAATGTGAATTTTGGCTTGCATCAGTGGCCTTCTTAGGCCACATTGTATATGGAGATGGTATTCAGGTTGACGCTCAGAAGATTGAAGCCGTGAAGAATTGGCCCAGACCCACATCCCCGATGGAGATAAGGAGCTTCTTGGGTTTGGACGGCTATTATCGAAGGTTTGTAGAGGGATTCTCATCCATATCATCACCATTGACTAAGCTGACCCAAAAGAAGACCAAGTTCTAATGGTCCGATGCTTGTAAGGAGAGTTTCCAGAGACTGAAGGCCAAGCTAATCACTGCTCCTATCTTGACTTTGCCGATGGAACAGAGGACTTTGTGGTCTACTGTGATGCATTCAGAATTGGTTTGGGTTGTATGTTGATGCAAAGAGGGAAGGTGATAGCCTATGCTTCAAGACAGCTTAAGGTTCATAATAAGAACTACCCAACTCATGACCTTGAGCTGGTAGCTGTGGTATTTGCGCTAAAACTTTGGTGCCACTACTTGTACGGATTGCATGTTGATGTGTTCACCGATCACAAGAGCTTACAATATGTTTTCAGCCAAAAGGAACTCAACTTGAGGCAAAGGAGATGGCTCGAGCTGCTCAAGGATTATGATATGAGCGTCCTCTACCATCCAGGTAAAGCTAATATTATTGCTGATGCACTTAGCAGGTTGTCTATGGGTAGCACTGCCCATGTGGAGGAAGGAAAGAGGGAATTGGAAAAGGAGGTACATACATTAGCCCAATTCGGAGTTCGTCTGGAAGAGAACAATGAAGGTGGAGTTACCATTCAGGATGAGTCTACATCCTCACTTGTGGCAGAGGTAAAGGAGAAATAAGAGCAAGATCCTGTCCTTCTCAAATTGAAGGAAGTTGTTCACAAACAAGGGGTGATGGTTTTCACCAAAGGGGGAGATGGAGTGTTGAGGTACTAAGGTAGATTGTGTGTACCTAATATCAATGATGTTCAAGAGAAGATTATGGCTGAAGCGCATAGTTCCAGATACTCTATTCATCTAGGCTCCACAAAAATATATCATGACTTGAGGGAAATCTATTGGTGGAGTGGGATGAAGAGAGATATTGCAGAATTCGTTTCCAAGTGCCCGAATTGTCAACAGGTGAAGGTTGAGCATCAAAGGCCATGTGGTTTAGCTCAAAATATAGAAATTCCGAAATGGAAATGGAAGATGATCAACATGGACTTTATCAAGGGTTTGCCAAAGTTCTGAAAGTAACACGATTCAATTTGGGTAATTGTGGATAGGATGACAAAATTAGCTCACTTCTTGGCGGTGAAGACTATTGACACCGCAGAAGATCATGCAAAGTTGTACATTCAAGAGATCATTAGACTGCATGGGGTTCCCTTGTCTATTATCTCAGACAGAGGAGGTCAATTCACTTCCCAATTTTGGAAATCCTTTCAGAAGGGACTGGGTTCGAAGGTGAACTTGAGTATGGCTTTCCACCCCCAGATAGATGTCCAAGCATAGCTCACCATCCAGACATTAGAAGATATGTTGAGGGCATGTGTGCTTGACTTTAAAGGAAATTAGGAGGATCACTTACCTCTTATAGAGTTTGCATATAATAATAGTTATCATGCAAGCATTCAAATGGTTCCTTATGAAGCTTTGTATGGGAGGAGGTGTAGATCGCCAATTGGATGGTTCGAAGTTGGTGAAGTTGAGTTAATTGGGCCTGAATTTGTTCACCAAACCATGGAGAAGGTGAGAGTTATTCAAGAGAGGCTAAGGATAGCTTAAAGCCGCCAAAAATCTTACACCGACGTGAGGAAGAGAGACTTAGAGTTTGAGATGGGTGACTGGGTATACTTGAAAGTGTCACCTATGAAGGGAGTCATGAGGTTCGAGAGGAAAGGAAATCTTAGTCCCCGATATATCGGTCCTTACCAAATTTTGAGGCGAATTGGGAGTGTTGCCTATGAGTTGGAGTTACCCTCTGAGCCAGTATTCCATGTTTCGATGTTGAAAAAGTGCTTGGGTGATCCCTCATTGGTAGTCCCCATTGATAGCATTGGAATTAAGGATAGCTTGTCTTATGAAGAGGTCCCGGTCTAAATTCTTGATCGCCAAATTTACAAATTGAGGAACAAAGAGGTCGCCTCAGTCAAGGTCCTTTGGAGAAACTAATTTGTTGTGGAAGCCACATGGGAAGCGGAGGAATCTATGAAATCTAAATATCCACATCTATTCATGCCTACCGATGAAAATGTTGAAGGTAATGCCCATTTGCTTGACTTGAATGTATTTGTGCATTTTGAGTCTTGATTGATAATTGTTTGAAAATTTGATTAATTAAATGACTGAATTTTGATTATGATTTGTACCCTGAGTCCATTCTTGGTTGCTCGTCATTCGAGGATGAATGATCCCAAGGGGGAGATAATGTAACACCCCTCAAAAAATTTTCCTAAGATTCGGACCTTTCTTGTATTTGAGTAGGGTCGAACTCGAGTATTGGGGAGCATTTGCATGAGTAAGATGAGTCTTTGAGAAATTGAGCAGTGTTAGAGGTGATGTGGGGTCATGAAGGACCCCTAAGACCAAGCTAAGTCCAAAAGGTTCGTCGTGGCTATGTTTCTGGATGAGTTCATTTAAGGGGTCGACTTCTAATGACCCTATCTTTTGAATGACGACAATCTAGGTGGCCCATGACCTATTAAATTAAAGGTCGTCGAGTCTTCTTTCCAATGCCACTAAGAATGTAATTTTTTGAGTTTAGAATCGAAAGATATAACGATCCTAAGACGAACTGGAACAGCAGGGAATTTTAGGCCTGGGGTTTAACTACTGGAAATCTGGGCTTGGTGCCTCAGTGGTGCGATGCGCCACTACCATGCTAGGAATATGCCTCAGTAGTTTGGCTCCTAGTGCGGTGCGACACTACGAGGTGTGTAGGGTTTTTCAGGCTAATTCTCAAAACCCAGAAAATATATAGCCTTGGCGATGTAAGGGCGCGACGCGCCACTATCGCACCAAGAATATGCATCAGTAGTTTGGTCCTTGGCGCGGCGCGCCACTACGGGATGTGCAGGTTTTTAGGCGTAATCAGCCTGGCGCTGCAATGGCGCGACGCGCCACTATCGCGCCAGGAGCATTTTAGCCTATTTTCAGAACTTTTAAGAAGGGGCAATTTAGGAATTCACCCAAATTATATATGTATAATCCTTGGGCATTTTGGGATCATAATTTGCAGCCCCTCTCTCTCTCTAGAAAAGCCCTAGAAAACTCTCTCTTCTTCATCTTCTTCTTCTTCTCCATTTCCAAGAAGAGATTGTTCCAAGAGCTTCAAGACTTCAAGCTTTCCATTGAAGACCCAACACCAAGGTTTTATTCAAGTCTTCACTAAGGTATGTAAGGCTATCCAAAACATGGGTTGAGTCCACCCATGTGCCCTACTCTTGCTTTGAGGTTAGATGTTTATGAAAATGGAGTTTTTTGGTATGGATTATGCTTGAACAAGTTTTGTCTCCTATTTAATTGATTCTTTGGTGTTGATGTTGTGGAGCTAAGGAGTTCCTAAGACCTTTATGTTAGTATGAGTTGATGGAGATGACTTGTTATTATGTTTTGTTGACCTCTTTAACCATGTGTTTATGTTGCATAAGTCAATTTTCTTGAATATGCTATTTTACTTTAATTGTTGAGCTAAAGCCATAGAGTTGTGATGAGTCGTGAGGAGATGTCATAAATGCTTATCTAAATGAGGCTTGATTGAATTGATTGGAGGATAGAATTGACGAGTGGATGAGGTCCTAAATGGGACTTGCCATTATGACTTAATTGAGTTGAAATGAGAATAGATTTGATGAGTGGGCAATGTTCCACATGAAACTAGCCGTGAGGGCTTGTTTGAGATGATAGGAGAGAATCTTATGAGCATAGAGTCATGGGAGGAGTATCGAGCATCGAAGCGGGTAAGAGTATAGTCCATACTCGAACCCCAGAAACTATGCTGCTAATGTAGGTAGGGATGGAACCGTTAAAGTCGGATGCTTCCCATGGGATCGAACCATTAAATTTGGATGTTTCCCATTTATTTGTCCTGACATGATAGGACTTGACTAATCGATGGTATCCATGATTAGGGAGGCGTTCATGCTCTAGCAAGGTATGGACAGATGTGGCAAGAACATTTGATTGTTGTACCATCACTGGCTCATAGGTGATGGTTGTCAAATAAGAGAAACTCCCATTTAGGTCTTGATAGTGCTCCGAGTTAGTTGAGTTGAGTGGCTTATGAGTTAGTCCCGTCAAAACTATTCTTGTTAGACTTAGGACACTTGAGTGAGTTGTCATGTATGTATGAGTTGAGATCCTGAGTTGATATTGGTGTTTTCTTGATGTTTGTTTCATCCGACCATTTTACATACTCATATATTTATTTTATGATGCAGAGATAGGTACTAGAGATCATCAGCTGGCACTCCGTTGAAGATCTACATACACTTCTTGCCAGTTGTTGAGTCCTCCTAGCTTCTGGAGGATGTTGAACTTTCTTGTATAGTCTTGTTGTCATTTCCTTTATTTTGATTGTTGGTAGCCATGGGCTTGTCATTGGCACCTTCTAGACTTGGATAGAGGCTTCATAGACTAGAGTGTGGGAAGGTTGGACTGCTACTCTTGAGAAGTCTTATTATATTTATTTTGATGAGTTGATAGTGATTGGCCCTCGACCCTTATATTATGAATAGTATGTTATGATTGAACCCTCCTTTGAGTGAATGAGATTGAATAATAGTGTAACTGAATCAGGTGATTTGCTTGAAGGTCATAAATGGCTTTCGAGTGCCGATCGCGTGTAGGATACCCTCCCGGGGTGTGACAAGTAAGTTCCTCTATCATTCCTAATTCATTTCGTAGCAATTTCATCTTCCAAAACATTTCAAAAATCAAAATTTCAATGTGGATTTTGTAGGTTTTCTCCCATGTTTAAAAGTTAATGATTTCGTGATTTCTCATCATTTTTTGCTCAATTTTAATGGGTTTTTCAACCACAAACTTCTCTTATGTGTAGAATCTGAATTTCAAATAAAAGTTCAGTTTTACCCTTTTTGTTTTCAATGTAATTTTTGGATGATTTTGACCTCTGTTCTAAAACCTTGCAACGTGGATATCGTTGGACTTTTTTTAATGAACTTTTTCCATTCTTGATAGCTGGTAATCATATTGGAATCGGTGTTTGAGAGTAGAGCTCCAGTTAGAGTGTTTGAGTGAAGTTTTGGTCTTCGAGATAGGCTTGGTTATCCTTCTTTGAGATCAGATTGAGTAATTGATCATTCTTATGTTATAGATTTGGGATGGGGTCGTAATGCGAATTGGGATTGTTTATTATATTGTGATTCTTGTGTTGGAGCTTGATTATACTGTGTTACCCATATGGGGGCTTACCTTTGAGGTTTAGACCATGTAGGGTCCTTATTTGCTATCTTATTTGCTTTGAGAGCATGTGATTCATGCTTTACCTATGAAAGAGGCTTGTAATACTATTTGACTTGAAATGTTTGCGTGAGGGGTTGAGTTGGGGATTTTGATCACACTTGAGTAATGAAACGTTTTTAAAAATAGTGATACTTATTTCAATGTATTTCCTTCCTACTACTCTCTATTTGAGGGTGCATATCATGTTTAGGTTGAGTTTTGAGAACTTTGAACCTTATATTACATATTGAGTTGATTATTGCCTCCATGCCATATGTGTTGTTATGCATTCATCTTTATTCATTATATCATTGATTTTGGGAAGTTCACAAATGTGGAAATTCTTTTTGAGAAAGTATATGAGACATATTTTTATATCCTTGACCACGACCTAGGTGTCAAGTTAATGAGATATTGAGATTGTGATTTGGTATATGGACTGTGAGTCCCCCATGAGTCTTTGTCTGGAAGTATTAGCACGATAGGTGTATACGATAGGTTGTGAGACAACCTTGATTCTACCGTACTACCACATCATTGAATCATCTCATTGTATTGTATTGCATTGCTCTTTGAATTATTTTGCTTATATGATAATATGTGATATTGAGTTGACCTTGTGTGTTTACTTTACTCATGCCATTCTATCTAAATTGGTTACACTGATGCCGAAATGGAACTTTTCTATGTGTAGGTGGAAGCGCTCTTTAATTTATTTCATAAGCTTAATTAATTTCCTATACTATGTCGGTCAAACCTACAAGTACATGTGAATTGTACTCACCCCTAATTTTGTGTCACTTTTGAAATGGATTCTAGCCATGATATTACACGTGGTAGCTGATCCCCTCTTGCGGATAGTTTCACATCGGATTGGTGGTGATATCCTATGTTCCATAGCTCCATTAGTTTCATCCCTTACTTCCAGCCTTTATTATTGTTCGAAGACTTGTGATGTTTTTCAGATTCGTCAGTTGTATTAGATTATGACACCAGGTTTTGGGATATTCCTTTGTTATACTTCTTTTTCTTTTATTTGTGACTTGACTTCTCCTTTGAGAGTCTCATATGTAATTTATTGTTAGTCATTTACATCAGATTGGGTTTTAGAATATGTGCCATCATGACCTCGGATTTGGATCGTGACAACAGCTCTCCCCAACTAGGATTGTAAATTGGTACATCATGAGCTCACATGATGTATGTCGGTCGTAAGAAACTCCCTAAGAAAAGTTAAGTTATATTATTTTCAGTATTTGCTAATGATGCCAAAATAAAGTTTTGAGTTAAAGATACATGCATGCATTACTATTTAGTTGACTTTATTTCAGTCTAACTTCAGAATTATTCATTCAGCTCGATATGTTCAGTTTTATCCAATTGTTACATTTTGCTAATTTATATACCATATATTTCCTATACTGTTGTCATTCAGAGTTGCATCATTTTATGATGTAGATTCAAATACTCACAATAATAGATGCATTATTAGAATCACTTTCCTCCAGCTTTTGTGAAACCTTCTTGCTTTTGAGGGCTCTACTTTATCTTAAGTATTAGTTGTTACTATATGATGTTAGTAGAGTATTCAGGTAACCTGGGTTTTATCCCGATGACCCATCTTCAGTATGTTAGAGGCTTCATGACGATTCAATTGAGTAATAGTCTCATTTATAGGCATATAATACAAATTTCTTATTTTAAACTATAATGTTAGTGAGTTTGATTTTTTTGAAGTTATTGCATGATCATATGTTAAAAGCTTCTGTATTAGTCAGTATTCAATCTTATAATATGTTAGGCCAAAAACTTGTGTGGGTCAACAAAGATTCTGAAGTCTTATAATATGTTAGGCCAAAAACTTACGTGGGTCAACAAAGATTCTGAGTGTCAACCACGACTAGGGTATTGACTCGAATTATGACATCATGCCCATAGGCCACATATACTTAATTAGTCCAATAACCTTACATATGATTCCCATCATAGAAAAAATTGAGTCATCATATAAGGTAGAATGTATGAAACTATGTAAAACACAATGACGATACACCATCCAAGACACAAGTAATTTATCGACTAAAACCCCATTTTTGATATCACAATATCCAGTTATCTCAATAAAGTACTTCAACCCAATATGTTGACCAATCATAACATGCTTTACACAATAAGTTTCCTCTACCTTCCCCCCTCCCCCTCCCCCCGGAAGCTAAGTCTGAGAAAGGTGAGTCATAACCTCATTTGAATATTGAGAATATCCAATACGAACCAACACAAATGTGCTTTTACTTTCCAAACAACCTATTTCAATATATCAAGAACATGATCTCCAAGTGAATACGGGTGTATTGATACCCATATTGTCATAATTTTATTTCTCGGACCCAAAAAGTCAACCCTAAGCCTCAAGGGCAAAATAGAATTTTCTTTGAAAATCAGTTAACCCATAAGGTAAGAAATTCAAATGTGAAATTTCATCAAAAATGGAGTTCAAATCGACCCTCAAATCATTAAAATGTGATTTCTTAACTTTAGGCCTTAAATTTTTACTTTTTCTTTATTATGACTATATATAACATATCAATTTTTTTTAAAAAAAGTTTTTTAAAATTATTTTAATAAGATTTATATCGAGTCAATTTGGGTTACAGGGTAAGAATTATGAATCATGCTTGGAGTTTTATGAATGAAATTATCCCCACATTTCATAAATGAACCACTTATGGCTAAGACATGTCAAGAGAAAAGAAGGGTAGCTTTACATACCTCTTATGGATTAATCATAAGCATGCTTGCTTTGGCGCCCTTTGAACCTATTTAACATAAAAGTAATGCTAATATTAATAATCCTCTACTTTACAGCTTCCATATCTACAATAAATTATTCATAGGAATCATTTCCTTATTCACTTTTCTCGACTACTCTATTAGTAGTTAAGAAGTTAACAAAAATCGGGCAGCATCTCCCTTATAACTTGCCCTATCCAAATTTCCAATTACACCTCCGATTGGTACAAACATATAAACAACAACAACAAGAAGCTATGTAAAACTAAATCACTTTAACATTACATAATACAAGGTCCGAACAGCTCTCCCAAAACCACAACACTAAGATAGGGTTTTTAATCTTTATTTCACAAAATCTTAACCACACGGAATGGAGTATCATGTGGCTGCAACAAGCAGCACCCATACCTATTTCTCATCACATTTCTAGACCCTTTAACACCACAAACTACCTTTAAATACAACACCATGCTAATAACAACACTACTCAACTTTAATTCAACTAGAATGACTTCAATCACGTTCGTTTATAACGTCAATAATAATTATGAAATTTTCTTACTTTCAACTTCATTTAACACACGTAATGTTTCAATTATAACATCATTAACTCCAATTCAAAAGGAAAAACCTTACCTTGCTGAACATCGACCTCGAGAGCTCCTTACGTGGCTGAAACTTTGGTGGCCATTCATTGCACTCTCTTGCTTCCCCAACTATTAATCCACATTATTAAACACCTTTACGTGATCGAAGAATACCTTAGATAATAAATTTATGAAGCAAAATTGGAGGGATTACCTTGTTCTTGCTCTTGGCCGTAACTACTCTCTCTTCTTTCTCTAGTTTGCTCTCAAATTTTCCAAGTCTAAAGATGAAGAAATGAGATCTTATTCATCATAATACACATATATACCCCTTCTTAGAAGGTGACACATGTCATCCCTAAGGGTGACACATGTCTATTGGGCCACAACATCCATGCGTCCACTCCAAAGCTGCCATGTGGTGGGGTGGGGTTCACCCAAGAAGGTGCATCACCTGCTTGGTCCAAGTAGGTGCATCACCTGCTGCAACGTAGCCTTTCTTCTACTACCACGTGTCCTGTTCTCTTGCTTCCATGTGTCCTCTTCTCTTTTTCGTAGGTTCGTAATCTCATCTTACTTTAAGAACCTATGTAACCCTTGCTACATAAAACTTGGTATGTACTCAAGTAGTTTAAGTATGTAAAGTATCCAAGTCAGTAGCTTCCATAAATAAGTCAATTACCATGACTCACTACTTGGCCTCCAACTCCTTTCCAATCCCCCTAAACCTATTTCCAACCATCGCTACTCATATAGAACTTCATAGATAACATAGATCACATGGGAATCTTCTAGAAAAAAATATGTTCCAATGTACAACAGTGTGGGGTATAACATCCTTTACCCTTTTAGAACATTCGTCCTCGAATGTTAGCCAGTCTCATAAGGTCTTAATAGGATTTTGGGAAGTCTTTGTAATAGTTGCCATATATAAGTCTCTTATTGACCAATATAATCAATTTAGGAGTTTAGATTACCTGTAGACATGGGGAATAAATATGGATATTTATTTTTCATCTTTTCCTCGGCTTTCCACGTCATCTCTTCTCTATTCTTATTTTGCCATAATACTTTGACGGAGGTCACGTCCTTGGTGCATAACCTTTTGACTTGGTGATCAAGTATGGCTATAGGGCATTCCTCATATGAGAGTTCCTCTATCACCTAGACATCATCCATGGGGAATACTCTAGAAGGATTACCAATACACTTGTGAAGCATTGACACATAAAAGACTGGGTGTATTGCTTCCAGATCCGATAGTAATCTCACTTCATAGGCAATTTTGCCTATTCTACGGATGATTTGATAAGGACCAATATATATCGATCTAAGCTTCCCTTTCTTGCCGAATTTCATTATCCCTTTATGGGTGACACCTTCAAGAACACCTAATCGTCAACCTGAAACTCTAAGGGTCGATATTGATTATCTGCATATGATTTCTGTTAACTTGGGGATGCCAACAACCTCTCCTGAATCAGCTTGACTTTATCCACAGTTTGCTGAACCAGTCTGGGCTTATTAGTTTTATTTCACCCATATCAAACCAACCAATAGGTGACCTACACTTCCTGCCATACAAAGCCTCGTACGGTGCTATTTAGATGCTAGAATAATAGCTATTATTATAGGCAAACTCAATAAGTGGAAAATGATCATCCCAACTGCCTCTGAAGTCAATTATACAGGCTCGAAACATATCTTTTAGCGTTTGAATAATACGCTTGGCCTGTCCATCAGTCTGAGGCTGAAATACTGTACTAAGACTTACCTGTGTTCCCAATCCCTTTTGAAATGATCTCCAGAAGTTAGCTATAAATTAAGCTCCTTTGTCTGATATAATAGATGTGGAAACCCCGTAAAGTCTTACTATTTCCTTGATATATAATTTTGCATAGTCCTCACCTGAATATGTTGTCTTAATTAGAAGGAAATAGGCTGATTTTGTCAGCCTATCTACAACAACTCATATGGAATCATACTTTCGTAGAGTGTGAGGTAGGCCTATAATAAAATTCATATTAATTGCTTCTCATTTCCAAGTCAAAATTTTTATCTCATGTAATAGGCTATCAGGCTTCTGATGCTTAATTTTGTTTAAGCTATTGTACAATTTCTCTTAATCCAACTTGTAACACTCTTGGCATATTCTATTACGCTTTTACTCAGATTTTCGTGCTAGTTCTCTCACCACACATCATATTATAATCTTTACATAAACATGTATAGGTGCTTAAATCAACCCAAAAGATGCCTTAGTGTCGCCATGGTAGTCTTTATGTAAACCTGTATCATATCCTTCAGTTGATGTCAGGGCTCCACTATGGCTTTTGTCCTTAATACTGATTATATCCTAATGTTTTTGCCTCAATCCATCTTTCACTTTTCCTTAATGTATTCAAATATAGCACTCCTATTGCTATTACTGACTTTTTTTTATCGAGTAATCAATTGGTCTTACTCTTAGCATACCATTATTCGTAGGTTGCACAATTATTCTGGTACACTTTGTAAAGACTACATTCAATTCAAATCATAGTCTTCCCTTCTCTTGTCTTATTCGGCTTTACATATTTTATTGTACTAACACGCACTCATGGTTTATTCCGTCACACTTGTTTCGCTTCCTTTACTTACCCTTAAGTCTTCTCATATTCTACTATAGGAGAGATTTCTTATCTTTTCTCTTTTTCTACTTGTATATCACAATATCAGTAGCCAATAACTCGGTTGCCAACATCTTAAACTTTAGTCAAGTCTAGCCCTTCTATCCTTTACAATTCTTTAAGTTACTCATGATTATTCTCTTGTCGTATTCATCCCTTTTGTATGCACCCATTCTTTGATGTCATACTGTTCGAGGTCTTTACCAATAATTCTCAGCACTTCCTCAGATATCATCTTGGCTTCTATCCATTTATTACTGGCTTTTAAATCTTACTAACTCGTGCCAACGTAGGATTTCACTTGTAGTTTAAGCGTTCCCATTAACATGTAGTAGTGCCAGTTGATTTCATCTCACGCTTGTATTTCTCTTGTACACTTCCCCCCTTTAGGGTGTACCCATGTTATTCTCTGTTTATTTTCAACTTCTCAAGTGCATATGATTCTTTTCCAACACATTTAGTATACTGCACCATATCTATATCTTCCTTTATATCATTTATACTTTAGGTTACCTATGTGCGAAATTTTAACACAATCATGAGGTGCTTAGAATTCTTGATATATAGTATAAACTCTAGTCTAATTATTGGTACTTGAGTCATATAATTAATGTAGCACTTTATTCAAAGCCACATTCCATTTATCCCAATCAGTATTTAGCTAGTGCTTATAATCGGTTCAAATCCTCCATTCGGGAGAACTTATACTCTGATGACATGTGTTTCACACTTTGTCATAACACTATCTTTATCCCAATGGATACCATTTATTCCTCTAATAAATTTGC
Source organism: Solanum dulcamara (assembly GCF_947179165.1). Classification (NCBI taxonomy): domain Eukaryota; kingdom Viridiplantae; phylum Streptophyta; class Magnoliopsida; order Solanales; family Solanaceae; genus Solanum; species Solanum dulcamara. The sequence goes on along the minus strand of NC_077248.1, from coordinate 45,580,386 downwards.
AAAGCATCGGTTCTTTTGAAAATCTACATTCTCTATCCTTGAAGGATCTCACTATTTTCCAAGGTGGAGTCACATATACACAATAATTTTTTATACCCCATGAGCTTTCACCCTTGTCATATACCTGATGCCAACTATTAATCTTACTCAAAATCACATCAAATTCGTTTAATAGCGGTCTTGTCTTTTCACCTTTTCATTGTACTACACCTTCAGTTCGTAGCTATCTATTTCTCGTTTTGTCTGATACTTATACTTAATTTATCACGTCTATCTTGAGTGTTACCTTTAGTAGTTCTTACATTTCTCCAATCCATGGCCACTTTTTTTTTGCACGAGGGGTTTTATTACCACTTCGGAAATTACTATTTTTTTTTACGTAACCCCGTTTCTCATTTTCAAAACATATTCCATGAACCTCTATTTTCTCCTATCATACCAGTCATTCCTATCATTCATCCTATTTTATTGCTTACCTCCATTTCCGTTACCACTTGATGTTTTAGTCTGAACTTTCCCTATAAACCTGCGTAAGTCTTTCTTATTCATTCTCTATTTGGTTTTCTATTTCCCACAAATTATGTTGTCTATTCACAAGTTATATCTCCAGTTAGTCGATTAAGAACTATTAAAATGTCACCATACAACATTTTTCAACCACCACAAGGAAGAAACTAGAATCCAATAAGCACTACAGTACTTTTTTGTGCTTGACTCACATGGGTTCCCTCTAGGTTCATTCTTGAGTCGCGAACAAAGTATCTACTTCACAACTAAGGGTTGAGGGATTTTTACTTTTCAACAAAAGTAAAACTCCATCGCTGGATACTTTTCCCTCCAACAAGTGTTTTCTTCCACAATAAAACTCCCTAAGTAAAAGTAGTGCCCCTCACCCATGGAGGGTATCTCTTTCAGCTTTAGTTAAACATAATAAGTTTATCCTATCGGTATCAACTTCTAAGGCATATTATGAACTTTTATCTCATTTTCTCTTTTTTTTCAAGGAAAATTTTGGCAGAGTTTCCTCTATATTTATTGCTATCTCAAACCTGCACGCAGAAAATGCCAACAATACCTCATATGGCCAACATATACATATATTTATATCATCTCAAGACTTGCCTGTAAGAAATACCAACAATACCTCACAGGGCTAACACACACATATAAATATCGTATAATAGCCATACAAGGCTCTCTATATTAATCACAAGATGAAATGACGACATTGCCTTATATCCAACATACAAACTATACCTATCACTCTCCTATACCTTTAGTCGATCAGTCCCTAGTCTGATCTGGTGAGTTAGGAAGTGAAGTTCACTCTCCATCTTCATCTATCTGCCATCTAATCGTCTGCCCTTTGTCATCTTCCTCACTTGAACCCGGGGAGCAAAGATAACCAGGTAACTCCTGATTTACCGATGACCAAGACAGGGGGCTTGAAAATTTTGTAACACTTATCGGGGTAGCCGGCCTGAAGTGGTGTTCTGTTACAAAAGCAACTGGTATGGCTTCCGGGACCACTTCCCTGGATATCAAACACTATGGGAGAATTTTTGTTAGGTCCTCCGAGGGATCGGTCTCAATAGAGTAAATAGGGCTCCTCCTACTCGATCTCGGAGCCTGAGGTTCTTAATGTACCATAGGGGACTTTTCCGCACCCCTTCCACTGTCTGAAGATGACTTCTTCATCTTTCACAATGATTTGTACCTACCTACAGGAAAATAGGTTAGGAACAATCTTCCCTTAGAAGCATCATCGTACCTATAATAGTCCGTTAAGGAGGGATCTGATAATATAACTCTATCGCACGATCTTAGATATGAAATAAAGGTAACATCTTAAATTTCTTTTAGCCTTCTGTTTATAGATGTGGTGCACAACACACCGATAAACAAGACTCTACTAGACATGGTCTGTAGACACTCCAAGGAATAACATCTTTGATACCACTTTTAATGTGACCCAACCCCGTAGGTCATGACGGGTGTCCAAGTTGGACACTCGCGTATACCCTTGTTAACTGTAAGTAAACCTGTCGCATATTCATATATTGGTACAACCTGTCTCCTGAGGGGGACACAACTTATCAATAGGCACTATAACACATAAGATGATAAGGCTATAATAGCATGTGGGCATGAAATGCAACCCCCTCTCTGAAAAGAGGGGTTAGTACGACATATGTACTGAGTATGTAAAGTATAAAACATTATAAGGAGATTACAATTGACATAGGGATGCAGGAGACAAGTATAACATTTAACAAATCACTGTACCTGCATCTTATGAAATAAAGTCATATATACCATTATCACATACCGTACCAGACCCGCTAGGGGACTTAGTGTTACAAATACAACATTCTATCATCATAGGCATATATATACTATTAGCGTTGTGAAACATACAGCCCGATCTATGTATATAGTAGGTTTGTGCCGAGGAACATACGACCCGATCCATATATAGTATAATAATATCGAGGAACATACGACCCAAACCATACATCATATAATAATACCGAGGAACGTACGGCTAGATCCTTATATAGTAAAATAATGCCGAGGAATGTACGACCTGATCCTTATATAGTAAAATATTGTCGAGAAACATACGCCCGATCCTTATATAGTAAAATAATGTAGAGGAACGTACGGCCTGATCCATATATATATATGTCATACCCGACCCTCTAGTGAGGGACTCAGTGCTATCATCTTATGATCGCATACATATATCATACTCGACCGAGAACTCGGTGAAAATATAGTGAAGCTGTGCACGATTAACATACCCGGCCCATTATGGGACTTACTGAAAGATGTATTAACAACATATACGATCAGAGTAGTGAGTAACCATATGCAAGTTAAATCATCATCTGAGACTCCATGAAATAGTCAAGTGAACCGTCACTTTGAAGATCACGGTAGTAATTGTCTTAAGTACCCTCTAAAGGTCACGAGGGATCATATCAAGTGTAGCCTTAGGAATCTTAGATGTGTATCAAGAAAATGCTACACAGATTATGCAATCAAATACGTTTATCATCATAGAGCCCTTAGAAATAGGAGCTTACGTATTCAATTACTACTCAACATATAGAAGGCTCGAGGGTAGTAGTTCAACTACTTTAGGACCTTTAACATTCAAAAGTGAATACGATTCACGAATTATACCCAGAAATTATAAATGGAATTACCTCCAAACTCATATCATATATCACTTCACTTACATTTAAGATATTCCAAAAGCAAGAAGAGATAGTCTTTACATGTACTCCGTTTTATCACAGAGAAAACTTGGAAGGCAATCACTCAATTATTGCAGGAGTTCTAACATCAAGAAGTGGGTACGAATTATGAATCATGCTTGGAGTTTTATGAATGGAATTATCCCCACATTTCATATACAAACCACTTATGGCTAAGACATGCCAAGAGAAAAGAAGGATAGTTTTACATACCTCTTATGGATTAATCATAACCACGCATGATTTGGTTCCCTTTGAACCTATTTAACACAAAACTAATGATAATATTAATAACCTTCAACTTTCCAGCTTCCATATCTACAATCAATTATTCATAGGAATTATTTCCTTATTCGCTTTTCTCGACTAGTCTATCAGTAGTTAAGAAGTTAACAAAAATCAGGCATCATCTCCCCTATAACTCGCCCTATCTGAATTTACAATTACACCTTCGATTGATACAGCCATGTAAAATTAAATCACTTCAATATTACGCAATACAAGCTCTAAACAGCTCGCCCAAAACCACGACACTAAAATAGGATTTTCAATCTTTATTTCGCAAAATCTTAACCACACAGAATGGAGTATCATGTGTCTGCAACCAGCAGCACCCATACCTATTTCTCATCACGTTTCCAGCCCCTTTAACACCACAAACTATCTTCAAATACAACACCATGCTAATAACAACACTACTCAACTTTAATTCAACTACAACGACTTTAATTCCATTCGTTTACAACGTCAATCATAATTATGCAATTTTCTTACTTACAACTTCATTTAACACACGTAATATTTTCATTATAATATCATTAACTCCAATTCAAAAGAAAGAACCTTACCTTTCTAAAAATCATCCTCGAGAGCTCCTTACGTGGCTGAAACTTTGGTGGTTGTTCGTTGCATTCTCTTGCTTCCCCAACTATTAATTCACATTGTTAAATACCTTTACGTGATCGAAGAATACCCTAGATAATTAATTTATGGAGCAAAATTGAAGGGCTTACCTTATTCTTTCTCTTGGCCGTAGCTACTCTCTCTTGTTTCTCTAGTTTTCTCTCAAATTTTCCCAGTCTAAAAATGAAGAAACGAGAGCTTATTCATCATAATACACATATATACCCCCTTAGAAGGTGACACATGTCAGCCTCTAAGGGTTACATGTGTCCAACCCCTATTGGGCCACCGCATCCATGCGTCCACTCCAAGGCTGCCATGTGGTGGGGTGGGGTCCACCCAAGAAGGTGCATCACCTGCTTGGTCCAAGTAGGTGCATCACCTTCCATAATGTGGCCTCTTCTCCTGCTGCCACATGTCTTTTTATGTTGCTGCAACGTGTCCTCTTCTCCTTTTCATAGGTTCGTAATATCATCTTACTTTAAGAACCTATGTAATCCTTGCTACGTAAGCTTAGTATGTAATCAAGTAGCTTAAGTATGTAAGGTATCCAAGTCGGTAGCTTCCGTAAGTAGGTCGATTACCACGACTCACTACTTGGCCTCCAACTCCTTTCCAATCCCTCTAAACATATTTCCAACCTTCCCTACTCACATAGAACTTCATAGATAACATGGATCACATGGCAATCTTTTAGAAAAAAAATATGTTCCAATGTAAAACAGTGTAGGGTATAACATCTACGCATTGGGCTATGAATTCTGCTATGTCCTTCTTTATGCCATCCCACCAATATAAATATTTAAGGTCATGACACATCATGGTTGAACCTAGATGAACAGAATAATGGGCATAATGTGCCTCTCCCATCACCTACTATCGTAGCCGTGCAATCTCAGGTACACAAATTCTGCCTCTATATCATAGCACTCTACCAGGCGTGATCTCAAATGAAGTCTTTTCCTTTTAAAGAGCTGGATCCCTATACTGTGCTAGAAAAGGGTCCTGGTATTGGCATTGATTTACTTCTTCTATGATAGAGGATTCAACAACTTCTCAAACAAAAACCCTACCATCATCTGAATCAGCCAAATGGACTACAAAGCTAGCTAATTGGCAAATCTCAGGACTATCTCTTTTCGTTCTGGTTGTACATTTGCAAAGCTACCCATTGATTTATGGCTGAGTACATATGCTACCACATTTTCTTTTCCTGGGTGGTATAGGATGTCAACATCATAATCTTTCTGCAACTCTAGCCACCTTCTCTGCCATAAATTCAGCTCTTTCTGCTTAAAGATATATTGAAGGCTTTTGTGATCCGTATAGATATCAACATGTACGCCATATAGATATTTCCTCTATATTTTTAAAGCATGAATTACTACTGCTAACTCCAGATCATGAGTTGGATAATTCCTTTCGTGCTTCCTGAGCTATCGGGAGGAATAGGCTATGCCTCTACCATGTTGTATTAGTACACAACCTAGCATGACACCGGAAGCATCACAATAAATAACATATCTATCTGGTCCTTCAAGAAGAGTTAGAACTGGGGTCATAGTCAACTTATCTTTCAGCAACTGAAAGCTTCTTCACAAGCATCGGTCCACTGAAACTTAGTTGCCTTCTGAGTTAGCCTTGTTAAAGGTGTAAAAATTGAAGCAAAGTTCTCAACGAACCTTGTATAATGCCCTGCTATCCCTAGAAAACTATGTACCTCTGTAGGAGTTGTAGGTCTCGACCAAGCCCTTACGGCCTTAATCTTCTGTGTATCTACTCTAATGCTATCCATTCCAATAACATGCCCCAAGAATGCAACTAAAGTCAACCAAAATTCATATTTAGAGAACTTAGTGTACAACTTCTGGTGTTGGAGCACTCAAAGTACCATCCACAAATGATCCGTGTGTTCCTCTTTCGATTGTGAATAGACCATAATATCATCAATAAATACAATCACGAAGAAGTCTAGAAATGGTTTGAACACTCAGTTCATTAGATCTATAAACACCGCTGGAGCATTAGTCATCCCAAAAGAAATTGCTTTAAATTCATAATGCCTATATCGGGTTCTGAACACAGTCTTTGGAATATCTGCTTCTCTTACCTGTACTTCATGATAGTGTGACTGTAGGTCTATCTTCAAAATACACTTAGCACCCTACAACTTGTCAAAAAAGTCATCATTCTTAGGAAGGGGATATCTATTCTTTATTGTTACCTTATTCAACTTCTTATAATTAATACACATTCGCAGCGACCCATCTTTCTTTCTCACAAATAATATCGGTGCTCCCCAAGGTGATGTACTAGGCCTAATAAAGCTCTTTTCTAATAAGTCTTTTTGTTGTTCCTTTAATTCTTTCAATTTTGTAGGTGCCATTCTGTAAGGAGGGATAAATATGGGCTGAGTATCTGGTAACACATCTACAGTGAACTCTATCTCCCATTTAGGAGAAAGACCTGGGAGTTCATCTAGGAATACATCTAGATATTCATTGACTAATGGCACTGACTGAAAAGTTGGTACCTCTATTTCCAGGTTATGCACATGAACTAGATGATAAATATACCTATTTCTAACCATCTTCCTTGCCTTGAGGTATGAGATAAATTTTCCCCTCGGTGATGTCGTATTCCCCAACCATTCGATAATTGGCTCATTTGGGAGATGGAACTGAACTACCTTGTTTCTACAATCAACGTTAGCATAAAAAAAAGCTAACCAATCCATACCCATAATAATGTTGAACTCCATCATATCTAATTCCAGCAAATCAGCTAAGGTATGACAACCATATATACTCACCAAGAAGTTTCTGTATACTTGCTTTACTATAATAGAGTCTCCTACCAGTGTTGCTACCTCACATGAGTCTATTGACTCTGGTTTTATCCCAACTCTACTAGCAACAAAGGGAGATATATATATGATAAAGTGGAGCCTAGATCTACCAATGCATATATATCCCGGGAGAAGATTGATAATATACCTATAACCACATTTGGTGAAGCCTCCTAATCCTGTCTGCTCGCTAAGGCATAGATGCGATTCAAAGGACCGCTAGCACTGGAAGTTCCACCATGGCCTCTACCACGGCCTATTGATGCATGAGTACTCTTCCCCATAGCGTGCATAGACACCAAAAAAGAAGAACCAGCAACTGACCTAGTACGCTAGACTACACCTCCTGGATTGCCCCCGAATAGACATTCCTTCATCACAGGGCCTTAATGGATGCACGTAAAACAAATACCTGTAGAAGCATTATTTTCCCCAAAATAAGGCCTACCATAATGAGAACACCGAGGCAAAGGTGGCCTCAACTGACGTGAACCCCTGTTCATCTGTGGGCCTGAATTCCTAGAGTTTTGACCTACTTCTAAATACCCTGTGCTATCAAATCTTCTACCTGTGAATTGTGAGGGTGTACTCTGGAAAGGCTAGGAAGGATATCTACTATACTGTTAAGGTTGCCCGCCTCAAAAGCCACCATAATAACCAGCCGATATAGTTCTCTTACGCCAGCCTTTGTCCTAATCTCTATCAGGCTAACGCCCTCTATGCCAATCCTCCACTCCTTGTGCATATGCCTGTACCTGAGCAATATCCATGCCTGGCTGAGAAGCCATGGCCATATAACTATTAATCAAGTAACGATCCAGCCCCATCACATAATGATGCACCTTATCAGCCATATCATCCATAATAGTAGGCGTATGTCTCGCCAATGAGTCAAACTCAAGGCTATAATCTCTAATGCTCCTTCCATTCTGCCTCAATTGTAAGAATCTATCAAATCTTGATCGTTTCATATCCGGAGGTAGAAAGTGGCTAAGGAAGGCTTCCACAAACTCATCCCATACTGCTAGAGGAGCTCCCTCACCTCTTGACAATTCCCAGGACTCATACCAATTAACGGCTACATCATGCAACCCATGTGAAGTCAAATCAATAGACTCAGTTTCAGAGGCCTTAATTATTCTCAACGTATGCTGCATCTATCGAATGAACTCCTGTGGGTTATCTACAGGCCTCGACCCATAAAACTCTAGAGGGTTACAAGTTAGGAAGTTATGAACCCTCAAACTATCATGTCTATTATTATCCTCTCTTCCTAGCCCAATGCCTGAATTATCAACAGGTTAAAAGTGAGCATCAGAAGCCTGATGGATTATTACAAGAAATGGAAATCCCGACTTGGAAATAGGAAGCAATTAATATGGATTTTATTATAGATTTACCTCGCACTCTACGGAAGTATGATTCCATATGGGTTATTATAGATAGGCTAACAAAAAAGCAACCCATTTCCTTCCTGCTAAGACTACATATTCAGCTGAGGACTATGCAAAATTGTATATGAAGGAGATAGTGAGACTTGACGGGGTTCCTACATCTATTATATCAGACAGAGGAGCTTAATTTATAGCTAACTTCTGGAGATTATTTCAAAAGGGATTGGGAACACAGGTAAGTCTTAGTATAATATTTCACCCTCAGACTAACGTACATGCTGGGCATACTATTCAAATTCTAGAAGATATGTTGCGGGCCTGTATAATTGATGGCAGAGGTAGCTAGGATGATCATTTGCCAGTTATTGAGTTTGCCTATAATAATAACTATCATTCTAGCATCCAAATAGCACTGTACGAGGCTTTATATGGGAGGAAGTATATGTCATCTATTAGTTGGTTTGATATTGGTGAAACAAAACCAATAGGCCCAGACCTGGTTCAACAAATGGTGGATAAAGTCAAGCTGATTCAGGAAAGGTTATTAGCAGCCAGAGTCGACAAAATCCATATGCAGATAATCGTCATCGACCTTTAGAGTTTAAGGTTGACGATTGGGTGTACTTAAAGGTGTCACCCATGAAGAGGGTAATGAGGTTCAACAAGAAAGGGAAGCTTAGCCCAAGATATATTGGTCCTTGTCAAATTATCCGTAGAATAGGCAAAGTTGCCTATGAGTTGGACTTACCATCGGATCTAGAAGCAGTACACCTAGTCTTTCTTATGTCGATGCTTTGTAAATGTATTAGTAATCCATCTAGAATGTTCCCCGTGGATGATGTCCAAATAACAGAGAAGCTCTCGTATGAGGAATACCCTATAGCCATATTTGATCTCCAAGTTAGAAGGTTTCATACCAAAGATGTAGCCTCCATCAAAAGTATTGTGGCAAAATAAGAATAGAGAAGAGATGACCTGGGAAGCCGAGGAAGAGATGAAGAATAAATATCCATACTTGTTCCCCATGTCTACAGGTAATCTAAACTCCTAAATCAATTTTATTGGTTAATAAGAGACTTATATATGGCAACTATTACAGAGATTCCCCAAAATCCTTTTAAGACCTTATGAGACTAGTTAACATTCGAGGACGAATATTCTAAAGGGGGAAAATGTTATACCGCACACTTTTGTATATTGGAACATGTTTTTTTCCTCTCTAAAAGATTTCCATGTGATCCATATTATCTATGAAGTTCTATGTGAGTAGCGATGGTTGGAAATAGGTTTGGAAAGATTGGAAAAGAGTTGGAGGCCAAGTAGTGAGACGTGATAATCGACCTACTTACGTAAGCTACCGACTTGGATGCCTTACATACTTAAGATACTTGAGTACATAACAAGCTTACATAGCAAGGATTACATAGATTCTTAAAGTAAGATGAGATTATGAACCTACAAAAAGGAGAAGAGGACACGTGGCAGCAACAAAAGAGGACACATGGCAGCAAGAAATAGAGACACATAGTAGCAAGAGGAGAGGCCACATGGCAGCAGGTGATGCACCTACTTGGACCAAGTAGGTGATGCACCTACTTGGACCAAGTAGGTGATGCACCTGCTTGGACCATATAAGTGACGCACCTTCTTGGGGTGGACCCCACCCTGCCATGTGGCAGCCAGGAGGTGGATGCATGGATAAGTTGGCCCAATAAGGGCTGGACATGTGTCACCCTTAGGGGGATGACATGTGTCACCTTTTAAGGAAGGATATATATATCTGAATTGATGACTAAGTCATCATATTTATCTTTTTACAACTTAGAAACTTGAGAGAAAGTTGAGAGAAAAACTTATAGGAAGAAGAGAGAGTAGCTAAGGGTTTGGCCAGATCAAGGTAAGTCCTCGAATTTTTCTCCATGAATTAATCATCTAAGGTATTCTTTGGTTAAAGAAAAGTGTTTAACAACATAAATTAATTATTGGGACAACAAGAAAGTCCAACAGGAAGTCTACCAACTTTAAATCGAAGTTGCAGAGCCAAGATTACTAAGGTAGGGTTTCTCACTTTCAATTGGAGTAAATGATGTTTTAATGGAAAGATTACATGTGTTAAATGAAGTTGGAATTAAGAAAATTGCATAATTATGATCGACGTTGTAAACGAATAGAATTTAAGTCGTTCTACTTGAATTAAAGTTGAGTAGTGTTATTATTATTGTGGTATTGTATTCAAAAGTATTTTGTGTGTGTTAAAGGTATGAAAACATGGATATGAATGAATATACGTGCTTCTGGTTGCAGCCATGTGATACTCCATTCCGTGTGGTTAAGATTTTGTGAAATAAAGATTGAAAACCCTCTTTTAGTGTCGTGGTTTTGGGCCAGCTGTTTGGAGCTTGTATTGCATAATATTGAAATGGTTTAATTATGCATGGATGCTGGTTGTTGTTGTTGATATATATGTACCAATCGTAGGTGTAATTAGAAGTTCGGATAGGGCGAGTTATAGGGGAGATGCTGCCCAATTTTAATAACTTCTTAACTAATTAATAGATTAGTGGAGAAAAGTGAATAAGAAAATGATTCCTATGGATGATTGATTGTAGATATGGAAGATGGAAAGTCGAGGGTTATTAATATTAGCATTACTTTCATGTTAAATAGGTTAAGAGGGCAACGAAGCAAGTGTGGTTACGATTAATCCATAAGAGGTATGTAAAACTATCTTTCTTTTCTCTTGGCATGTCTTATCCATAAGTGGTTCGTATGTGAAATGTTGGGATAGTTACATTCATAAAACTCCAAGTATGATTCATAATTCTTATCCACTTCTTGGTGTTAGAACTCCTGTAATAGTTGAGTTATTGTCTTTAAGTCTTCTATATGATGAAAAATAGTATACATAAAGCCTATATCTTCTTTATTTTGGAATGTATCAAGCGTAAGTGAAGTGATACATGATATGAGTTTGGAGGTAATTCCATCTATAAGTTCTGGGTATAACTCATGACTCGTATTCACTTTTGAAGGTTAAAGGTCTTGAAGTAGTTGAAGTACAACCCTCGAGCCTTCTATGTGTTGAGTAGGGATTAGATGCGTAAGCTCCTATTCCTAAGGGATCTATGATGATAAATGTCTCTGATTGTATAAGTTGTGTGGCATTATCTTGATGCACGTCTATGATGCCTGAGGCTCCACTTGATATGATACCTAATGACCTTTAGAGGGTACTTAAGACAATTACTACCCTGATCTTCAAGTGACAGTTCACTTGACTATTTCATGGAGTCTCAGATGATGGTTTAACTTGCATATGGTTACTCACTACTCTGCTCGTGCATGCTGTTAATACATCTTCCACCGAGTCCCATAATGGGCCGGGTATATTAACCATGTATAGCTTCACTATAATTTCACCAAGTCCGGGCCAGGTATGATATATATAAACGATGATATAAAGATATGATCATTCATCGAGTCCCTTACTAGAGGGCCGGGTACGATATATGATAGATCCACCGAGCCCCTCATTAGAGGGCCAGGTACGGTATGAGACCCATGATGGGCCGTGTACGATATAAATGTATACTACTCTTCTCACCGAGTCCCTTACGAAAGTGCCGAATATAGTATATAGGCATGTATATGAAAATATAGTGATACATTTGCAATACCGAGTTCCACGATAGGACGGGTACGGTATGTGACCATGATGTACATGATTTCATTTTATAAGATGCAGGTACAGTGAGTTGTTAAATGTTATACTTTTCCCTTACATCTTTATGTCAACTGTACTCTCCTTATGATGTTTTATACTTTACATACTCAGTACATATGTCGTACTGACCGACTCTTTTTAGGGGGCTGCATTTCATGCCCATAAGTACAGACACACATTTCGGGGATCCGCTAGTTTAGAATTCCACTCAGCAAGTTTGGGAGAAGCTCTATTGTATCATAGCTGAGCTTTTGGTACTGAACCTTTGATGTATATATTTGTTTATTCAGGGATACAGCGGGGGCCCTATCCCGCTATATGTTACCGTTATTACTCTTAGAGGTCTGTAGATATGTGTGTGGGGTGTATATATATATGTGTTCAGTTGTGTCTATATGACTTATGCTTTGGGACATTCCCTTTGTCATGGAATCCTTATTGGCTCGCGTATGTGGTTATAATGGGAAGACCCCACATGCTATGATAGCTTCATTGGCTTATGTGCTATATTGCCTATTAATAAGTTGTGACCCTCCTCAAGAGACGGATTGTGCCAATTAATAGGGGTGTACGCGAATGTCCAGCTTGGACACCTGTCACGACCTATGGGGTTGGGTCGTGATAAAAAATTTCTAAAAATGACCGTCAAAGTCATTACAACAGTCTTGACCTTTTTTGGCTTAGGGATTTTTGAATCCCTTTTGAGATTTGAACTGGACTTTTTTTGGAGGGTTTTGAGGGCTCATCGTTTTAAATTGACTTTAGTTTTTTGGGTTGTTTTTCATTAACAACATCAGAATCCAAGTCTGAACATTCATCTAAAGAGAATTCCACCATCTTCTCCTTTTGTTTTCCCCCTTTGCCATGATTTCTTTCCTTTTTACAGGCCTTTGTTACTTCTTCAAAGTGGTTAGTTTATTCATGGCGGTGGTGATATTTATTTTCATGGGTGATGCATTTTTTTTACTAGTGTTTGGGTTAGTATATTAAAATTTGATGGCTCAATAACTACCTCATCTTCTTCTTCTGCAAATCGGGGACTCTTCCAAGTTTTGTGATCAACTTTTTATGCTTTTTTCATCTTACAGAACTCCTCTATAAATGAAACTGAAAATGGTGTATTTAAAAATTGTGGGGGCAGTAGAATTCTTGTGGAAGACAGAGTGTTTAACAGATTCTTTGACTATCTTGAAAGAAAATGAAGAAAGAAGAATTAGAGAGAAATTGACAGAGGTTTTTGTACATTAGAGACATGGGGAGTGGGGGATGGGAGGCGTGTAAGTTGAAAAAGGAAAACTGATCCCTTGATTGTAGTGAATATCATTATGCATAATTAGTGCACCATTTTTTACTTTCTCTTTCTTATTAACACTGAAAAAGTTTAATATATTAAAATAATTAATTTAAATATTTGGATTATAATAATCTGCTAAAGCCCATAATTAATAATTTATAAGTAGTAATTGCACAAAAGTCCATTTATAAGTTATAATATAAATTCTTAAATAGATGTGTGGTGTTGTTTTTCTGTTGAATTATGACCTTATTTGTCACCAAAGAATAGTACATGGATATGGACACATAACTTTCAAAATAAAAATAAATAAATAGAGGATGTACATATGAGAGAAAATACATAATTACTTTCTTGAAGTAGGGTCGAAATTTCAAGAAAATATTTGAATTTTGCGGGGTTTTTTGTTACCTTCTGAATAATTTTAAACTGATAGTAATATATCAATTTAAACCAACGAATATAATTTTATTTTTATAACTATTTTGTTGTATATATATATATATATATATATATATATTGTTTTTCTTCTTGTTTTAACTTTTTTTCTTCTCTTTCTTCTTCAAAAATTCATTGTTATTTTCGAACTCCTTACTATCAATGCCATCATTTTTTCCATTACTCCACCATCTTCTTTTACTAGGTACTATTAGTTTAACTACATTTCTAAAACTTTATTAAAATATTTTGTTACATTTCAAACAATTGTAAACCCATTAGATTTCAGGATGATTAGGAGGTATCATTTATCCTTTTTATTCAAATTTCAATCAAATTTCTTTTAATTTTTAGGGAATTCATTGGTTATTTTCAAAATTATAATTGCTAATTTTGAAGTTATATAAAAAAAGAGTTAAATTAATTGATAATATCTTTAATATTATGAATTTGCTTAGAAAAATAATTAATTTTGTTATCAAAAACTCAAACAAAGTCTAGGACGCATATAATAGTTTATTTATTTTTTAAAATTCCAATGAAAAAAAGAAAGTTGGGTGAAGAAGAAGAAGAAAAACAATGGAAGGAGAGAGTAAGCTTGAATATGGGGATGGGGGTGGGATGTTTAAGATAAATTTAAAATAAAAATAAAAATGAAAAAAAGTCAAAAAGCAAGTGTAATCATTTAAAATTTATAGAATGATTTAATTTATATTAAATTCAATATATATTAGTCCAAATAAATATTTTGGATTAATAAAATTGGGTCAATTATTTAAGTCCAATAAATGTGGATTTAATTAAAAATCCAAATCGATTGATTTGGGCTATAAAGATGACTCCACTTTGTTAAGCCCGATATCATCTCATCCTAGAGGCCCACTTTCATGACACGTGTCAAAGTTATGTGGCAATCCAAATCAAATTAAATAAGCCAGTAGAATTATGCCATGTGCCAAAGTTAGGTGGCGATCGAAGTCAAATTAAATAAGCCACTAAAATCATGCCACATGTCAAAGTTATGTGGCAAACTAAGTCAAATTAAATGAGTCACTAGAATAATGCCATATGTATATGTGACATGTTCTGACCAATCAAATTAAAACTCTTCACCAAAGAAATCTGATTGGTCAGTTCAAACCAACCAATCAAATTACACCCTCATACCACTCCCTACAATTATAAATAGGGGTCCTAATTATTCTGAGAGGGTTTTTTTAGGAACAAGAAGCAAGAAGAGAGTTCGTGGATCAAAGACCGCAAATTCTTTACAAAGCTACAAAGTTCAAGTAATCAAATTCAAGTTCAAGTTCAAGATCAAGAACAAAGAAAAATATCAAGAAGATCAAGATCAAGTTACTTGTTCATATTTACTATTCGTCATAACCATACAAGTGTTCGTGACGAATAATTCAAATCCAAATTTGAAGACGAAGATTCAAGATCAAGCTATTCAATCCCTTGACTCTAAATCAAATTCAAGTTCAACGTGTTTCATATTATTTGAAGAATCAAAGGATTATCATAGAGATTGTAGCACGCACTATATTTTAAAATCAAATATTACACTTTGTTACTCCAATTTTTCGGTCTTGATTATTTATTTTTCTCGGCTCAAAAATTTGTTGTTTACAAATTTTGGCACGCCCAGTGGGACAATCTCTACCTCTCATCTCTTTACATCGATCATCAAACTTCAAGAATACTTAAAATGGCATCTAAGAAGTTTGACTCCAGGGCTATTATTGCTAAGGCTACTGATTCCAAGTTCTCCTCTGAGGTGGAGAACATACTTGATGCGACTATGGGAAGTTTGAGACCCATCACTAGGAACAGAGCAAACTTGCTAGGACAACAAGCACTCCAAGTGTCATCCGCATCGATTCTTATTTTTGATCCTTCATCTGCAAAGGGGGAAAGATTCTTTCCGAATGAATTAGAAGAAGGAGAGAATATAGCTGATATTGTTGAAAGGACATTGGCTCAACTTAGTCCTTTTAACATAAGGAATTGCACTATTCAAGATGAAGATGATGTACTGATCACTAGATGTGCCCTAGTCACTCCACGTAACTTGTTTCAGACAAATTTCAGTTTGAGGGAAAATCCATGCTTTGCTCCATCATCCATAATGGCCATCCAAGCGATGATGACTAACACCTTAACTATTGAAGAACAATTGGTGAGTTTGACAAAAGCAATTGAAGGTCTAACAAAATATGTGCAAGATCAAGATAATCGAATTGTCAAGTTAATGGATAGAGTTTAGAACGTTATGAAGGGGGACTCAAGTGATGCACCTAGAAAACGTCTGATGATACAAGAAAAGCGAGATTTAGTTACAAAGCAAATAAATGTGGGTGATCAGCTGCAAGTATCTACTGAAGGAGGAATCTCCATTCATCAACTGAAGCATTTCATTATGGGAACTATCAAGGATAAGTATGACATGTCTTCAAAGTCATCATTTACATATGCAAATCCATACACTTGAAGAATCGATGTTTTGAAGATGCCTGCAGGTTATCAACCTCTAAAATTTCAACAATTTGACGGAAAGGGAAATCCAAAGCAACACATTTCCCATTTTTTTGAAACTTGTAATAATGCTGGAACATATGGAGATTATCTGGTCAAGCAATTTATGCGCTCCTTACAAGGAAATGTCTTTGACTGGTATACGGATCTCGAGGCTGGCTCTATTGGTAGTTAGGAACAACTTGAGCATGAATTTCTCAATTGTTTCTATAGCACAAGGCATACTGTGAGTATGGTTGAACTCACAAATACACGTCAATGGGAAGATGAAATTGTCATTGAGTTTATCAACCGATGGAGAAATGCAAGCCTCAATTGTAAAAATAGGCTTAGTGAAACTTTCGGAATAGAAATGTCTATTCAAGGAATGCGTTGGGGACTTCATTATATCCTACATGGTATTAAACCCAAATCATTTGAGGAACTAGCCACACGTGCTTATGATATGGAGTTAAGCATGTCTGCAAGTGTGATTGAAGGACAACTTATTTATGGGCCTTGAAAGGGAAAAGACAAAATAGAGGTAAAGAAAGGAGGAAAATCGGCACCTAAGTTTGGAAATAAGGAGTCGATGAATGTTAATGCCATACCTTTGAAAGTGGTTACAAATTTAAGCAAAAATCAAAGGGTGAAGACCACGACTTTTTAGAATAACGCTGGTAGAAAGTTGACTTTGAAGGAAATACAGGAAAAAGAGTATCCTTTCTTGGACTAAGATATTCTAGCAATCTTTGAAGAGCTTCTGGCATTAAAACTCTTTGAGCTACCTGAAATGAAGCGTCTAGATGAGGTTGGGAGGACTAATGATCCAAATTACTGCAAATATCACCGTTTGATGGGCCATCCTATCAAAAAGTGTTTTATCATTAAGGAAAAGGTCATGGACTTGGCCCGTGAAGGAAAGTTATTTCTTGAAAATAAGAAGGAGAGTTCAAATCAAGTCTCTATCACTTTTGGTTCACTCTACCCCATAGTTATTTGCAACTTTGTGGAAATACATGATAGTGGTGATGACCTAACCACATCACCACCAAAAATAATTAAATTTGGTGACTTCAAACCAATAGATGTTAACGCATCATTGCTTTTTCCTTTGATGAATGAAGTAATAAGGGAAGATAAACCTCCGGAGGAAAATCAATCTTTCAGTGCTTATATTGATGATGAGGGATTGATTTTAGTAACACGAAGAAGACATTGTAAAATGAACTCGCAAACAGAGCCAAGTAAGCAAGTGACAAGAGCAAAGATAAAGAAACTACCTAAAACTCAAAGGGTAAAGAATAATGTGAAGAAGTCAAGAGTTGGGGGAAATTACTATCAAACGCAACGTTCTCCAGTGACCTTAGAGGAATTCTTGCCAATTTGGTTTCGTAAAAAGATTTCTCATTGTAACACCAAGGCCTCGTGTTGTAACATTTATAAAGAAGAGACAATGGGAGAAAGCTCATCGCCATCATTACCTCCATCATATGAAGGCCCTATAAAGCCTCACTCTAAAGAAGTGGACACTTGTGATGCGAAGTTTACATTTACTAATGATGATCTTTTATTGGGTGAAGTATTGCATAATCATCCTTTATATATGGTAGGTTTTGTGTGTGGACATAAAGTAAATAAGATCATGGCGGATGATGGATCTGGGGTCAATATTCTCCCTATTCGTACTATGAAAGAACTTGTAATCCCAATAAATGAACTGTCTAAAAGTCGTCTAATGATTCAAGGATTTAACCAAGGGGGCAGAGAGCCATTAGTACTGTCAAATTAGATATAATGATGGGAGATATGCGTTCGAGTGCATGGATGCATGTTATTGACTCAAAGACCTCGTATAATATCTTGTTTGGAAGGCCATGGATATATGAGAACAAAGTGGTGCCGTCCACTTACCATTAATGTTTCAAATACTTTGAAGATGGGGTTCAAAAGAAGGTAGTTGCTGATGATGAACCTTTCACCGAGATAGAAGCGCACTTTGCGGATGCAAAATTCTACTTTAAGAATAATGTTTCAAAAGAAGTCAAAGTTGATAATGCGATACCTGATGATATTAAAGTCAAGATCCTTCCCTCTGAGTTGTAGAGTAGCAAGTTGACATTCCCTATTAAGCAAATTGATGTAATCAAATATCCTTAAAAAATGATAGAAGGATTTGCCAGACCATCGAATCATGATTCACATGAATCACTTCCTAAAAAGCATACAAATGAGAGTTTTGACCCGAATGCATATAAGTTGTTGGTGAAAGCAGGATACAATCCCAATGAAGCTTTTAAAGTAGGGAAACTTCCAAATGAAGTTATTAAAAGGGCAAATCATGGCCTAAATCCAACTCAAAGGATGATGATAGAGAGATGGTATGATGTCAAGCAATCGCACGAAGTCTTAGGTTATAAACAACCATCACCGGTTCAAATCTCTATAAAAAGAATGAGCATCAACTACATTACCCTTGTGGAAGAACCGATGATGTTTAACAAGAAGCCTTCTGTGTTTGATCGACTTAGTGGCATGACTCCTAACATTTCTTCATCTGATCGACTAATAGAATCAACTCAAAAAACTTCAGTGTTTGATCGATTGGGACCAATGAAGAAGAAATACAAGCACCAAGGAAATTATAAAACAATGGGAGAATGGGTACATGCTCGGGAGCATAATTCACCCAAGAATTGGCCTAGTTTGATTCCTTCTAGAATGATGCAAGAAACAAAACATGTAGTTTTATATGGAGATATCATGAGAGCTAGAACTCATACCATGGTTCACACTAGGGAGTGAGATGAAGATGAAGAAAGTGTGGGATCATCAAATCATATCACAATTTGTGATGAAGAAAGTACTTCACTATATGCAAAAATTGAGGATGGGTTTGTTGATATTCATGCATGCCATCACATATCTTTTAATGATGGTGATCCTCAAGAAGATGAGGATGCTAAAGATGTGCCATCTGAACTCGAGGAAGGGATAACGAATACTTATGATGCATTGAAGAAAGTAAATCTTGGGGTTGATGATGATATAATGCCTACATATATAAGTGCTTCATTGGATGACGATGAAGAGAAGAAATATATTGAGTTGCTTATGGAATTTAGGGATGTATTTGCTTGGAGTTACAAAGAGATGCCAGGATTAGACCCTAAAGTTGTAGTTCATCATCTTGCTGTGAAATGAGGCACTCATCCTGTTAAATAAGCACAACTCCACTTTAGACCTGAACTGGTTCCTTTGATCGAAACTGAAGTTAACAAGCTCATTGAAGCAGGTTTCATTCGTGAAGTCAAATATCCTACATGGATTTCAAGCATTGTACCTGTAAGAAAGAACAATGGCTAATTACGAGTTTGTGTTGACTTTAGAGATCTTAATAATGCATGCTCTAAAGATGAATTTCCTCTTCCAATCCTTGAGCTTATGATTGATGCCACAACTGGATACGAGGCAATGTTTTTCATGGATGGTTTATCTTGATACAATCAAATTCGCATGGCACCAAGGGATGAAGAACATACTGCATTTCGCACTCCTAAAGGTATATATTACTACAAAGTAATACCTTTTGGTTTTAAAAATGCTGGAGCCACTTATCTGTAACACCCCCTCAAAATTTTTCACTAAGATTCGGACCTTTCTTATATATGTGTAGGGTCGAACTCATTTATTATGAAGCGTATGCATGAGTTAGCATGATTTCCTAAGTAACTAAAGAGTATTAGAGGTGATGTGGGGTCATGAGGGACCCTTAGAGCCAAGCTAAGTCCGAAAGGATTCGTCTTAGGTAAGTTGTTGAAGGAGTTTATATAAGGGGTCAACTTCTAACGGCCATATTGTTTTAAATACAACGATTTGGGTGGACCAGACCTATTAAATTAAAGGTCGTCGAGTCTTCTTTCCAATGCCATAAAGAATGTGATTTTTGGAGTTCAGAGTCAAAAGATATGACAATCCTAAGACGGACGGGTGCTGTAGGAATTTCAGGCTTGGGTTGTAACTGTAGGAAACCCGCGCTTGGCACTGCAGTGGAGCGATGCACCACTACCGCGCCAGGAAACAGCCTCAGTAGTTTTGTCCCTAGCGCGGCGCGCCACTATTAGGTTTAGCAGGGTTTTTCAGGCTAATTTTCCCAGAACCTAGAAAATTGGCTAGGCTCTGTAAGGGCGCAATGCGCCACTATCGCGCCACAAAACAGCCTCAGTAGTTTGGTTTCTAGCGCTATACGCCACTATTGGGTTGTAGGTTTTTTTACGCCTAATCGACTTGGCGCTGCAGTGGTGCGATGCGCCACTATCACGCCAAGAGCATTTGTAGCCTATTTTTCAGAATTTGGAGAAGGGGCAATTTGGGAATTTGTCCCAAATTATATATGTATCAAGCCTTGAATGTTTTGGATCATTTTCAGCCTCTCCCTCTCTCTCTAAAAAATCCCTAGAAGCCCCTCTCTTCTTCCCCAAATCCTTCTTCAATAAGATTTGCCTGCAAGAGCTTCAAGACTTCAAGTTGCCATTGAAGACCCAACAACAAGGTTTCTTCAAGAATCTATTCTAAGGTATGTAAGGCTACTCAAAGTATGGTTTGAGTCCACCCATTTGCCCTATTCTTTCTTTGAGGTTAGATGTCCATAAAAATGGAGTTTCTTGATAGGCTTATGTCCAAATGAGTCTTGTCATCTATTAACTTGATTCTTGTTATGTTGACGTTGTTGAGTCAAGGAATGTCTAAAAAGGAACTTTCATGTTAGTATGAGTTGATGGAGATGAGTTGTTAAACATGCTCTATTGATTTTCTTAACTATCTTGATTTTGGCAAAAATGTTACTTCTCTTAAATATGTTGTTCATCTTGATTATTGGTTTAAAACCTTGGAGTTGTGGTGAGTTCCAAAGACGTGTTAAATGAATAGAGGAATGATTGGATATGTTTGTATGTTGCTATAATGTACATTTAAATTTACTCTTGAAAGATATGATTGGGATTGATCGGATAGTATGATTGGGAGATGTTTGATTGTGATAGAGTTGATAAGTTGACTAGGTTCTAAATTAGACTTGTTGAGATGATTTGATTGAGTTGATTAGATGGAGTCTTATGAGCATTTGAGTCTTGTGAGGAGTATCGAGCATCGAATTGGGTAAGAGTATAGTGCATACTTGAACCCAATAACTACGTCGCCAAACATAGGAGGGGATTGAACCGTTAAGGTCAGATGCTTCCCGAAAAAAAATTATTGTCCTGACATTATAGGACTTGGTTGGATTGGATCTATGATTGGTTAATTCATTCATACCCTGGCAAAGTATGAATGGACGCGGCAACAATGTCTATTTATTGTACTATCACTGGCTCATAAGTGATGGTTGTCGGATAAGAGAAACTCCCACATAGGTCTTGATAGTACTCTGAGTCGGATTGAGTTGAATTGTATGTGATTTGGTCCCGTCTAAACTATATTCTTGCTTAGACTTAGGATGCTTGATTGAGTTGTACTTCTTTCTGATGTTGTTTCATTCGTTCATTTTACAACTCGTACATTCCATGTACTGACGCCATTTGGCCATTTGGCCTGCAGAGACAGGTACTAGAGATCATCAACCGGCACATCATTGAAGATCTATACACTCCCAGCTAGTTGGTGAGTCCTCTTAGTTTCCGGAGGATGTTGAGTTTCTTGTATAGTTTTGTGTTGTTTCCTTTATTTTTATTGTTGGTAGCCATGGGCTTGTCATTGTCACCTCCCAGATTGTTGATAGAGGCTTCATAGATCGGAGTATAGAAATGTTGGATTGCCCTTTAAGTAGTTCTTCTGTAACTGTTTGTTGACTTGATAGTTATTTGGCCTTTGGCCCTAAATTATGAATAGTACTTCATTAAATGAGTCTTTCGCTGAGAGAATGTGTTTGAATGAATGTGTGACTGGACTAGGTGGTTCACTTGGAATCCAGAAGTGGCTTTTGAGTGCCAGCCACGCCTAAGGTACCCTCCCGGGGCACGACAAACATGGTATCAGAGCCCAGAGTTCAATAGTCTTAGAGAGTCTATGAAGCCGTGTCTTGTAGAGTCTTGCTTATGGGTGTGTTGTGCACCACACTTATAATCAGGAGTCTATAAGACATTAGGAATTGTTTTACTTCTTTCATACTCTGAATTTGTGCGATAGAGTTAAACTGTATAAAACTCCCCTTCTAATTCGTGCGTTTATACGTTACAGATAATGCCTCCAAAACGTACTGCTATCCAGAGGAATGTTGATATTGCGGAGATACCCCATTCAGAGGTACGCCCATCGAGGGCTAGATGCCGACCCGCAAGATATACGGAGGCACCTCAAGTGCCTGCTACTCCGCCTGGACCCACTTCAGAGGCAGAATTTCGAGGGGCGATTGCTATGCTCACTCAATTAGTAGCTGCCTGAAATGGTAACCATAGCTCTCCAACTCTTAGCTCTAGTTCCGAAGAGCCCTCGGCTGCCACCGGAATTAAAGACTTTCAAAGAATGAATCCGCCGGCATTCACGGGTTCTAAGGTTGAGGAAGACCCCTAAAAATTTATCGATGAGATGTGGAAGATCCTGAAAGCTATGCATGATATGGAAATCGATGGGGTGGAGTTGGTGTCTTACCAGCTCAAAAATATGGCAAACATATGGTATAACTATGGGAACAAGGTAGGGGTGAGAATGCTGAACCTGCTGTATGGGATGAATTTGAGGGAGCCTTTCTTGACCACTTCTTTCCCCGAGAATTAAGGGAAGCGAAAGTGGAGAAGTTTGTGAATCTGAAACAAGAAGACATGATTGTTAAGGAGTATAGTCAAAAGTTTATTCAGCTATCCAAATATGCTCCAGAGATGGTCCCAGATGTGAGGTCGAAGATGAGGAAATTTGTCTCTGGTTTGGGAAGACATGTGAAGAAGGAGTACAAAGCGGCGTCGTTAATCTCCGATATGGATATTTCAAGATTAATGGTGTACGCTCATTAGGTGGAGGATGAGAAGAAAAAAGATAGGGAGGAGCATCTGAGAAAAAAAGCAAAATCAGCAGGCCATGAGAATGAACAGAGGCAAAACAAGGGCAACAGGTCCTTCTTCCAGAAGAGGCCTCCCAATTATGCCTCATCTATTGCCAGTGCACCTATGCCACAGAATAGGTATGATCGGCAGGGATAGAGTCGCCAGAATCTCAGACCCCAGGTTTCCCAATTCTAGGCTAGCGTGGGTCAAGGTTCGCAAGGAAAGACATTATGTGGCAAGTGCGGTAAGCTCCACTTGGGGGAGTGCAGAGAGGGGAGGGCTGGTTATTATAAGTGTGGCCAAATAGACCATTTTCAGAAAGAGTGTCCAGCATGAGGAGACAGAGCTCAGTTCTCTATCACCGCACCACCGGCTAGAGGTAATCAGAGGGGCACTACTTCAGGTACGAGTGGAGGTACGAACCATCTATATGCCATGGGTAGTCGCCAAGATCAGGAGGACTCTCCAAACATCGTGATAGGTATGATTCGAGTCTCTTATTTTTACTGTTATGTTTTGATGGATCCGGGTGCCACCCTATCTTTTGTGACCCCTTACGTGGCTAGTAAATTTAATAAAATTCCTAAATGTCTTCTTGAGCGTTTCAGTGTAGCTACTCTTATCGGTGATTCTGTCTTAGCTGAGAGAGTCTATAGAGATTGCACTATGTCAATTCATCATAGGGATACCTTGGATAACTTGGTTGAGTTGGACATGGTTGATTTCGATGTGATCCTTGGCATGGACTGGCTTTATGTCTGTTATGCCTCTATTGACTGTAGGACTCAAATTGTCACGTTCAAATTCCCGAATGAGGCTGTCATAGAGTGGAAGGGTAGTCCTGTTGTGCCTAAGAGTAAGTTTATTTTCTACCTTAGGGTCAGGAAGCTAATCTCAAAAAGGTGTATCTATCACATTGTTCGAGTGAAAGATGACAATGTTGAGTCACAATTCTTTGAGTCAGTCCCAATTGTCAATGAGTTTTCTGACGTCTTTCCTGAAGATCTGCCTAGAGTCCCTCTAGATAGGGAGATCGACTTTGGGATTGATGTTCTTCTTGATACCCAACCTATCTCTATCCCTCCATATAGAATGGCTCCGGCGCAGTTGAAAGAGTTGAAGGAACAGTTGAAAGACTTGTTAGATAAGGGATTCATTAGGCCGAGTGTCTCACCATGGGGTGCTCCGATCCTATTCCTGCGAAAGAAAGATGGGTCTCTTAGAATATATATTGATTACAGGCAGCTGAACAAGGTCACTATAAAGAACAAATACTGTCTCTCCAGAATAGATGACATATTTGATCAACTTCAGGGTGCCACTTGTTTCTCAAAGATAGACCTAAGATCGGGCTACCATCAGTTGAAAGTGAGGGAGTGTGATATCCCAAAGATAGCTTTTCGGACCTGTTATGGCCACTTTGAATTTTTAGTCATGTCCTTTGGGTTGACAAATACCCCCGCAGCTTTTATGGATCTCATGAACCGAATATTCAAACCATATCTTGATATGTTTGTGATTGTATTCATAGATGATATCTTGGTCTACTCCAAGAATGAGGAGGAGCACGCCCATCATCTTAGAGTCATCTTACAAACCTTGAAAGACTAGGTATTGTATGCAATATTCTCTAAATGTGAATTTTAGCTTGCATCAGTGGCTTTTCTAGGCCACATTGTATCTGGAGATGGTATTTAGGTTGATGCTCAGAAGATTGAGGCAGTGAAAAATTGGCCCAGACCCACATCCTCGATAGAGATAAGAAGCTTCTTGTGCTTGGCTAGTTATTATTTAAGGTTTGTAGAGGGATTCTCGTCTATATCATCACTATTGACCAAGCTGACCCAAAAGAAGGCTAAGTTCCAATGGTCTGATGCTTGTGAGGAGAGTTTCTAGAAATTGAAGGCCAAGCTAACCACTGCTCTTGTTCTAACTTTGCCCAATGGAACAGAGGGCTTTGTGATCTATTGTGATGCATCTATAGTTGGTTTGCACTGTGTGTTGATGTAGAAGGGGAAGGTGATAGCTTATACTTCAAGACAACTTAAGGTTCATGAGAGAAATTACCCAACTCATGACCTTGAGCTAGCAGCTGTGGTGTTTGCGCTTAAAATTTGGTGCCACTACTTGTATGGAGTGCATATTGATGTGTTCACTGATCACAAGAGCTTACAATACGTCTTCAGCCAGAAGGAACTCAACCTAAGGCAAAGCAGATAGCTCGAGCTGCTCAAGGACTATGATATGAGCATCCTCTATCATCCAGGTAAAGCTAACGTTGTTGCTGATGCTCTTAGCAGGTTGTCTATGGGTAGCACTGCCCATATAGAGGAGGGGAAGAAAGAAATGGCTAAAGAGGTGCACAGATTAGCCCGATTGGGAGTTCATCTTGAAGAGAACAATGAAGGTGGAGTTAATGTTCAAGATGGGACTACATCCTCACTCGCGATGGAGGTAAAAGAAAAGCAAGACCAAAACTCATCCTTCTCCAATTGAAGGAAGTTGTTCACAAGCAAGAGGTGATGGTTTTTACCAAAGGGGGAGATGGTGTGTTGAGGTACCAAAATAGATTGTGTGTGCCAAATGTCGATGATATTCGAGGAAGGATTATGGCCAAATCACACAGTTCCAAATACTCTATTCATCCCGGCTCTACAAAAATGTATTATGACTTGAGGGAAATCTATTGGTGGAGTGGGATGAAGAGAGATATTACAGAATTCGTTTCCAAGTGTCCGAATTGCAAATAGGTGAAAGTTGAGCATCAAAGGCCATGTGGCTTGGCTCAAAATATAGATATTCCAGAATGGATGTGGGAGATGATCAATATGGACTTTATTACAGGTTTACCGAGGTTCCGAAAGCAATATGATTCGATTTGGGTGATTGTGGATAGAATGATGAAATCGACTCACTTCTTGGCAGTTAAGACTACTGACATCTCAGAGGATTATGCAAAATTATATATACAAGAGATCGTCATATTACATGGGGTCCCCTTGTCTATTATCTCAGACAGAGGAGCTTAATTCACTTCCCAATTTTGGAAATCCTTTCAAAAGGGACTGGGTTTGAGAGTGAACTTGAGTATGACCTTTCATCCGCAGACAGATGGCCAAGTAGAGTGCACCATCTAGATATTGGAAGATATGTTAAGGGCATGTGTGCTTGACTTCAAAGGAAATTGGGATGATCACTTACCTCTTATAGAGTTTACATATAATAATAACTATCATACAAGCATTCAAATGGCTCCTTATGAAGCTTTGTATGAGAAGAGGTGTAGATCGCCAATTGGATGGTTTGAAGTTGGTAAAGTTGAGCTGATTGGGCCTGATTTTGTTCACCAAGCCATGGAGAAGGTGAGAGTTATTTAATATAGGCTAAAGATAGCCTAAAGCCGCCAAAAATCTTACACCGATGTGAGGAGGAGAGACTTAGAGTTTGAGGTGGATGATTGGGTGTATTTGAAAGTGTCACCCATGAAGGGTGTCATGAGGTTTGGAAGGAAGGGGAAGCTTAGTCCTCGATATATTGGTCCTTACCAGATTGTGAGGCGGATTGGAAGTGTCGCTTATGAGTTGGAGTTACCCTCGGAGATAACCTCTATTCATTTGGTATTTCACATTTCAATGTTAAAGAAATGCTTAGGCAATCCTTCATTGGTAGTCAGTTAAGGATAGCTTGTCCTATAAGGAGGTCCCAATCTAGATTCTTGATCGCCAAATTCGCAAATTAAGGAACAAAGAGATCGCCTCAGTTAAAGTCCTGTGGAGAAATCAATTTGTTGAGGAAGCCACATGGGAAGTGGAGGAAGACATGAAATCTAAATATCCACATCTATTCGTGCCTACTGATGAGAATGTTGAAGGTAATGTCCATTTCCTTGACTTGAATTCGTTTGTGCATTTTAAGCTTGATTGGTAATTTGTTTGAGAATTTGATTGGTTGAATGACTGAATTCTGATTGTGATTTGTACCTCGATTTCCATTCTTGCTTTACTCATCATTCAAGGACGAATGATCCGAAGGGGGAGATATTGTAACACCCCCTCAAAATTTTTTCCTAAGATTCAGACCTTTCTTATATACGTATAGGGTTGAACTCATTTATTATGAAGCGTATGCATGAGTTAGGATGAGTTCCTAAGTAACTAAAGAGTGTTAGAGGTGATGCGGGGTCATGAGGGACCCTTAGAGCCAAGCTAAGTCCGAAAGGATTCATCTTAGGTAAGTTATTGAAGGAGTTTATATAAGGGGTTGACTTCTAATGGCCATAAAATTTGAAATACGACGATCTGGGTGGCCCATGACCTATTAAATTAAAGGTCGTCGAGTCTTCTTTCCAACGCCATCAAGAATGTTATTTTTGGAGTTCGGAGTCAAAAGATATGACAATCCTAAGACGGACGGGTGCTGCAGGAATTTCAGGCCTGGGTTGTAACTGTAGGAAACCTAGGCTTGGCACTGCAGTGGTGCGACGTGCCACTACCGCACCAGGAAACAGCCTTAGTAGTTTGGTCCCTGGTGTGGCGTGCCACTATTAGGTTTAGCAGGGGTTTTGAGGCTAATTTTCCCAAAACCTAGAAAATTGGCTGGGCGCTGTAATAGCGCGATGCGCCACTATCGCGCAACAAAACAGCCTTAGTAGTTTGGTCCCTGGCACGATGCACCACTATTGGGTTGCAGGGTGTTTTACGCCTAATCGACTTGGCACTGCAGTGGCGCGACGCGCCACTATCGCGCCAAGAGCATTTTTAGCCTATTTTTCAGAATTTGGAGAAGGGGAAATTTGGGAATTTGTCCCAAATTATATATGTATCAAGCCTTGAACATTTTGGATCATTTTCAGCCTCTCCCTC
This sequence comes from Solanum dulcamara, assembly GCF_947179165.1. Lineage (NCBI taxonomy): Eukaryota > Viridiplantae > Streptophyta > Magnoliopsida > Solanales > Solanaceae > Solanum > Solanum dulcamara. Next base: position 45,552,109 of record NC_077248.1, on the reverse strand, counting down.
TCTCTCTCTAAAAAAGTCCTAGAAGCCCTTCTCTTCTTCCCCAAATCCTTCTTCAACAAGATTTGCCTGCAAGAGCTTCAAGACTTCAAGTTGCCATTGAAGACCATACAATAAGGTTTCTTCAAGAATCTATTCTAAGGTATGTAAGGCTACTCAAAGTATGGGTTGAGTCCACCCATGTGCCCTACTCTTTCTTTGAGGTTAGATGTCCATAAAAATGGAGTTTCTTGATAGGCTTATGTCCAAATGAGTCTTGTCATCTATTAACTTGATTCTTGTTATGTTGACGTTGTTGAGTCAAGGAATGTCTAAAAAGGAACTTTCATGTTAGTATGAGTTGATGAAGATGAGTTGTTAAACATGCTCTATTGATTTTCTTAACTATCTTGATTTTGGCAAAAATGTTACTTCTCTTAAATATGTTGTTCATCTTGATTGTTGGTTTAAAACCTTGGAGTTGTGGTGAGTTCCAAAGATGTGTTAAATGAATAGAGGAATGATTGGATATGTTTGTATGTTGCTATAATGTATATTTAAATTTATTCTTGAAAGATATGATTGGGATTGATCGGATAGTATGATTGGGAGATGTTTGATTGTGATAGAGTTGATGAGTTGACAAGGTTCTAAATGAGACTTGTCGAGATGATTTGATTGAGTTGATTAGATGGAGCCTTATGATCATTTGAGTCTTGGAAGGAGTATCGAGTACCGAATTGGGTAAGAATATAGTCCATACTCGAACCTAATAACTACGTTGCCAATTATAGAAGGGGATTGAACCGTTAAAGTCGGATGCTTCCCCAAAAAAATTTATTGTCCTGATATTATAGGACTTGGTTGGATTGGATCCATGATTGGTTGATTTATTCATACCCTGGCAAAGTATGAATGGACGCGGCAACAATGTCTATTTGTTGTACTATCACTGGCTCATAAGTGATGGTTGTCGGATAAGAGAAACTCCCACATAGGTCTTGATAGTACTCTGAGTCGGATTGAGTTGAATTGTATGTGATTTGGTCCCGTCTAAACTATATTCTTGCTTAGACTTAGGATGCTTGATTGAGGTGTACTTCTTTCTAATGTTGTTTCATTCGGCTATTTTACATACTCATACATTCCATGTATTGATGTCATTTGGCCTGCATCGTTTCATGATGCAGAGACATGTACTAAAGATCATCAACCGGCGCATCGTTGAAGATCTACACACTTCCAGCTAGTTGGTGAGTCCTCCTAGTTTCCGGAGGATGTTAAGTTTCTTGTATAGTTTCGTGTTGTTTCCTTTATTTTGATTGTTGGTATCCATTGGCTTGTCATTGGCACCTCCCAAATTGTTGATAGAGGCTTCATAGACCGGAGTATAGAAATGTTGGATTGCCCTTTTGAGTAGTTCTTCTGTAACTGTTTGTTGACTTGATAGTTATTTGGCCTTTGGCCCTAAATTATGAATAGTACTTCATTGAATGAGTCTTCCGCTGAGAGAATATGTTTGAATAAATGTGTGACTGAACTAAGTGGTTCACTTGGAAGCTAGAAGTGGCTTTTGAGTGTCGGCCATGCCTAGGGTACCCTCCCGGGGCGTGACATTATCAATGAGCCATGCAGAATATTTTTGATGACATACTTCATAAAAATGTTGAGTGTTATGTCAATGACTTAGTGGTGACATCAAAGAAGAGTGATGACCACTTGCAAGATTTCAGAATGGTGTTCGAACGACTTCGAAGATACAAATTCAAAATAAACCCTTTAAAATGTGCCTTTGGAGTTACTTCGGGAAAGTTTCTCGGTTTTATTATTCGACATCGAGGAATCAAGATTGACCAAGATAAGATAGATTCTATTTTGAAGATGCCTGATCCAAAAAATATTCATGAGTTGAAAAGCTTACAAGAAAAATTAGCATATCTTAGGAGGTTTATCTCAAATTGGGCTGGGAGATGTCAACCATTCAGTCGTCTTATGAAGAAAGATGTTCCTTTTGAATGGGACCAAGCTTGTGCCAATGCTTTAGAGAACATAAAGTCTTACTTAATGAAACCTCTAGTACTTGTAGCTCCTATATCTGGAAAACCATTAATTTTATACATTGCAGCAGAAGAAAGGTCAGTAGGAGCACTTCTCCCACAAGAAAATATGAATGGAAAGAAAATTCCCTATATTACTTAAGTAGGATGATAACACAAAACGAGATCAATTATTCACCTATTGAGAAGTTATGTCTGGAACTCGTATTCTTGATTCAGAAGATGAAGCATTACTTCTAAGCTCATATTGTGCTATTTGTCTCTAAAGCGAATCCTATCAAGTTTGTCATGTCCAAGCCTATCTTAAGTCATAGACTAGCAAGGTGGTACCTCTAGTTTCAACAATTTGAAATTGTGTATATATCTTAGAAGGCAATAAAAAGATAAGTGATAGCAGATTTCTTGGCCAATCATCCAATTTCGAATGATTGGGAGTTATCTGATGAATTACCTGATGAAGATGCAATGCTAGTAGAAATTCAGCCACCTTGGAAGATGTATTTTGATGGTGCTGCACATCATGAAGGAGCCGGTGCTAGAGTGGTATTTGTCACTTCCCATGGAGAAGTATTGCCATACTCCTTCACTCTAACACAACACTACTCCAATAATGTTGCTGAATATCAAGCACTCTTACTTGGGCTTGATATGACCATTGATATGAAACAATTGCAACTATAAGTTTTGGGGGATTACAAGTTGGTGATCAATCAAGTCTTGGGTAATTATGAAGTAAAGAAGCCTAAGTTAATCTCATACTACAATTACGCTCAAAAGATGATAGGGTGGCTTGGAGAGGTGACTATTCAACATGTCCCAAGAAAGGAAAATAAAAAGGCTGATGCATTGGCAGCTTTAGCTTCTGCATTAGTATCTCCTGATGAAATGCAAGTTGTGGTTTGCCAAATATGGATAACTCCGCCTCCAGATGAGCATGAAGAAGAATTTCGACAAGTTATCGCCACTTCGGAAGCTGAATTTGACAATTGGTAACAACCAATAATAGATTATTTGTGTTATGGAATATTGCCAGAAAACCTTCAAAGAAGAACAGAAATTCGACGATGAGCTCCTCGTTTTCTTTATTATAAAATACACTTTATAGGCGATCGTTCAATGGAGTTCTCTTATGATGTTTGGGGGAAGATGAATCTACTCAAGCTATGCAAGAAGGACATTCTGGAGTATGTGGAGTGCATCAATATGGGCCAAAACTTCATTTTCACATAAAAAGGATGGGATATTACTGGCAAACCATGGTGAAAGATTGCCTGGATTACGTCTGAAGATGTAAATCTTGCCAATTCCATGACAATTTTATACATCAACCGCCAGAAGTATTGCACCCAACTATTGCCTCATGGCCATTTGAAGCTTGGGGTTTGGATGTTGTTGGACCACTGCCTAAGTCCTCTAGTGGACCTTTGTACATCTTGGCTACAACTGACTACTTCTCAAAATGGGCAGAAGTTGTTTCTCTTAGAGAAGTGAAAAAAGAAAATGTTTCTAACTTCATTCAAGTCAATATTATCTACTATTTTGGTATTCCTCGATACATATTGACAGATAATGGCAAGCCATTTGATAATAAGTTAATGACGAAGATATGTGATCTTTTTGGCTTCAAGCAACACAATTCCTCTATGTATTATGCATCTGTTAGTGGTCTCGCTGAAGCATTTAACAAGATACTCTACAACTTGTTGAAGAAAGTTATTTCCAAGTCTAAGAGAGATTGGCATGAAAGAATGAAAGAGGCTCTTTAGGCATATAGGACTATGTATCGCACGCCAATACAAGCGACCCTTTATTCTCTTATTTATGGAGTTGAAGCAGTTCTTCCACTTGAACGTCAAATCCCATCATTGTGCCTTTCCATTCAAGAAGGGCTCACTGATGAAGAAAATGCTTGGTTACGCCTTGAAGAATTGGAGGCTCTTGATGAAAAAAGACTAGAGGCCCAACAAAGTCTGAAATGTTATAAAGCCTTTCTAGCTCGATCTTTTAATAAGAAGGTTCATCTTAGATGCTTCCAAGTGGGTGATCAAGTTCTTATTGTAAGAAGACCCTTTTATTACTTCTCATCGGTCTGGAAGCAAATTTTCTGCTAAATGGGATGGACCATATGTGGTACAAGAATTGTACTCAAGTGGCGCTTACAAACTGGTTGACTTAGAAAGATTGCGCATTGGCCCTATTAATGAAAAGTTCATAAAGAGATACTATCCTTGAAGAAAATAAATACACTCCTTAAGGTACGACTATAAACTGCATGTTACTCCTTGCCCGCAAGAGTATAAACTGTGCACGACACCTAAAAAAAAACAATATCCGCTAGGTTGAAAATCTCAAAAGAGGCGGCCTAGGCAAAAGTTAGGACACCAAAAAAAATATAAATAAAAAAATCACTCTTTCAGAACTACGTTATGACTTGATCCTTTTCACTGAGGTACGTAGGCACTTAGAATTATATTCTGAGTTCAGTCGCATGAGTATCCAAATAACTCATAGTCTCTCTTGACCCTCTTCACCGTAATCTGTGAGTTACATCCTAAGTTTAGTCTCATAAGTTCAAAAGAAATGGGGTATGCTATTATTTGAGTATCACAATGTTCTTGTAGATTATTATATATAACGTGTGAATTAGAGAAGGCCAATCAAGACAGAATTTGAATTGACTTCAAAGAAGTATTTATACAAATCCATAAAGCTATTACCTGTGATTATTGTACATAATGTAGTTCTATGAAACTTTTTTTCGGCTTCTCTATGCTGAGATATAAGTGTTTTTTAATAAGATCATGCAAATATGAATCTGTCAGCTTTCCTGTATGTGAATTTCATTTTTGAAGTTTGTTTAGAACGATCCTGAGAGACTTGAGCTATACATTTTGGATATGTTTTAGATTAAGAAGGTTGGTTTATGATATATTAAGTCTCTCCAGGCTTTGGTGCTCTCATATAATGATATATCTCTTGTACTATCGAAGCACAAAAGGTATCGCAACTCTGAAGAAGAGGAAGTCAAATCTCTAAAGTAAACCATGATTCAATCTGTAAAAAAAGTATTTTATTAGCGCTTAAATTAGTAATTCAATAATCATGGTCATAAATATCAATAATGAACGATTATATTCTTTGAGCAAGACCTATGTCTGAACTAGATGGTGGAAAGTCTTTACAAATCAGGTAAAGTCTTTGTCTTAGATGGTGTAAAGTCTTTGGCTTGGACTATGGGATGCCTTTGACTCAAACAGTGTAAAGTCTTTGCCACAAATTATGTAAAGTCTTTGCCTTAGATGGTGTAAAGTCTTTAGCTCGGACTATGGAATGCCTTTGACTCAAATGGTGTAAAGTCTTTGCCACAAATCATGTAAAGTCTTTGCCTTAGACAGAAGTCTTTGCCATAAATAATGTAAAGTCTTTGTCTTAGATGCTGTAAAGTCTTTAGCTCGGACTATGGAATGCCTTTGACTCAGACAGTGTAAAGTCTTTGCCACAAATCATGTAAAGTCTTCGCCTTAGATGGTGTAAAGTCTTTAGCTCGGACTATGGAATGCCTTTGACTCAGACGGTGTAAAGTCTTTGCCATAAATCATGTAAAGTCTTTGCCTTAGATAGTGTAAAGTCTTTAGCTTGGACTATGGAATGCCTTTGACTCAGACGGTGTAAAGTCTTTGCCACAAATTATGTAAAGTCTTTGCCTTAGATAGTGTAAAGTCTTTAGCTCAGATACCTTTGACTCAGACGGTGTAAAGTCTTTCCCACAAATTATGTAAAGGTTTTTCCTTAAGACGGTATAAAGTCTTTAGCTCGGACTATGGAATACCTTTGACTCAGACGGTGTAAAGTCTTTGCCATAAATCATGAAAAGTCTTTGCCTTAGATGGTGCAAAGTCTTTATCTTGGACTATGGAATGCCTTTGACTCAGACGGTGTAAAGTCTTTGCCACAAATCATCTAAAGTCTTTGCCTTAGATGGTGTAAAGTCTTTAGCTCGGACTATGGAATGCCTTTGACTCAAACAGTGTAAAGTCTTTGCCACAAATTATGTAAAGTCTTTAGCTCGGACTATGGAATGCCTTTGACTCAGACGGTGTAAAGTCTTTTGTTTGGACTATGGGATGCCATTGCCTCAGATGGTGTAAATTCTTTTCCACAAATCAAGTAAAGTCTTTGCCTCAGACGGTGTAAAGTCTTTGGCTTGGACTATGGGATACCTTTGCCTCAGATGGTATAAAGTTTTTTCCACAAATCATGTAAAGTATTTGTCTTAGACAGTGTAAAGACTTTGGCTCGAACAATGCGGCACCTTTGGGTCAAACGGTGTAAAGTCTTTGCCAAGAATAATGTGAAATTATTTCCAACAATGCAACACCTTTGGTTCAAATGATAAAATAAAGAAGATAAAATAAAATAAAATAATGCATGGCTACGAAGTCAACAAAAATGAGCTTCTTCAATAGTATGATTGAAGTCTTTAAATTATACCAAATGTGCATGTTGAAGTCTTTAAATCCTCCAAATATGCAAGTAGATAACAAAAAAAAAAAGAAAAACAAAACTACTACCTGTCAAGTCGAGGAAGAGGAAGCCACACTAGACTAACCAGGCTAGACTTGAGACAAAATTTTCTTAGTGATAATAATGCCCTTGAAGTCTAATTTCTAGCAATCCCAATCCTTTTCGGTAACGATGTACCTACATCAAGATATAAAGTATTTTGTGAGGCAACAAAAAAAAACAAAATTAGAACGATATTGAAGGAGTTTAAATCTAAATTTTGGATATGTTGTAGTCGTTCTTGTCTAGTTTATGGAAAATCGAGAGAATTGCAATTTCGATACTTGTAGATTGAGATAAAAAAAGATTGGTGCCTTCACGCAAATCTAAAACTTTTGGTGTGCCCAAATCTATAGCTGACTTCATAAAAATATCTAAAATAATTCTGAAGGTATTAAATTTTTAATTTTGGATATGTTGTAGACCTTTGTGTCTACATTCAAAAAAATTAAGTGGCTTGTAATTTCTTCATTCCTACATCAAGGTATGAAAGTCTAGTAAAGCCATACAAATCTGAAAATTTTAACATGGCAGAATCTAGAGATAACTTCAAAAAATCATACAGAACGGTTACCAAGATATTAAATTTTGAATTTTGGATATATTGTAGACTAAGAATACTAGTCTCTAGAAAATCAAACCGTTCATGATTTCAACATTTCTACAATAAGATATGAATTTTCTACAACAGACATGTCAAGATGTGGAAAAGGTTGGTGAAAATCAAAGAAAAGAGAAGAAGAAAGTACCACGGCGCTGATTGTCAAGCCACATTGATGCAAAACAATGAAGGTCAGGCGTCTATTTATAGAGGTTTATTAGCACCTATTGTAACTAGACTCAAATTTGGATTAGGCTTCTACAAAATTGACTCCTAAGCGAATTCCAATTAGTGGTGGAATCTTGCACAACAAGCACACACACACACACACACACACACACACACACACACACACACACACACACACACACACACACACACACACACACACACACACATATATATATATATATATATATATATATATATATATATTTCCCCTCTAGCCTAATTGTTCAAAAAAAAGGCTGGTAATGTGCAAAAAAAAAGTAAAAAAAAATGGCTGGTAACGTGACAAAAAAATATATTTTTAAAAAAAATTCTTTCCTAATCCTAATTGGATAGAACTAATTTGCTACATATCTACTCCAACAATGATGAAAGGGTGCATCAATATAGTATGAATTCACGGTGCATCTTAATATACATGTCATATCATTATCCTGTAATTAATACTTCAAGCCTAGTCTTCAAAAGATAAAATATCTCGACAAGACTTGAAGTAGGGGACATTTGTAATCATTTAAAATTTATTAAATATAAATTTATAGAATGATTCAATTTATATTAAATTCAAGATATATTAGTCCAAATAAATATTTTAAATTAATAAAATTGGGTCAATTATTTAAGTCCAATAAATATGGATTTAATTAAAAAATCCAAATCCATTGATTTGGGCTATAAAGAAGACCCCACTTTGTTAAGCCCGATATCATCTCATCCTAGAGGCCCACTTTCATCCCACGTGTCAAAGTTATGTGGCAATCCAAGTCAAATTAAATAAGCCACTAGAATTATGCCATGAGCCAAAGTTATGTGGCGATCCAAGTCAAATTAAATAAGCCACTAGAATTATGACATGTGCCAAAGTTAGGTGGCAATCCAAGTCAAATTAAATAAGCCTCTAAAATCATGCCACATGTCAAAGTTATGTGGCAAACTAAGTCAAATTAAATGAGCCACTAGAATAATACCACATGTATATGTGACATGTTCTGACCAATCAAATTAAAGTTCTTCACCAAAGAAATCTGATTGGTCAGTTCAAACCAACCAATCAAATCGCACCCTCATACCACTCCCTACTACTATAAATATGGGTCCTCATTATTCTCAGAGGTTGTCTTTTTGAAGAACAAGAAGGAAAAAGAGAGCTCGTGGATCAAAGACTGCATATTCTCTACAAAACTACAAAGTTCAAGTAATCGAATTCAAGTTCAAGTTCAAGATCAAGAACAAAGAAAAATATTAAGAAGATCAAGATCAAATCACTTGTTCATATTTACTATTCGTCATAACCATATAAGTGTTCGTGACAAATAATTCAAATTCAAATTTAAAGACAAAGATTGAAGATCAAGTTATTCAAGCCGTTGACTTTAAATCAAATTCAAGTTCAACATGTTCCATATTATTTGAAGAATCAGAGGATTATCATAGAGATTGTAACATGAACTACATTTTGAAATCAAAATATTACACTTTGTTACTCCAATTTTTCAGTCTTGATTATTTATTTTTCTCGACTCAAAAATTTGTTGTTTACAGCAAGAGAGAGAAAAGAATGAAGAAAGAAAAAATATAAAGAACATCTTAAAATGATATATATATATATATATATATATATATATATATATATTGATTGATTGGTGCGTATCAAATAATGATTGATGCGTAATAACACTTGCTTTTTAAATTTGATTTCGATCCAAAAATGATGTAACAATTTAGGGGGGGGTAATAGGACCCCGCAAAGCTCAAGTGTTTTCTTGAAATTCCAACCTTACTTTAGAGGGGTAATTATATATGTATTTTTCCGTCATTTGATATTGGTATCAACTTCATGCCCATTATCAATTTATGGAGTTATCCTTGGGTGAAAATCATTTACGCCCCACAACTTAAAAATTAAATTTCCTCCTCCATTTTGCGAAATAGTCATTCTCCCTCCTTCTTGCCTAATTGATTTTCTAATTGTCTATTCTACCCTTACATTATCAATTTTTATCTATTTTTTGTATACTTTTTTAAAATCATAGTATTTTAGTTATTTAATTTATATAAAAAACTTTCTATAAAAATATAATTATTTTTCAAAAAAGAGAATTGAAAAATATTGGCTGAGTGTATAATTCTATAATGAAACAGATGAACAATAAAAAAATATTTTATTAATTTTAATGGATTTTATAATGTGATAACCTTATAAACATATTGCGATGCAAGTAATACAAAATTAATTAATAAAAATGAATATATATTTCATAACAGTTTTCTTAAAAGATTATCTATTTATGTTGTAAATAAAATTTAATTTATAATTTAAAACACATTTCTTTAATGACAAATAAAATTCATTTATCTACGTATATAATAGAGAGTAAGAGATAGACTGTTACGCCCCGAGTCTACACCCTAGGCGTGGTTGGCCTTCAAAAACCATTATTGGTTCCTAAGTGAACCCTTGGCATGACTGACTGACTAAGTAGAAGACTTTAACTCATAAAAAGTATAACTCAAATGGGCATAAATAAGAACATAAATTCAATTCTCAAAATATAAGTCTCAAGATACTTTGTATGCAATATCATTATGTAAAGGAAGTTGTAAACATAATCTCTGAGATAACTGAAAGAGATCAAAACTCTATCTGTATAGTCTATGAAACCTCTAAAAATGACTCTGAAATAGGTATTAGGATAGGCCCACCGCTGCCCCAAAATAATAACAATGTAAAGAGTAGAAATAAAGACTCAAGAGTGCCTCTGAATGCAAACAGGTCTAACCAAATGCTAGATGGAAATTTGATCTTCATCGATGCGCCTATTAAGGATCCCTATCACCTTTGTCTACATCATAAAATGATGTAGTGCCAAATAGCGTCAGTACATAGAATGCACGGTATGTAAAATAGCTAAAATAAACTTCTCAAAGATACTCAATTCAACTCAAAGAACTCAACTCTGAAAATGCCCCAACTCAATAAAGCATGCAATACATGAAAAGTAATGCTTTAAAATATATCAATGAGTAAATGCAACTCAGTATATAAAAATATAATATTTTACTATTGAATAGTTTCTCTAACTGATAACTATCACTATGAGCATTGTGAGAATACAACAAACTGTTGTCATTGTCACAACCATCCAATACCTTGCTAGGGTAAGAAATGCAACTCATCTCATGGATCCAATAAAAGCCCTTAATGAGGATATGAGGAGTCACCTGAATGAATGGTACGATCCTATCCTACACTGACTACATAGTTTATGATGTTCGAGTTGTTCTCTACTCTTACCCAAATCGGTGTTTAATACTACTCCTAAAAATATATATTTATTATGCTCATATCTCAAGTGAGTGTATGTACTCAATTAACTCATTTAGTCTCATTGAATTTTACTCAATAACTCAACTCCTCTCAATCCATTTCTTCTCTTTAGAAAGATTATATTCTCAACTAAATAAATGTATTTAAAACTCAATCTCAAAATGGATATTTAAATTCATTAATACTCGACTTATTTAGACTGAATAATTCTCATGCTCAACATAGTAATTAGCAGAATTCTCAAAACTCACCTCGTACTCAAACTCTTTCTCAATTAAAGATTAAATATATCATTCTTTAAATTTATAATAATGCAAAAAACAATTAAGGATAAATCTCAACTAAGGTTCATGTGAATGCAATCATGAGAAATAATCTTAAAGATTTGAACTCATAAGAATGATCACAATATCAAATAATATATAGGGAACTCAACAAAATATTCATAAGCAACTCAAAACTCAATATACGAGATTGAAACTCAAACTCAAACTCAACTTGACTGAATGAAGATTTAGGGCACGAGTATGAACTTAATCCAATATTGTGATTAGCCTTACATACCTAGAACGGCGATTATTTAAGCGAAACTCGAAGGAATTACTTGAAACACTTGAACCCTACCTTTTCTCCTTCTCTCAAACTCTTGCTATCAAAATATTCTAAATGTTAATGAGGGAAAATCCTCATTGGGTACTGATAAGGGGTTAATTTTAGTCCCAACACATTTTTGATTTAGTTTGAAAAACAATGAAAAAATATCGTAATGCCCCTCATTAAATCTAGGTGAAGCTGTTTATTGGTCCCCATTCACGGATGGTACAATACTCCAAGGTCCGTGAAGGGGTTCGTGAAAAAGGAATACTGGAAACTACTCTGAAAGGCTGGGCTAACGGGTAATTTCCACCGCTTGTGGAGGGTTCACGAGTCTTGGGGTGCTCGTGAAAGTGTACTAGGGAAGGGGTCTTAGGCTTCAGCTCTACGAGTGCCATTGATAGGCTATGTAGAACTCTACGGGCTGTATAAGTGCTCGTATAGTTCAAGGTCCTTGGGTTCTGGGATGGGGCTTCCATGACTCCTTTTTACAGCTTATGGCGACAGTGATAATCCCTCTTTCCTCAACTTTTCTTGAGGTTCTAAGAATCGATGTAAGTTGAAATGGTATGAGGTATTATAATATCTCCCCATTGGGATCATTCATCCTCGAATGATGACCAAGCTAAGAGTTTACTCAAGTCATGAATACAATGCAAGGAATCAAAGACTCAAACTCAAGAATAATTATTCAAATACTCAAAAATCAAGAAGGTATTAACTCTAAGGTAGGAATAGAAATATTACCTTCAACGTCGATACTAGGAGGAACAAATAGATGCGGGTGCTTGGATTTCATATCCTCCTCGGCTTTTCATGTAGCCTCCTCGATGAATTGATTTTTTCATAGGACTTTGACTGAAGCGACCTCTTTAGTCCTCAATTTATGAACCTGACGTTCAAGAATTTAGCCATGAATCTCCTCATAGGACAAGCTACCTTTCACACCAATGTTTTCTATAGGAACAATGAGTGAAGGATCTCCTAAGCATTTCTTGAGCATCAAAATATGGAAACACCGGATGAATTACAACTAATTCCGATGGTATCTCTAACTCATAAGTGACATTAACAATTCTCTTGATAATCTAATAAGGACCAAAATAACTAGGACTAAGCTTTTCTTTCTTCCTAAATCTCATAACTTCTTTTATGGGCAAAACTTTTAAATACACCCATTCATTCACCTCAAACTCCAAATACCTCCTCCTAACATTGGTGTAGGACTTTTGATGAATTTTTGTAGTTTTCAACCTTCCTTGAATAATTTTCATTATTTCATAGCTTGATGAACCAAATCTGGCCCTGTAAATTCAGCTTCACCAATTTTGAACAAACCAATTGGAGATGTACGTCTCCACTCATACAGAGCTTCATAAGGAGCCATCTGATTACTTGACTGAAAAATATTGTTTAAGTAAACTCAATAAGCGGCAAGTGGTCATCCTAATTACCTGTGAAATCAATGAACCACACTTCAATATGTCCTCAAGAGTCTGAATTATACGCTCTTCTTGACTGTTTGTCTAAGAATGGAAAGTAGTACTAAGATTCACCTTTGAACCCAAATTTTCTGAAATGACTTCCAAAATTGTGTAGTTAATTGAGCACCTTTGTCTAAGATGATAGACAAGGGAACTCTATCAAGTCAAACTATCTCTCAAATATACAACTTTTCATAATCCTCTGCTGAATCTATAGTCTTAACGGGTTAGAAGTGAGCTGATTTGGTCATCCAATCCACAATCACCCAAATCTAATTATACTGTCTGCGAGACCGTGGGAAACCTATTGTAAAGACCATATTGATCATCTCCCACTTCCATTCTGGAAATTCTATATTATGAGCTACACCACAAGGACTTAGATACTCAATCTTGACTTTTTGGTAATTCGGGCATTTGGAAACAAACTCTGTTATGTCTTTTTTATTCTATTCCACCAATAGACTTCTGTCAAGTCATGGTATATTTTGGTTGAACCTAGATGAATCAAATATCTTGAGCTATAGGCCTCTTCCATGATTCTATGTCGAAGTCCATCAATATTTGGAACACATAATCTTCCTTGATACCTCAACACGATATCTCCCCTTTTGGCGAAAGCCATTAGTTTATGTTTGTGAACATATTCCTTCAATTGAAGTAGCATAGAGTCTTGGTCTTGGTTTTCCTTCACCTCAACAACTAATGAAGACTCAACCCCATTCTAAACAATAACACCTCCCCTATTAGATTCCATAAGATGAACTCCCAAACGTGCAAGGCTATGCACTTCTTTAGCCAATTCTTTCCTTTCCTCATCCACATAGGCAGTACTCCTCATAGATAACTTGCTAAGAGCATCAGCAACAATATTAGCTTTACTTGAATGGTAGAGAATGCTCAGGGCATAATTCTTAAGCAACTTAAGCCATCTCCTTTGCCTCAGGTTCAATTCTTTCTGGCTAAGCATATACTGCCATCTCTTATGATCTGTGAACACATCTACATGCACGCCATAAAGATAATGACGCCAAATTTTTAGATCAAATACTATTGCTGCTAACTCTAGATTATGAGTAGGATAATTACTCGCGTGAATTTTAAGATGACAGGAAGAATAAGCTATAACCTTTCCTTTCTACGTGACAACACAACCAGTCTAACTTTGGACGCATCATAATAAATTACAACCCCATATGTTCCCTAGGCTAGGGAAAAAATTAGAGCAATAGTTAATCTTATTTTCAACTTTTGAAAGCTTTTCTCACACGTATCTGACCATTAGAACTTAGTCCTTTGCTTAGTCAACTTAGTCAATGGATAAGGATGAAAATCCCTCAAAACCTCCTATAATATTTAGCCAAACCCAAGAAACTTCTTATGTTTGTTGAAGATGTGGGTCTGGACCAATTTTTAATAGCTTCAATTTTCTGCGAATCTACTCGGATACCATCACCAGAAACAATGTGGCCTAGGAATGTCACAAGTACAAGCCAGAACTCACACTTTGAAACCTTAGCATACAACTCCTTTTTCTTGAGAGTTTGGAGAATAATTTTGAGGTGATTAGAATGCTTCTCCTTATTTCTCAAATATATTAGAATATCATCGATAAGTATGATAATAGACATGTCGAGATACTACTTGAACACCTGATTCATGAGGTCTATAAATCTTGTAGGGGCATTAGTCAAATCGAAGGATATAATTAGAAACTCCTAGTGGTCATACCTGGTTCTAAAAGTTGTCTTTGGAATATCACTTTTTCTCACTTCAACTGATGAAAACCTGATTTGAGGTCTATCTTAGAGAAACAAGTTTCACCCTGAAGTTGATCGAATATGTTATCTATTCTCAAAAGAGGGTATTTATTCTTTATGGTGACCTTTTTCAACTAACGATAATCAATACACATTCTCAAGGATCTATCTTTCTTCTGCACGAATAGGACAGGATTGCCCCAAGATAAGACACTTGGCCTAATGAATCTCTTATCTAAAAAAAGGTCTTTCAACTATTTTTTCAACTCTTTTAATTCAGATAGAGCCATTTTATATGGAAGAATAGAAATAGGCTGAGTATCGACAAGAATATCTATTCTGAAATCTATCTTCCTATTTGGAGGGACTTTAGGTAAATCCTTAAAAAATACTTGCGGAAACTCACTCACAACCAGAACTGACTAAAGGGATTATATCTCCACACTATCATCTCTAACTCATACAATTAGATATTCCCCTTAGAGACTAACTTTATGGCTTTAAGGTATGAAATGAATCGACCCTTAGGCACTGCAAAACCACCCTTCCACTCTATAAATGGCTCATTACGAAACTAAAATTGACAACTCAAGTTCTACAATCAACTGAGGCATAATAGGCATGAAACTATGCCAAGGATGGAATCAAAGTCTACCATATTTAATTCAACTAGGTCTGCTGAAGTATCTCTATGATGGATAGAAATAGTGTTATATCAATAGACTCTTTTTGCTAGAATAGACTCACCAACAGGAGTAGAAACATGAAAGGCTCTAAGAGTAGTTCAGTGAGGACCCCAAATTTAAAAACTACACAAGGAGTAACAAAAGACAAGGTATCATCTACCTCCGCCTATACCCAAATTAGAACCTCTAATTAACCCTATTTGGTGGTACTGCTAAAGAAGATTAAGCTTTGTTTCCCTCACTACCCTTCCAGTCAGATGAGTAATATCTCATAAAGTGACCTACTTGGAAATACTTGTAGAAACCATTAGTGCCATCATGACATTCTTCTAAGTGAATTCTACCACACTTAACACAAGGCGACTTGCCTGATGAACTCTGGACCATACTTCCTTAGGGTTGAGAGCCTTGCACTCTGAAGTTCCTATTACCTTGATGTAGGTTTATGATCAGAAGATCTCTTTTGAAAGAAGGAACGATTGCCATTACCACCTTTTTAATGGTTAGACTTATTACCTGTGGACTTGGCCTTCTTACTCTGGTGTTCCTCCCTATACTTTCTATTGTTCTTCTCAACCTTTTGAGCATACACCATAAGTCGGGAGGTGTCCATATCTGAGATCAAGAAGGTTTCCTGACACTCCTTCTTCACATGCCTGCTCAGGCTAGAAACAAACTTTCTCATCTTAGCCCTTAAATCTAGTACCATCTCTAAGCATACTTGGACAGCTAGATAAACTTGAGGTTGTACTCTTTAACAGGAAACCCTTCTTACTTTAAGTTATAACCTTCTCAATATTTGCTTCCCTCAGCTCTCGTGGAAAGAAATGGTCTAGAAATGTATTTTCAAACTCATCCTAGACTGCAGGCTCAATATCCTCATCTTGACTTTCCTCCCATTGGTTGTACCATACATTAGAAACATCCTTTAGCTGGTAGGAAACAAGTTCAAGTCCCTCTATCTCAGTTATATATATTGCTTTTAGAATTTTCCACATATGATCAATGATGTTCTGAGGGTCCTCATCAACTCTGGACCTAGTGAAGACTGGTGGGTTTATTCTCAAAAAGTCTCTAATTATTTTAGTAACAAATGGTTCTTGAGAGCTAGAGCTAGGCACTAGGGTACTTTGATAACTAGACTAGCAGCCATCAATTGTGTGAACATGGAAATTACTCCTCTAATTTTAGCCTCAATAGTCATAGTAGGCTGAGTAGTCTGTGGAACCACTTGTGTTCCATTCTTATTCTCATCCTCAACTGCTTGGGATCGATTTCGATTATGTATTCCGAATAGTAGTGGAATCTCATGCTCAATGACATTGCTATGGCTCAAAGTATATTTTGGAGGCATGCTTTGAAAAACATGAATTAGAAGATGATTTTATATAGTAAAATTCTATTGCACGAACTGGAGTATGAAATAAGTGAAACAATTCCTAAAGTCATATCGCCTTCCTAATATAGATGTGGTGCGCTTTATACCGATTAGAAGGACTCTATTAGACTTGTCTTCATACATATCCTACGACTCTTAAACCTTGTTCTCTAATATCAAGTTTTTCACATTTTGAGTTTACACCCTAGGCATGGTCAGCACATAAAAGCCATTATTGTTTCCTAAGTCAATCCTTGGCCTGGCTAACTCACTAAGCAGAACACTTTAACTCATAAAAGGTATAACTCAGATGAGCATAAAGAATAATATAAGTTCAACTATCAAAACATAAGTCTCAAGATACTCTGTATGTAGTGTCATTATGTAAAGGAAGTTTTAATCAAAATCTCTGAAATAACTGAAAAAACTCAAACTTTGTCTGTCTAGTCTATAAAGCATCTAAAACTGACTCTGAAATTGGTACCAGGACAGACCCACGGCCACTCTAAAATACTAATAATGTAAATAATGGAAATAAAGACTCAAGAGCGCATCTAAATGCAAAGAGGTCTCACCAAATGATGGACGGAAATTAAATCTTCAACGATGCACCTGTTTAGGATCTCTAGCGCCTATTGAGGATCTCTATCACCTATGTTTACATCATAAAGCGAAGCAGCGCCAAATAGCGTCAGTACATGGAAATGTATGATATGTAAAATAGATAAAAATAACTTACTCAAAGACACTCAACTCAACTTTGAAAATAGTTCAAGTCAATAAAACATGCAATATATGTAAAATAATACTTTTAAAAGATATGAATGAGTAAATACAACTCAATATATAAAAATATAATATTTTACACTTGAAGAGTTTCTCTAACCAACATCCATTACTATGAGCATTGTGATAATACAACAAACGAACTGCAATCATTACCACAACTGTCCAATACCTTCCCAAGATAAGGGACGCAACTCATCTCTTGGATCCAATAAAAGCCCTCAATGAGGCTATAAGGAGTCGCTCAAATGAATCTTATCCTATGCTAGCCACGTAGTTTATGAAGTTTGAGTTTCTCTCTACTCTTACAAAAATTGGTGCTCAATACTACTTCTAAAAATATATTTATTATGATAATATCTCAAGTGAGTGTATGTACTCAATTAACTTATTTAGTCTCGTTGGAGTTTACTCAATAACTCAACTCCTCTTCACTCATCTTTTCTCTTTAGAAAAATTATATTCTCAACTCAATAGTTGCATTTAAAAGAATAATTTGACTTCTCAACTTAATCTCAAAATACACATTTAATTATATTAATACTCAACTCATTTAGACTCAATAATGCTCATGCTCAAAGTAGTAATTAGGAGACTTCTCAAAACCCAAGTCGTACTCAAACTCTTTCTCAATTAAAGATGAAATATATTATTCTTTAAACTTAGAATAATGTATAAAATAATTAAGGCAAAAAGTTAACTATGGTTCATCTGAATGTAATCATGAACAATAATCTCAAAGACTTGAATTCATAAGAATGATCACATTTGTTACAACCGGTAAAAAATACTAAAATACCCATAGACTAAAGAACACTCGCATAACACATTTTTCTTAACATTTTTGGGCAATCTGAGACCAGAATAGCGATAAGGGTGAAAAATTGTGTGAGGAAATGGTGTTGGTTGAATTTTAGGCCAATTGGATCAAAAGATAAATTTTTGGAGTGAAGCGATAAAAACAGAAAAATGGGCGACACGTCCGCATCACAGACCTTTCGTGGATTGGACTTAATTCTATTCTAGTTATTTTATATGGAATAAGAATTCAATTGGAAAAATTTTGAAAAACAATTGCACTATGAGGGGACCAGTCCACGTCATGGACCTAGTGTAGGCCAATTTTCTATCCATTTTTTATTTTAAGGAGGGGCATTCCGATCTTTTATCCACCCCTCCTATACTTATTCCACAACTAAAATAGGTCATTTTTGACCTTAAAGGAGTTCCTAAACTCATTCCTAAGTCTTTTATGCTAATTTAAATTAAGAGCTAGGTCTAAGGAGTAATGAAGAGACTAGGGTTCAAAAGATTCAAGATTGATTGTCCTATCTTCATACCAGGTATGTAAAGCTACCCATAACATGGATTGAACTCATCCACGTGCCCTACATCTTCAGTTTTCTTAGTTGAGATTAGTTTCAAATTTCCATGAATCGAGTTCTTAAATTATCTGTCATTCCTTTTGAGTTCATATATAAATTTCCTTGTGTTATTATACATGTATTATGATATTTTGATGAGTTTCTTGAATTGAGTCTTATTGAGAGTGTGGGTTTTTATTTGTATCCATATGAATCTTAATTGAGATTTTATTATACATTATGCATTGACAGAGTTTTAAAGAATGAGCTGTGAACGTCTTGCATTAAATATTTTATGCATTTATTTTGAGTTAAAGAATAACAAGTGTCATCTTTGGTTGAGAAAGAGTTTGAGCATGAGTTGAGAAATCTCATGAGTAGCATCTTGAGTATAAGTATTTTTAGTATAAATGAGTGGACAAATATTTCATCAAACACCTCTTTTGAAATTGAGTTGAAAATTCACATTATATTTTTATTTTAAATGCATTCGTTGAGTTGAGATGAGTTGAGTTTTGAGCTAAGTCCAAAAGAGATTAAATGAGTATTTTGATTATTTTACTCCGTTAATGTATATGAGCATAATAGAGTATTTTGGGAGTAGTATTGGACATCTATATGGGGTGAGCCTATTAACTACGTAGCCAGCGTAGGATAGAGGCCAAGCCTCTCTTATCCCAAAAGAGGTCTTTTATATTGGATCCATGAGTTTGATCGCCCTTTATCCTATCAAGGTATTGGACGGCTACGACAATATCAGTTTTACGCGTTGTATCATCAGTAGCTCATAAGCGATGGTTGTTGGTTTGTGAAGATCCCTAAGAGTAAAATATTATATCTTTATATATTGAGTTTCATCTCTTACTGCATATTATTTAAAGCATTTATATTATTTTTCTTCCCACTTTATTGAGTTGAGTCATTTCAGAGTGAGTCTCATGAGTTGAGTTGAGTTTAGTTGGTTGAGTGTCCTTGAGTAAGTTTTATTTCAGCTACATTACATACTTGTATATTCCATGTACTGACGCCATTTGGCATTCATCATTTTATGATACAGATACATGTGATAGAGATCTCCAACAGGCGCATCATTGAAGACTAAATATTGTCCAGCTTTTGGTGAGGCATCCTTGCATCCGAAGGACTTTATTTATGGTTCTGTCATCCATTCCTTTTGATAGTCAGTTGAGGTAGCCGTGGACTTATCTCGATACTTTATTAAGAGTCAATTAGAGGCTTCATAGATGGAGTAGAGTTGACTAGAAAGATTTCTTCAGAGTTTGGTTTTCAACCATAATTTCATTATAGAGTTTATAGCATTGAGTTACATTATACTTTGAGTATTTTTCAATCTATTATCTATTTATTCATGATAATGTTTTAAATTCTCACTTGAGTTAATTATCTATTGATTTGAGTATTCCGCTGAGTGATTGAAAAAGTGATCAGACCAAGTGGATCACTTGGGGACAGCAATGGTCTTTGAGTGCCGCCCACGCCTAGGGTACCCTCTTGGGACATTATAAACTTAGCATTAGAGCATAGAGTTCAAGAGTCCTAGAGAGTCTATAAAGTAGTGTCTAGTAGAGTCTCTCTTATGGGTTTGTTATTCACCACACTTATAATCATGAGGCTATAGGACATTAGGAATTGTTTCACTTCTTTTGCACTCTGAGTTCGTGTTGAAGAGTTTAACTCTAAAAGTTCCTTACTGATTCGTGCATTACAAATTTGCAGATAATGCCTCAAAAATGCACCATTAGTCAGAGAAACACCTTCAACCTTGAGGTCTCACAGACTGAGATTCCCCCATATTCCGGAGTGAGGACTAAGGGCCGACCTATAAGGTCTATTGAGGTACCCTAAGAGCATTCAACTCCGCCAAACCCTACTTCAGAAGCTGAGTTTAGAGGTGCCATTACTATGCTCACCAAATTAATAGCTGGCTAGAGAGGTAACCAGAGTTTAGTGGGTCCTAGATCTAGCTCCCAAGAACCGTCAGCTTTGGTGAGAATCCGAGACTTCTTAAGGATGAACCCATCAGTCTTTATGGGTTCTATGTTTGAGGAGGACAATTAGAATTTTATTGATGAGATGTAGAAAATACTGAGAGCTATGTATGTTATTGAGATTTAGGGGGTTGAGTTGGTTTTCTATCAGCTCAAGGATGCTGCTAACATTTGGTATATATAGTGGGAGAAGAAAGGGGTAAGGATGCTGAGCCTGCCATTTGGAATAAATTTAAGGGCGCTTTCCTTGACCACTTCTTTCTCAGGGAGTTGAGGGAGGCAAAGGCAGAAGAGTTCATAAACCTGAAGCAAGAGCAGAGGAACGTGAAAGAGTATGGTCTCAATTTTATATAGTTATGTAGGTATGCTCAAGAGATGATTCCCTATGCGAGAGCTAAGATAAGTAAATTTGTGTTAGGTTTTGGCAAGCATGTGAAGAAGGAGTGTCAGACGGCCATGCTAATTTCAGATATGGAAACCTCCAGGCTCATGGTGTATGCTCAACAAGTTGAGGATAACAAGAAAAAGGATAAAGGCAAAATCCCTAGGGCATGAGCCTGGTTAGCAGAAACAAGGTAATAGTAACAGATCTTTCTTTTAGAAAAGTCATTTGGTTAGACCCCGTTATCAAGCAATGCATCTGTACCCAGCCATAGGTATGATTAGAAATCCTAGAGTCAAAAAAATTTGAGGACTCAGGGTTCCTAATTCTATGGAAGATGGCACAAAGCCCTAAGAGAGAGGTGCCCTACGGTAAGTATGGTAGACTCTATTTGGAAGAGTGCTAAGAGGGAACCAAGGGATGCTATAACCATGGTAAATTGGGTCATATTTAGAAGGATTGCTCGATATTGGGAGACATTTTTATCTGCAGCACCACTAGGCCGAGGTAACCAAAGAGGCATAATTGCAAGTATAGGCGGAGGTGCAAACTGTTTATATGCAATAGAAAACTATCAGGACCAGCAAAACTCTGGTATGATTTGAGTACTCTCTTTTTATTTCTATAATTCACTTGATCCAGGTGCCACCTTGTCATTTGTGACCTCTTATGTGGCAAATAAATTTGATAGAACTCCTGAGAGTCTACTCGAGCCTTTCAGTATGTCCACTGCTATCAGTGAATCTATCTTAAAGAAGAGGATATATAGAGATTGTATCATGTCAATCTATCACAAGGATACCATGGCTGACTTAATTGAGTTACACATGGTTGATTTTGATGTGGTTCTTGGCATGGACTGGTTTTATGCTTTTTATGCCTTTTTTGATTTTAGGACTCAGGTGGTTAAGTTTGGTTTCCCAAATGAGCCTATCTTAAAGTGGAAAGGTAGTCTTACCGTGCCAAAGGGAAATTTATCTCCTACCTTAGAGCCAGAAAGTTGATCTCTAAATAGTGTATTTATCACATCGTTAGAGTCAAAGATGATAATGTTGAGTCCCCTACTCTTGAGTCAGTTCCAATTGTAAATGAGTTACCTGAAGTGTTTTCTAAGGATCTACCCGGAGTCCCTCCTGATAGAGAAATAGATTTTGGGATTAATGTCCTTCTCGATACACAGCCTATCTCTATTTTACCATATAAGATGGCTCCTGCCGAGTTGAAAAAGCAGCTAAAAGATCTCCTAGATAAGGGATTTATTAGACCAAGTGTCTCACCTTGGGTGCTCTTATCCTATTTGTGCGAAAGAAAGATAGATCCCTTAGAATGTGTATTAACTATAGGAAACTGAATAAGGTCATAGTAAAAAATAAGTATCCTCTCCCCAGGATAGATGATTTGATTGACCAACTTTAGGGTGCCTCCTATTTTTCAAAGATAGACCTTGGATTGGGTTACTATCAGTTGAAAGTGAGAGAATGTGATATTCCAAAAATAGCCTTTCAGACCCGTTATGGCCATTTTTATTTCTTGGTCATCTCCTTCGAGTTGACTAATGCACCTGTAGCCTTTATGGATCTCATGAATCAGGTTTTTAAGCCATATCTTGGTATATTCATAATTGTCTTTATTGATGATATTCTGGTCTACTCCAAGAATGAGGAAGAGCATGCCTATCACCTTAGAGTTGTCCTCCAAACTCTAAAAGACAAGGAGTTGTATGCAAAGTTCTTCAAATGTGAATTCTGGCTTGTATTAGTGTCTTTTGTAGGCCACATTATATCAAAAGATGGTATTCGAGTTGATACCCAAAAAATTAAGGCAGTGAAGAATTGGTCGAGACCCACCTCCCTAACAGATATAAGAAGCTTCTTAGATTTGGTTGGATATTATCAAAGGTTTGTAGAGGGATTATCCTCCATATTATCACCCTTGACTATGCTGACCTAAAAGAAGGCTAAGTTCCAATGGTCCAATGTTTGTGAGGAATATTTACAAAAATTGAAGAACAAACTGACCACTGTTCCTGTTTTGAATTTACCGAATGGAACAGAGGATTTTGTAATCTATTATGATGTGTCTAGAGTTGATTTGGATTGCGTGTTGATGCGGAGAGGTAAAGTGATAGCTTATGCTTCTAGACTGCTTAAGAATCATAAGAGAAATTACCCAACTCATGACCTTGAGCAGGCAGCTGTGGTATTTGCACTCACAATTTGGTGCCACTATTTGTATGGAGTACATGTTGATATGTTCACCGATCACAAGATCCTGCAATATGTCTTCAATCAGCGAGAGCTCAACCTGAGGCAGAGGAGATGACTAGAGTTACTCAAGAATTATGATATGAGCATTCTTTATCATCCAGGTAAAGCTAATGTTGTTACGGATGCTCTTAGCAGGTTGTCCATGGTTAGCACTGCCCATATAGACAAGGTAAAGAAAGCATTGGCCAAAGATGTGTATAGATTAGCCCGATTGGGAGTTGATCTTGAGGAGAATAACAAAGGGGGAGTTAATGTGCATAATGGGTCCGAATCATCCCTTGTGGTAGAGGTGAAAGAGAGGAAAGATCAAGATCCTGTCCTTCTGCAATTGAAGGAGGCTTTCCATAAATAGAAAGTGATGGTTTTCTCCAAAGGGGGAGATAGTGTGTTGAGGTACCAGGATAAATTGTGTGTCCCAAATGATGATGATATCTGAGAAAGGATCATGACTAAAGCACATAGTTCCAGATACTCTGTTCATCGTGGTTATACAAAGATGTACCATTAATTGAAAAAAGTCTATTAATGGAGTGGAATGAAAAGATATTATTGAGTTTGTTTTCAAGTACTCGAATTGTCAGTAGGTTAAAGTTGAGCATCAAAGTCTATGTGGATTAGCTTAGAATATAGAGATTTCAGAGTGAAAGTTGAAGATTGTAAATATGGACTTCATTACAGGTTTACTGAGGTCCCATAAGCAGCATGATTCGATTTGGGTAATTGTGGATAGGATATCTAAATCAGCCCACTTCTTGGCTGTTATGACTACTGACACCACAAAGGACTATATGAGATTGTACATCCGGGAGATTGTTAGATTGCATGGGGTTCCCTTGTCTATTATCTCGGATAAAGGGGCCCAATTTACCTCTCAATTTTGGAGATCCTTTCATAAAGAAGTGGGTTCAAATGTGAATCTTAGTACAGTCTTTAACCCCCAGACATATGGCCAGGAAGAGCGTACCATTTAGACATTTGAGGATATTTTGTGTGGGAAAATGGTCTTTGTTGAATTTTAGGCCAACCAGATCAAAAGATAAATTTTCGGAGTAAAGCGACAAAAATAGAAAAGTGTGCGACAGGTCCATGGATTGGACTTAATTCTATCCTAGTTATTTTCTATGGGGTTAGAACTCGATCGAAAAAAATTCAGAAAAAATTACAATATGAGGGACATCGCGAACTGGTCCCCCACAGGCCAAATTTCTTTCTATTTTTTATTTTAAGGAGGGGCATTCTGGTTTTTTTCCCACCCCTCCTATACTTAGCCCATGACTAAAATATGTCATTGTCTACCTTAAAGGAGTTCCTAAATGCATTCCTAAGTATTTTAAACTAATTTAACTTAAGATCTAGGGCTAAGGAGTGGAGAAGAGGCTAGGGTTCAAAAGATTCCAGATTGATTATCCTATCTTTATCCCAGGTATGTAAGACTACCCATAACGTGGATTGAGTTCATCCACGTTCCTTACATCTTCAGTTTTCTTAGTCGATATTAGTTTCAAAGTTCCATGAATCGAGTTCTTGAATTATCTATCATTCCTTTTGAGTTCATATATAAATTTCCTTGTGATATTGTACATGTATTATGGTATTTTGATGAGTTTCTTGAATTGAGTCTTGTTGAGAGTGTGGGTTCATGTTTGTATTCATATGAACCCTAATTTAGATTTCATTCTATATTATGCTTTGACTGAGTTTTAAAAAATGAGTTGGGAATGTCTTGCATAAAATATTTTATGCATTTTTTAAGTTAAAGAATAACAAGTGTCATCTTTGATTGAGAAAGAGTTTGAGCTTGAGTTGAGAAATCTCATGAGTAACATCTTGAGCATGACTATTTTGAGTATAAATGAGTGGAGCAATATTTCATTAAACGTCTATTTTGAAATTGAGTTGAGAAGTCACATTATATTTTTTATTTTAAATGCATTCTTTGAGTTGAGTTTTGAGCTATTTCCTAAAGAGACTAAATGGGTATTTTGAGTATTTTAATCAATCTATATGAGCATAATAGATTATTTTGGGAGTAGTATTAAGAAACGATATGGGGTGAGCCCATAAACTACGTAGACAACGTAGGATAGAGGCCAAGGCTCTGTTGTCCCAAAAGAGGACTTTTATATTGGATCCTTGAGTTTGAGCGTCCTTTGCCCTATCAAGGTATTGGACAGCTGCGGCAATATCAATTTTAAGCATTGTATCATCACTAGATCATAAGTGATGGTTGTCGGTTAGAGAAACTTCTTAAGAGTAAAATATTATATCTTTATATATTGACTTGCATCTCTTACTGCATATTATTTAAAGCATTTGTATTATTTTACTTCATGCTTTATTGAGTTAAGTCATTTTAGAGTGAGTATAATAAGTTGAGTTGAGTTGAGTATCCTTCAGTAAATTTTCTATCAGTTATATTACATACTCGTACATTGCATGTACTGATGCCATTTGGAATGCATCATTTTATGATGCAGATACAAGTGATAAATGTCCCAAACAGGCGTATTGTTCAAGACTAAAACTCGTCCATATATTAGTGAGGTGTCCTTCCATTTAAAGGACTTCATTTATGGTTCTGTTATCTATTCCTTTTGATAGTAGGTTAAGGTAGCTGTGGACTTTTCTCGACACCTTCTTATGAGTCAGTTAGAGGCTTCATAGACAGAGTAGAGTTTAGTAGAAAGATTTCTTCAGAGTCTATTTTTCAACCATAATTTCATTATTGAGTTTATAACATTGAGTTACATTATACTTATTGTATTTTTCAATCTATTATCTATTTATGAATGATGATGTTTTAAATGCCCACATGAGTTAATTGTCTATTGAGTCGAGTCTTTTGCTGAGTGATTGAATTAGTGCTCAGTCGAAGTGGTTCATTTTGGGATAGAAAAGGTATTTGAGTGCCAGCCATGTCTAGAGTATCCTCTCGGGGCATGAAAACAATATCAAATAATATATATAGAACTCAACGAAAGACTCATAATCAACTCAAAACTCAATAAACGGGATTGGAACTCAAACTCAAACTCAACTCGATTGAATGAAGATGTAGGGCACGAAGATGAAATTAGTTCAACATTGTGATTAGCCTTACACACCTGGAATGATGATTATTTAAGCAAAACTAAAAGAAATTGCTTCAACCCTAGCTTTTATCCTTACCTCCAATTGTTGCTCTCAAAAGATTCGAGTGCTGATTAGAGAAAATCCCCGTTGGGTAATGATAAGGGATTAATTCTAGTCCCAAAACGTCTTGGATTTAGTTTAGGAAAGAGTGGAAAAATATGGTAATTCTGCTCATTAAATTTGGGTGAAATTGGTACAGTCACCTTTTGTAACACCCCAATTTTTTTTGCCAATACCCAAACTAATATACATATACGTATAGACTCGAACTAAATGACTTCTAATTTTATATATGAGTTATAATCAATTCTTAAGTATTTAAAGTGTATTAGATGTAGTTTAGGGTCATAAAGGATCTCTAATACCAAGCCAAACCAAAAGAATTTCTATCGACTAAGATTTTGTATGAGTCCGTACAAGGGTCAACTTCGAATGATCATAACTATCATCAAATTAAAGGTTAGGTAGTCCATGAACATTAAAATTAAAGATATTTGAGTCCTCTTTCCAACATCATCAAGTTTTCCTTATTTGGAGTTCGAAGTAAAAAGTTATGACTATTTTAATAAAGAAGCTCTATCTTGGTAAAAGTCCGCGATGCGGAGAGGATGCGAACACCATTGCCTAAGATGAATGATGGCCGTTTTATTTTTTAGGGGTATTTTTTTCCTATAATCCTTTGGGGAGTTATTGTAATGTCCCTAAACATGTAGAAATCAGTTTTTCCTCATTAAAAACCCTCTTATTCACTCCTTAACATTAACACTTAAGAATTTTCAAGAAAGCATCAAGTTAGGGTTTCTTTTCAATATTTTTAAACAAGGTAAGTCCTTCTTCATAGATTTTAATCTTTCCAAATCAAACTTCTTCATATTTTTATGAATCACTAAGAGAAATCTTAAATTCTAATCGTAGGGTTTTCAAGAAAACAAATCCAAGAATTCGAAGAAAGGGTCTCTTGATTGTTCTTCATCAAGTTAAGATTTTTCATCAAAATTTGTGGAGTTTTTAAGGTATGTAAGGCTAACACAATGTTGGACTGAGTTCTCCCACGTGTTTCTTCATCTTTATTGATTCGAGTTGAGTTGAGTTGGAGTTTTCAAGTTTTCTAAATTAAATTCTTGAGTTATCTATTGTCTCTTCAATTTGTTTTACTAATTTAAATAAGTATTGATGATGTTCATGGGTTGGATATTTTATTTGGATGCATGTTTATGTCTTCATGCATATGAACCCTAATTGAGGATTATATTTGATTTTGAGCAATGACTTTATAAGAGTTTTAGTTTTCACATGAGTTGAGTTTAACTAGTCTTTAAAAGTTTTTCATTATTTTGAATATATAATTTTTTACTTAAAGAACTAGATTATTTGAGCATGAGCCGAGCCCAAGTTGAATTGTAAAGAGTGTTTAAGTTTATAACTATGTTGTGATCCTGATTTTTCTATGCATTATTTTGAGTCGAGATTGCATGTTTTTAAAGAGATATAAAAGAGTTGTGTAGTTAATTTAAATGAGTAGATTTGATTGACTTGATTTGAAAGAGCATCATGATTAAGGATTTAGTCTTGATCCTTGAACTGTGAATACATGATTGTAAATGAAATATGACCATGATGATAGTATTGATAGTGTCGACAAATTTATAGTCTTGGATGTTGTCATAAATGATTGTCTAAAATCCCTCATAACTTAATGATTTTGGAACGATTGGGAAATTGATTGGTTGAAAGGATTGATTTGATAGAATGAATGAGTTGAAAAAGTGTCCAATGAGACCAGATGAGATAATTTGAATATCTTACTTGATAGATATGAGCATATTGAGTCTTTGGAGGAGTATTGAGCAATAAATTTTATAAGAGTATAGTCTCTACTCAGATCCGATGAAGTACGTAGGTAGTGTAGGATGGAGGGTTAAACCTCTTAAGTCCCAAAACGATGAACTTTGATAAATTGTGGATCCAATGATAGTGATTCATCTCTTATCCTAGCAAAGTATTGGACAGGTGTGGCAATGACACTGCTTTGTTATGCATCACTGGCTCATAGGTAATTATTATTGGTTAGAGAAACTCTAAAATTGAGTGGATTATGCATGATGTGATTGGTTTGATTTAGATTGTAGATGATTGAGTCTATTTGAAAGGAATTGCTAAATTCTAATTTGCATATCTATCGAGTTGAGTCCTCTAAGTCGATATGAGTATTTTCAGAGTTGATCGAGATTGGTCTTTATAATACTCTAATGATTGAATTGGTTTGTATATGATTTGTCTCTGTCTAAACATTACTTGTGCTTTAGACTTATGATATCCTAATTGAGTTCCTTACATGTGATTGATTTACTTGAGCTGATGTTATTCTACCTTATACATATTTTATTCTGTCATATTACATACTCGTACATTCTATGTAATAACGTCCATTCTATATATTGACATCCATTTGGACCTACATCATTTTATGTTGCAAATATATTTTAATGATATCATCAATAGGAGCACTGTTGAGGATCTTCTCACACTCAGCTTATATGTGAGTCATCCCATATATTCGGAGGATACGACTTATGTTCTTCTTGCATTGAGTTTAGTCTTTTCATTCTGCTTTGAGGTAGCTATGAACCTGTCAATGGCACTAATTAGATAATAGTTATAGAGGCTTCATAGACTAGATCATGGGTTGATTGAGTATTTTATTTCCTTGAATTGTTCTTTTCAGACTATTTTAATGACATAGAGTGGAGTTCGATTTGTTGAACCATGGCTTTTCTTCCTTCAGTTAGATTGTTGATTAGAATTGCTCACCTAATTATCTCTTTATTTTAAGTCTTCCAATGATTGAATGAATGAACGAATGTGTGATCAGGCCAAGTGGTTTGCTTGGTGTCATGACCCAAAATGGGACATGAGTGGCACCCACACTTAACCTCCTAGGTGGGAGAACCAACGATACAAACCCCAACTAAGTCTAAATTCTAAAACTAAGTCTCAAATTATCAAACACCAAATAAATAAATAACATAACGTATCCGAAAACTAAGGACACCATGTCATGAAAAGAGATTCCATCGCCAGCTAGAAGGATAGCTCACCCTGAAATCTTATGAAATGGAGACTAACTAGAGCTGAGGTCGAGTCGAAGTCGGTGGAACACTCGCTACACCCCACAAAATAAAACAAGAAAAGATACAAGTAGGGGTCAGTACAGGACAATATGTACTGAGTAGGTATCATCGGCCGACTCAAAATAGGAATCAATATGCAATAAATAATAGCGGGAAATCAACCATAGCACTTAACAGGTGGCAACCAATGAACAATTACATAACCAGTCAATAATATCAAGATCACACATAAGGACTCAAGCCTCTACATCACACTCTTTTAAAATATAAGTTTTTAAAAATTGGGTAGTATTAAGTAATTTTAATTTATTTCCCTTTAATATTACCGTGCCGGAACGTGACACCCGATCCAAATATACCGTGTCGGAACGTGACACCCGATCCAAATATACCATGTCGGATTGTGACACCCGATCCAAATATACCGTGTCGGAACGTGACACCCGATCCAAATATACCATATCGGATTGTGACACCCGATCTAAATATACCGTGTCGGAACGTGACACCCGATCCAAATATACCATGTCGGAACGTGACACCAGATCCAAATATAATTAATTTATCATTCCTTATGATTACATTCCACTTCATTAACAATATTTCATCAAGCCTTCTTTATTTGAGGCACCATTTTTGATAGGACAAGTTCAAGATTATGGATTTCATGGCCTCGGGATTTTAGACCAATCACAACAACATATCAACCATCAAAACCACAACAATTAAATGCGTAGTAAACTTCACACATATTACTCAATAGTAGCTAGCCAAACTAACAAAGCTCCTTACCTCTGAGACATTAGTGGGCCTTGCCCAACTATTCACTACTTCAATCTTCTGGAGATCCACCATCACTCCATCCTTAAAAACCACGTGCCCTAATAAAGACACTAAATCAAGCCAGAACTAGCACTTGGAGAATTTGGCATATAGCCTTTTCTCCCTTAACAATCCCAAAACAATCCTCAGATGCTCTTCATGTTCTTTTCTGCTCTTTGAGTAGATCAATATATCATCAATAAAAATGATAACAAAGAGATCTAAATATGCCTTAAAGATTCCATTCATCAGACTCATTAAAACAGCAGGTGCATTTGTAAGCCCAAAAGACATTACAAAAAATTCATAGTGTCCATACCTGGTTCGAAAAGCAGTCTTCGGTACATCTGCTACTCGTATTTTCAACTGATGGTAACCGAAACTCAAATTAATTTTTGAGAAAACACAAAAACCCTTCAACTGATCGAATAGGTCATCAATGCGAGGAAGATGATACCTATTTTTAATAGTCATGTAATGACCCACAAGGTCATTTTTGGAATTTTTGTAAAATGACCATTTTACCCATCCCTTTAGATGCCCCGAGTCATTTCTAATTGTTACCGGGTGTTTATTTTTAGAAAATCCTATGAAAAGTTAAGTGTTTGGAAATTATGAGTTTCATAAGCTTTAAATGTTAAAAAGTGGTATTTGGGGTCAATTGAAGCTACGAGTCTCAGAATGGAATTCTGTCGATTCTAGCAGCTCCGAAATGTTGAAATAGGCTTAGGAGACTTTACGGAATCAGTTTTGGAGCTGTAACGAAGATTTGAGGCCTTGAGTTGAGAATTTGAGGAACTTTAAGCCAAGGTTTGACTTTGGTCAACTTTTAGAGTTCCGATGCTCGGAATGGAATTCCGACAACTCCGTTGGATTCAAGAGATGGTTTTTGGTCTAGAAGAAGTATTGGTTGAATTTTTAGAGGTCCCGAGTCCATTTTGGTATTTTAAAGGCCTAAGTTAGTTTAGTTGCGACTTTTTGAGTTTTGGGCCAACGAAATCTCGAATTCAAATTTTGATGGTTCCATCAGCTCCGGAATGACCATATTAGGCTAGTAGCACTGTTGGAATGACTATCGAGTCAATCGATACGAATTTGGGGCTATTTGGCGCTTTTGACTTTGAAACTTAGCCTATAGTTGACTTTGGTCAACATTTTTGAAAAATGCGCTCGAATAAAAATTCTGACAGCGCGGTTAGTTCCGAAATGTTGATTTTGGTCTAGAGCGACCCTTCGTTCGCTTTTTGAGGCTTCCGGACTAATATCGAGGCCCGTTGTGGAATATGACTTAAAATGACCCTTGGATGTGGGACCCACTTTTTATTATAATAACCTCGTATGAGAATTCTGAATGCGCCATTGAGTCCGAAATATCGAATTTAGTAGGGTAGCATATCTGGTTTATTTTTATCGGATTCCGAACGAATTCCGAGGGTCCATTCGGAGACTTTAAATAATAGAAAACCAGAAAAATCTGGTGCAATAGTGCAGATTTTTGCACCAGATTTTCAGATTTTTCTCCTCAACTTTGAACCCTCATTTCTTGAGTTCTAGAGCTCCAAATTGGGTGATTCAAAAGGCAAAATTGTGAGGTTTTTCGTGGAGAACGCATTGGAGAGATTGAAAACTGATTTGGAGCATTCGATTCAGGTAAAAATCGTGATTTTATTTGCAGCAGTATCCATTTTCGGAATGGATTTTTGAAGAACTTTGACAAGTTATTTCTTGACCAATATAAATCCGATTTGAGTGATTCCAGAGGCTATCTTGCGTGGAAATTTAAGGAGAACATCGTGGAAGTTTCAGAATCTGTTTTTGGCACGTCGTTCGAGGTAATAAATTGATTTTTAGCTGCAGATTTAGTGATTTTCGGAATGAAATTTTATTGAATTTTGAAAGAGTGTATCTTGGTCAATATAACTCCGTTTTGAGTGATTCTTGAGGCTAGATTGTGGGGTTTTTCGCAAGGATCATCATAGTGCAATTTTTTTGGGTTGAAAGAGTCTCGTATTTCCAGAATTTACTGATTTTGATGCTGCCATTTTTAGTCCTTTAGTCCGAATTTATGAGTTTTGGTTGTTTGATCATCTTGCGTAATTTCCCACCCCGAATTGTGTTATAAATCTGATTTGTGAGCTTGGGGTGACGTTTAGAACCTGTTTTAGGGGTCAAATCCGGAATTTCGTATGTGGGGCCCACAATTCCCGTTTTCGACCCAAAAATTGGTCCATTTCCAAAAATTATGAAATTAGTGTCTAAACGATCGTATCGACGTTGTGGTTCTATTTTTGACAGTTTGGCAGCGTTACGAGGTCGTTCGAAAGGAAAAAGCTCCAGCACAGTGATTTGAAGCTCGCGTGTTTAGCCTACAGGTAGGCTACGGTTTACCTTTCTTTAGATTGAGTTGGAATGTGTGAAAGCATGTTGAAATAGTTGGGATTTTGGTTGGGTAGTTTAATTGTATATCTCAGGTGTTAGAAATCATGTTTTAGGCTTGTTATCGGGTTTTTCGGGTATTTAGAAGCAGATGTATCTTGTCGTTATTTGTTAGTATTATAAGGAGAGTTGAATGAGCATGTTGTTGATACTGTGGAGTATGTTGGCCTTAGTATAGGTGTTAGAAATCATGTTTTAGGCTTGTTATCAGGTTTTTCAGGTATTTAGAAGCATGTGTATCTTATCGTTATTTGTTAGTATTATAAGAAGAGTTGAATGAGCATGTTGTTGATACTGTGGAATATGTTGGCCTTAGTATAGGTGTTAGAAATCATGCTTTAGGCTTGTTATTAGGTTTTTCAGGTATTTAGAAGCATGTGTATTTTATCGTTATTTGTTAGTATTATAAGGAAAGTTGAATGAGCATGTTGTTGATACTGTGGAGTATGTTGGCCTTAGTATAGGATGTAAACTTGCTTTATATGCCAGGCGTCGCTCCGGTGGACTTAGATCCCTGTAGAATGGTGTAGCGGGCTAGTGCCTAGTAGTTGGCCTTAGCTAGGCGATACCCTTGCTCTTAATAACACTCCCACCCATAACTCGGTATAGTCATAACTTTTGAGATGCATTGGCAATACTAGAATTCATGATCGTTTGGCTTCGGCTCCGGTTCAAGTTTTGGCGGCATATCAGTTGACACATTGTGGAGAAAATTCTCGATACTGTTGTTGATTAGTTGGAAAGGATATATTCGAAACCATGGGATAAATTATCTATGAGCATCCGGGTACCCAGTTCCGGCCTCCGTTCTGAATTATCGGGGAGCATCCGGGTACTCAGTCCTGGCCTCCGCCGACTTGCTAGTATGACGAGCATCCGGGTATCCAGTCCTGGCCTTGATCATACCGATGTATTACGGTGAGCATCCGGGTATACAGTCCCGGCCTCGACCGCACCGATGTATTACGGCGAGCATCCGGGTATCCAGTCCCGCACTTATGTATTATGGCAAGCATCCGGGTACCCAGTCCCGGCCTTGGCCACTTTGAATATTCGGGCGAGCATCTGGGTCCCAGTCCCGGCCTCGACCCCTAAGTCACCCCTAGATCGATTGAATCTTGGAGATTCTGGGTTTTGGAAATGATACAGTACTTCGGTTCCTGACATCGCATATTCTTGGTTCCTAGCCTTGGTAGTTGTAGCTATTCTGTGTACTCGGCGAACTTATGGGGGTTCGTTCGGGTTTTTATTTAACTTGCGTACGAGTGTCCCGGCTGGGCTTATGGGAGCCCAGTTGGGTATAGTTAGCTGTAGCTCTCGTAGATAGTACTCTTTTCACTTTAGATGCTTATGTTGATTCCTATTTAGGCTTATTCCTCTTTTTCATATTGTTTTCACCTTTTCTGCTCAGTCGGCCTATGATGCCTACTGGGTACCTGTTGTCTTGGTACTCATACTACACTCTGCATCTACTTTCGTGATGCAGGACCGAGCACCAGCTACTGTCACGAATAGATCGATCTTGTTGTAGTCAGATTCGGAGACTAGGGTGATAACTTGGCGTTTTTGGATCACTTCTGTCTCCTTTAGAATGGATGGCCCGTCTTTTGCCTTCTGAGACTAGCCAGTTGTTTTATATCTTTTTGGTCCACTTTCGGGACTTGTACTCATATTTTATTTTGTAGCAGCTCTGTACTTGTGACTTCCAGGTTCTGGGAGGGATCTTTAGTTGTTTAAAATATGTTTTGGTTTACTTCCGCTTATTCATTCTGTTTACTTTTATAATTCAATGCTCTTATATAGTTTTTGCCTTCAAACACATTACTTGAAGTTCTAGGTTGACGGGTTGGCTTACCTACTAGAGGGTTATAGTAGGTGCCATCATGACCTGATGAAAAGTGGGTCGTGACAAGTTGGTATCAGAGCGCCAAGTTCATTGGTCTCACTTGTACAGAGCTAACGTCTAGTAGAGTCTCGCGGATGGGTGCGGAGACGTCCGTAACTTATCTTCGAGAGGCTACAGGATGTCATTAGGAACGATCTCTATGTTGCTTCATTTCGTGCATTCTTGTGTCTTATTGGTTTCCTGAAATCTCATTTGTTTTGCTCTTTCATCGGAATGGTTCGTACGCACGGTACTATTGGAGATGATGACCCACCAGTTCTGGGTAGGCCTTGAGGCCGGCCCCGTAGAGTAGACAGGGGAGCAGCACTAGCTCCCGACCCAGAGATAGAGCCAAAGCTAGTAGAGGAGCATCAGGACGCTCCTATTCCTACTCAGCCAGAGGGACCACCACCACCAGCACAACCCCCAGCTGCACCAGTTATGACCCCAGCACTACAGGCAGTGATTGTGCAGCTCCTCACAGCTATAGGGGTTATATCACAGGCCCCGACCCCAGTAACAGGCATACCAGCACTGCGGGATCCATCCACCTAGCCAGCACTTGAGGTTCAGCCGCCTCCACCAGTTGTTGCACCCCTGCCAACAGTTTTTGAGGGTGTGATGTCATTATAGGATCAGAAGATGTTAGGGGTATTTTAGAGGCTACCGCCCCCGATATTTTCTGGAGCCACTGGCGAGGATGCCATGGAGTTCTTGACTACCTGTCAAGAGCAGCTCCATTCCTTGGGTCTTGTGGAGTCCAGAGGCGCCGACTTCACTGCTCACTAGTTCAAAGGGGCAGCCAGACAGTGGTGGCGCTCTTATTTGCAGTCCAGACCAGCTGGGCTACCACCATTGACATGGGCCCAGTTCTCAGAGGCTTACTTGGCTCGATACATCCCTAGAAGTGTTCGAGACAGACTTCGGGATCAGTTTACTCGGTTGGAGCAAGGCTATATGACAATTGCAGAGTACGAGGCTAGATTTGATCAGCTTTCCCGACATGCCACTATGATTCTACCTACTGAGGAGGAGTGGGTATGATGTTTTATGCGTGGATTAAGACCTTACCTAAGGTTGGGGATTGAGCACCTGGTTTTTGTGGGTTGCTCTTTTCTGAATGTGGTGGATCATGCCCGCAAGATCGATATTATTCATCGTCAGGCCCAAGAGGGAAGCGATAAGAGACCCAGGCATCAGGGTAGCTACAATGGGTCCCAATCTAGAGGCCATGATAGTTATGACAGGCCCCGCCAGCGATTCTAGCAGGATAGGTACCAGTAGGGTCAGTCCAGCCGGCCGATTCAGGCCGCCCTGCCAGCAGTTGAGGGTAGTCAGCCCCGTTCGGGGGGTTCCACTACAGGGCAGAGCTTGAGGGAATCAGGTCTGCTTTCTTCCTACCGCGGATGAGTTATGAAGGGTCGCTCAGCTTTAGGATGCTTCGATTGTGGCTCACTAGAGTACTGGGCTAGGGAATGTCCCGGTCGGGCTAGACCGTTGGTAGTAGCACCACTTCCACCAGGAGGTATAGATCAAGGCCACGGCTGCGGCGATGGTCAATAGGGTGTTCGAGGAGGTTCCCGGGGAGGTAGGTTAGGTGGTAGGGCGAATGTTTGTGGGGGAGGCCGACAGGGCCACTTCTATGCTGCTCCGGCGAGGGCAGAGGCTGAGGCATCAGATGATGTTATCACAGGTACTATCCTTATTTGTCAGCAGACTGCTTCAGCTTTATTTGATCCAGATTCCACGTATTCTTATGTGTCTATATATTTTGCTCCACGTTTGGGTATTCCTTATGAGTCACTTGAGCTCCTGTTACATGTTTCGACCTCGGTAGGGGATTCTTTAGTAGTGTATCAGGTTTGTAGATCCTGTGTGGTGACTATTTAGGGGCATGAGACTCGGGCAGATCTTATTTTACTTGATATGCTGGACTTCGATGTTATTCTGGGCATGGATTGGCTATCCCCTTATCATGCGGTTTTGGACTGTTATGCCAAGACCGTTACATTAGCCATGCCTGGTATTCCCCCGGTCTTGTGGCAGGGTGTTTATAGTCGCTCACAGACTGGGATCATATCCTTTATGCGGGCCCGACGGCTAGTTGCATCCAGGTGCTTAGCATACTTACTTATGTCCGTGATGTATCCAGCAAGGCCCTTACTATTGATTCAGTTCCTGTGGTTAAGGAGTATACTGATGTCTTCCCTACTGACCTACCTGGTCTACCCCCAGAGAGAGATATTGACTTTTCCATAGATTTGGAAGCCGGGCACTAAGCCTATTTCTATACCACCTTACCGTATGGTCCCCGCAGAGCTCAAGAAGCTCAGCGTGCAGCTTGAGGATCTTCTAGGTAAGGGATTTATTCGCCCGAGTATGTCGCCGTGGGGTGCACCCGTCCTATTTGTTAAGAAGAAGGATGGGACTATACAGATGTGTGTTGATTACAGGCAGCTGAACAAGGTGACGGTGAAAAAACCGTTACCCCATGCCTCGTTTCGATGATCTATTCGACTAGTTTCAGGGTGCGACCGTGTTTTCTAATATTGACTTGAGGTCTGGCTACCACCAGTTGCGGATTAGAGAAGCCGACATTCCTAAGACTGCGTTTCGGACTCGCTATGGCCACTACGATTTCCTTGTGATGTCTTTTGGACTTACTAATGCCCTAACAACTTTTATGGACCTTATAACTCGAGTATTCAGTCCTTATCTTGACTCTTTTGTGATTGTACTCATCAATGATATACTAGTATACTCACAGAGTAGAGAGGAGCACGTGCAACATTTGAGGGTTGTGCTCCAGACCTTGAGAGACCAGCAACTTTATGCTAAATTCTCAAAGTGCAAGTTTTGGTTGGAGTCTGTGGCATTTGCTAGGACACGTGGTGTCCAGAGAGGGTATCAGGGTGGATCCGACGAGGATTAAGGTTATTCGTGGTTGGGCTAGGCCCACATCTGTTACAGAGATTCAGAGCTTTGTTGGATTGGATGGGTATTATCGATGATTCATCGAGGGTTTCTCCACCATTGCATCTCCATTGATCCATTTGACTCGCCAGGATGATCCCTTTGTGTGGTCCGAGGAGTGTGAGTCAAGCTTTCGGAAGCTTAAGAAGTGTTCAGTTCTAGAACATCAGTTTCATTTTGAGTTCTGGTTTTTCAAGTTGAGGTTGGGATTTGGGGCTTTGCGCGGGGTGTCCTTGTTTTGATTGTTTTCATCCTCATATGTTCAGGTAGAATATGTAACTCCTTAGAGGTTGGTGTTGTATGGTTCGATAGGCAATTTTCGAATTGCGTTGAAGGTTTTCGAGATAGGTAAGGATTGGTAGAACGCCCTTAGTGGCTTGGAGAAAAGAATTTGAAAACAAAAGACAAATACTTGAAATTTTGAGTGAGTTGTATCTGCCATGGTCGTGTATTACTCAATTCGGTGGTTTTGGTTTATTTTGGTTGTCCTTAATTGAAATCTAGTGTTTTGAGTCAAGTTCGGGCTAAACGAGTGAGAGTTGGAGCCCAAGAAAGGACTGAAGGAGTTTTTGGAGTTGGAAGTGAAATTGAGGATTTTCTTCTCAGCCTAAGTTCTGTGATGGCGTTGTTCAACTCGAAAGGGTGTCTAAAATTTAGGCAAAGCATGCAGGTCCAAAACCCTCGTCCTTTCGTGCCTCTAGAGAGTGATTGTACTTTTACTTTCGCGGACGAAAGTTCTTTTAGTAGTGGATATTGTAATGACCCACAAGGTCATTTTTGGAATTTTTGTAAAATGACCATTTTACCCATCCCTTTAGATGCCCCGAGTCATTTCTAATTGTTACCGGGTGTTTATTTTTAGAAAATCCTATGAAAAGTTAAGTGTTTGGAAATTATGAGTTTCATAAGCTTTAAATGTTAAAAAGTGGTATTTGGGGTCAATTGAAGCTACGAGTCTCAGAATGGAATTCTGTCGATTCTAGCAGCTCCGAAATGTTGAAATAGGCTTAGGAGACTTTACGGAATCAGTTTTGGAGCTGTAACGAAGATTTGAGGCCTTGAGTTGAGAATTTGAGGAACTTTAAGCCAAGGTTTGACTTTGGTCAACTTTTAGAGTTCCGATGCTCGGAATGGAATTCCGACAACTCCGTTGGATTCAAGAGATGGTTTTTGGTCTAGAAGAAGTATTGGTTGAATTTTTAGAGGTCCCGAGTCCATTTTGGTATTTTAAAGGCCTAAGTTAGTTTAGTTGCGACTTTTTGAGTTTTGGGCCAACGAAATCTCGAATTCAAATTTTGATGGTTCCATCAGCTCCGGAATGACCATATTAGGCTAGTAGCACTGTTGGAATGACTATCGAGTCAATCGATACGAATTTGGGGCTATTTGGCGCTTTTGACTTTGAAACTTAGCCTATAGTTGACTTTGGTCAACATTTTTGAAAAATGCGCTCGAATAAAAATTCTGACAGCGCGGTTAGTTCCGAAATGTTGATTTTGGTCTAGAGCGACCCTTCGTTCGCTTTTTGAGGCTTCCGGACTAATATCGAGGCCCGTTGTGGAATATGACTTAAAATGACCCTTGGATGTGGGACCCACTTTTTATTATAATAACCTCGTATGAGAATTATGAATGCGCCATTGAGTCCGAAATATCGAATTTAGTAGGGTAGCATATCTGGTTTATTTTTATCGGATTCCGAACGAATTCCGAGGGTCCATTCGGAGACTTTAAATAATAGAAAACCAGAAAAATCTGGTGCAATAGTGCAGATTTTTGCACCAGATTTTCAGATTTTTCTCCTCAACTTTGAACCCTCATTTCTTGAGTTCTAGAGCTCCAAATTGGGTGATTCAAAAGGCAAAATTGTGAGGTTTTTCGTGGAGAACGCATTGGAGAGATTGAAAACTGATTTGGAGCATTCGATTCAGGTAAAAATCGTGATTTTATTTGCAGCAGTATCCATTTTCGGAATGGATTTTTGAAGAACTTTGACAAGTTATTTCTTGACCAATATAAATCCGATTTGAGTGATTCCAGAGGCTATCTTGCGTGGAAATTTAAGGAGAACATCGTGGAAGTTTCAGAATCTGTTTTTGGCACGTCGTTCGAGGTAATAAATTGATTTTTAGCTGCAGATTTAGTGATTTTCGGAATGAAATTTTATTGAATTTTGAAAGAGTGTATCTTGGTCAATATAACTCCGTTTTGAGTGATTCTTGAGGCTAGATTGTGGGGTTTTTCGCAAGGATCATCATAGTGCAATCTGTTTGGGTTGAAAGAGTCTCGTATTTCCAGAATTTACTGATTTTGATGCTGCCATTTTTAGTCCTTTAGTCCGAATTTATGAGTTTTGGTTGTTTGATCATCTTGCGTAATTTCCCACCCCGAATTGTGTTATAAATCTGATTTGTGAGCTTGGGGTGACGTTTAGAACCTGTTTTAGGGGTCAAATCCGGAATTTCGTATGTGGGGCCCACAATTCCCGTTTTCGACCCAAAAATTGGTCCATTTCCAAAAATTATGAAATTAGTGTCTAAACGATCGTATCGACGTTGTGGTTCTATTTTTGACAGTTTGGCAGCGTTACGAGGTCGTTCGAAAGGAAAAAGCTCCAGCACAGTGATTTGAAGCTCGCGTGTTTAGCCTACAGGTAGGCTACGGTTTACCTTTCTTTAGATTGAGTTGGAATGTGTGAAAGCATGTTGAAATAGTTGGGATTTTGGTTGGGTAGTTTAATTGTATATCTCAGGTGTTAGAAATCATGTTTTAGGCTTGTTATCGGGTTTTTCGGGTATTTAGAAGCAGATGTATCTTGTCGTTATTTGTTAGTATTATAAGGAGAGTTGAATGAGCATGTTGTTGATACTGTGGAGTATGTTGGCCTTAGTATAGGTGTTAGAAATCATGTTTTAGGCTTGTTATCAGGTTTTTCAGGTATTTAGAAGCATGTGTATCTTATCGTTATTTGTTAGTATTATAAGAAGAGTTGAATGAGCATGTTGTTGATACTGTGGAATATGTTGGCCTTAGTATAGGTGTTAGAAATCATGCTTTAGGCTTGTTATTAGGTTTTTCAGGTATTTAGAAGCATGTGTATTTTATCGTTATTTGTTAGTATTATAAGGAAAGTTGAATGAGCATGTTGTTGATACTGTGGAGTATGTTGGCCTTAGTATAGGATGTAAACTTGCTTTATATGCCAGGCGTCGCTCCGGTGGACTTAGATCCCTGTAGAATGGTGTAGCGGGCTAGTGCCTAGTAGTTGGCCTTAGCTAGGCGATACCCTTGCTCTTAATAACACTCCCACCCATAACTCGGTATAGTCATAACTTTTGAGATGCATTGGCAATACTAGAATTCATGATCGTTTGGCTTCGGCTCCGGTTCAAGTTTTGGCGGCATATCAGTTGACACATTGTGGAGAAAATTCTCGATACTGTTGTTGATTAGTTGGAAAGGATATATTCGAAACCATGGGATAAATTATCTATGAGCATCCGGGTACCCAGTTCCGGCCTCCGTTCTGAATTATCGGGGAGCATCCGGGTACTCAGTCCTGGCCTCCGCCGACTTGCTAGTATGACGAGCATCCGGGTATCCAGTCCTGGCCTTGATCATACCGATGTATTACGGTGAGCATCCGGGTATACAGTCCCGGCCTCGACCGCACCGATGTATTACGGCGAGCATCCGGGTATCCAGTCCCGCACTTATGTATTATGGCAAGCATCCGGGTACCCAGTCCCGGCCTTGGCCACTTTGAATATTCGGGCGAGCATCTGGGTCCCAGTCCCGGCCTCGACCCCTAAGTCACCCCTAGATCGATTGAATCTTGGAGATTCTGGGTTTTGGAAATGATACAGTACTTCGGTTCCTGACATCGCATATTCTTGGTTCCTAGCCTTGGTAGTTGTAGCTATTCTGTGTACTCGGCGAACTTATGGGGGTTCGTTCGGGTTTTTATTTAACTTGCGTACGAGTGTCCCGGCTGGGCTTATGGGAGCCCAGTTGGGTATAGTTAGCTGTAGCTCTCGTAGATAGTACTCTTTTCACTTTAGATGCTTATGTTGATTCCTATTTAGGCTTATTCCTCTTTTTCATATTGTTTTCACCTTTTCTGCTCAGTCGGCCTATGATGCCTACTGGGTACCTGTTGTCTTGGTACTCATACTACACTCTGCATCTACTTTCGTGATGCAGGACCGAGCACCAGCTACTGTCACGAATAGATCGATCTTGTTGTAGTCAGATTCGGAGACTAGGGTGATAACTTGGCGTTTTTGGATCACTTCTGTCTCCTTTAGAATGGATGGCCCGTCTTTTGCCTTCTGAGACTAGCCAGTTGTTTTATATCTTTTTGGTCCACTTTTGGGACTTGTACTCATATTTTATTTTGTAGCAGCTCTGTACTTGTGACTTCCAGGTTCTGGGAGGGATCTTTAGTTGTTTAAAATATGTTTTGGTTTACTTCCGCTTATTCATTCTGTTTACTTTTATAATTCAATGCTCTTATATAGTTTTTGCCTTCAAACACATTACTTGAAGTTCTGGGTTGACGGGTTGGCTTACCTACTAGAGGGTTATAGTAGGTGCCATCATGACCTGATGAAAAGTGGGTCGTGACAAGTCACCTTGTTCAACTGCCTATAGTCTATGCACATAGGAAGGCTACCATCCTTCTTCTTCACAAATAAAACTGGAGCACCCCAAGGAGAGGCACTCGGTATAATAAAACTTTTACCCAACAACTCCTAAAGTTGGGCCTTCAACTCTCTCAACTCAGTCGGGGTCATTCTATAAGGTGGAATAGAAATAAGGCGAGTACCGGGCTCCAAATCAATACAAAAATCTATATCCCTATCAGGTGGCATACCAAGTAAGTCTGCGGGGAAAACATCCATAAACTCACATACTATCGAAATAGACTCAATCGATGGCACTTCAGAACTATCATCCCTGAGATATGCTAGAAAGGCTAAACAACCCTTACTCACCAACCTTTTAGCATAAAGAAAAGAGATAATCTGAACTGGGGCAAGAAGATAGTCACCCTCCGATACCAACTGATCCATCCCAAGCTTGGCTAATGTCACAGTCTTAACATTGCAGTCTAAGATAGAAAAATTTGGAGAGAGCCAAGTCATACCCAATATTACATCAAAGTCAACCATCTCCAGAATAATCAAATCTACATAAGTTCTGAACCCCACAAAAGTCACAAGACAAGACCTATACACTTTCTCAACTAGCACACACTCACCAACAGGTGTAAAAATATGAATAGACATGTCAAGTAAGTCACAATGTAAACCGAGTCCATCAGCAAATGTGGAAGATACATAAAAATGTGGATCCAGGATCAAATAATACGAAAGCCAAATGATCGCAAACCAGAAGAGTATCTGTGATAACAGCATCGAATATCTCTGCCTCTGACGTCTCGGGGAAAGCATAACAATGGGCTTTGTAGCGATGCTAGGTGGTTTCACCCCTTCCACCTTTATCACAAAATCAACCACTTTTAAAGGTCTAACCTAATTTTATATACACGTTCTTACTAAAATCTTCGATTGTATTTACCCAAGTTTACTTGT
This sequence comes from Solanum dulcamara, assembly GCF_947179165.1. Classification (NCBI taxonomy): domain Eukaryota; kingdom Viridiplantae; phylum Streptophyta; class Magnoliopsida; order Solanales; family Solanaceae; genus Solanum; species Solanum dulcamara. The sequence goes on along the minus strand of NC_077248.1, from coordinate 45,508,670 downwards.
TGGGTCTTTCTGTACCTATAATCTTGTCGTTCCTCTACCAATTCACTTTTTTGGAGCTTACAATGAAGTCACTGATCCTTACTTAGAATCTTTGGAATATACCCAACAACCTAAATGCTTTAATAGTATCTAAGATCTATCCCTAGAACACATTATACCTATCGACAAGACTGTACCTCAAATGATCCGCACCTTCTTACTCATTGAATAACTACAAAACATTATCAAATTCGACCCATTCTATCTCTATCCCAAGCGATATATATTCTTTCATAGGTCAGGTCGCTAGCAGAAGTAACACAATCCATAATCTAACCAAGTAAGCATCGATATCATTATAGTAGTCATATCCTGACACTTTTTGATATACACTCAATCTATAAAACTGCAATAGAGATTCTGACCACAATCCTTTCACAAAGTGACAAAATCCGCTCTTCTGTACTGAAGCAAAGTTGCATATTTAGATAAGGCACGAAACCTGATCTCACAGGCTACAACGAATATCTTTCCTTGCTCTATATTTTGGAACTTATCTCCCATCTTATCCCTCTAGGTCCGGGGGATATACTTCTTTATGAAGAAGTCAGAAGACATTTCCTAGCTGCCTGATCTCTGCCCCTGGTGGACTATCTCCTGCGACCTCTATCACGATCTCTCATCACTAACCTCCTCTAGCTATAACCCAAATAGTTAGCTCAGGCGATACTATTATTTTAGAGAACATTTGCAAAAATAGAGTGAAGAAGGTCAGATATCAATTTGTATCACCTAGATACCAATTGGATTCAAGTAATAGCACAAAAGAAAGAAAGAATGGATTTTTCCTAAAGTCCCGTAGCCTCTCGAAGAAAAGTAAAGGCGTCTCCGTACCATTCTGCAAGACTCTACTAGACCTGTCCTTGTGTGATGAGATCACCGAACCTAAAGCTCTGATACCAAGTTTGTCATGACCCAAAATGGGCCATGAGTGTCACCCACACTTAACCTCCTAGGTGGGAGAACCAACGATACAAACCCCAACTAATAACAATAACGCGGAAGCTCAAATAAATATTTTTTCCCCAAAATCTGAAAGTCATCACATGAAGGACATCTAAATTCTAAAACTAAGTCTCGAATTATCAAACACCAAATAAATAAATAACATATCGTATCCAAAAACTAAGGACACCATGTCATGAAAAGAGATTCCATCGCCAGCTAGAAGGATAGCTCACCCTGAAATCTTATGAACTGGAGACTAACTAGAGCTGAGGTCGAGTCGAAGTCGGTGGAACACTCGCTACACCCCACAAAATAAAACAAGAAAAGATACAAGTAGGGGTCAGTACAGGACAATATGTACTGAGTAGGTATCATCGGCCGACTCAAAATAGGAATCAATATGCAATAAATAATAGCGGGAAATCAACCATAGCACTTAACAGGTGGCAACCAATGAACAATTACATAACCAGTCAATAATATCAAGATCACACATAAGGACTCAAGCCTCTACATCACACTCTTTTAAAATATAAGTTTTTAAAAATTGGGTAGTATTAAGTAATTTTAATTTATTTCCCTTTAATATTACCGTGCCGGAACGTGACACCCGATCCAAATATACCGTGTCGGAATGTGACACCCGATCCAAATATACCATATCGGATTGTGACACCCGATCTAAATATACCGTGTCGGAACATGACACCCGATCCAAATATACCGTGTCGTAACGTGACACCAAATTTAAATATAATTAATTTATCATTCCTTATGATTACATTCCACTTCATTAACAATATTTCATCAAGCCTTTTTTATTTGAGGCACCATTTTTGATAGGACAAGTTCAAGATTATGGATTTCATGGCCTCGGGATTATCGGATTGTGACACCCGATCTAAATATACCGTGTCGGAACGTGACACCCGATCCAAATAGACCATGTCGGAACGTGACACCAGATCCAAATATAATTAATTTATCATTCCTTATGATTACATTCCACTTCATTAACAATATTTCATCAAGCCTTCTTTATTTGAGGCACCATTTTTGATAGGACAAGTTCAAGATTATGGATTTCATGGCCTCGGGATTTTAGACCAATCACAACAACATATCAACCATCAAAACCACAACAATTAAATGCGTAGTAAACTTCACACATATTACTCAATAGTAGCTAGCCAAACTAACAAAGCTCCTTACCTCTGAGACATTAGTGGGCCTTGCCCAACTATTCACTACTTCAATCTTCTGGAGATCCACCATCACTCCATCCTTAAAAACCACGTGCCCTAATAAAGACACTAAATCAAGCCAGAACTAGCACTTGGAGAATTTGGCATATAGCCTTTTCTCCCTTAACAATCCCAAAACAATCCTTAGATGCTCTTCATGTTCTTTTCTGCTCTTTGAGTAGATCAATATATCATCAATAAAAATGATAACAAAGAGATCTAAATATGCCTTAAAGATTCCATTCATCAGACTCATTAAAACAGCAGGTGCATTTGTAAGCCCAAAAGACATTACAAAAAATTCATAGTGTCCATACCTGGTTCGAAAAGCAGTCTTCGGTACATCTGCTACTCGTATTTTCAACTGATGGTAACCGAAACTCAAATTAATTTTTGAGAAAACACAAAAACCCTTCAACTGATCGAATAGGTCATCAATGCGAGGAAGATGATACCTATTTTTAATAGTCACCTTGTTCAACTGCCTATAGTCTATGCACATAGGAAGGCTACCATCCTTCTTCTTCACAAATAAAACTGGAGCACCCCAAGGAGAGGCACTCGGTATAATAAAACTTTTACCCAACAACTCCTAAAGTTGGGCCTTCAACTCTCTCAACTCAGTCGGGGTCATTCTATAAGGTGGAATAGAAATAAGGCGAGTACCGGGCTCCAAATCAATACAAAAATCTATATCCCTATCAGGTGGCATACCAAGTAAGTCTGCGGGGAAAACATCCATAAACTCACATACTATCGAAATAGACTCAATCGATGGCACTTCAGAACTATCATCCCTGAGATATGCTAGAAAGGCTAAACAACCCTTACTCACCAACCTTTTAGCATAAAGAAAAGAGATAATCTGAACTGGGGCAAGAAGATAGTCACCCTCCGATACCAACTGATCCATCCCAGGCTTGGCTAATGTCACAGTCTTAACATTGCAGTCTAAGATAGAAAAATTTGGAGAGAGCCAAGTCATACCCAATATTACATCAAAGTCAACCATCTCCAGAATAATCAAATCTACATAAGTTCTGAACCCCACAAAAGTCACAAGACAAGACCTATACACTTTCTCAACTAGCACACACTCACCAACAGGTGTAAAAATATGAATAGACATGTCAAGTAAGTCACAATGTAAACCGAGTCCATCAGCAAATGTGGAAGATACATAAAAATGTGGATCCAGGATCAAATAATACGAAAGCCAAATGATCGCAAACCAGAAGAGTATCTGTGATAACAGCATCGAATATCTCTGCCTCTGACGTCTCGGGGAAAGCATAACAATGGGCTTTGTAGCGATGCTAGGTGGTTTCACCCCTTCCACCTTTATCACAAAATCAACCACTTTTAAAGGTCTAACCTAATTTTATATACACGTTCTTACTAAAATCTTCGATTGTATTTACCCAAGTTTACTTGTTGGGTCTTTCTGTACCTATAATCTTGTCGTTCCTCTACCAATTCACTTTTTTGGAGCTTACAATGAAGTCACTGATCCTTACTTAGAATCTTTGGAATATACCCAACAACCTAAATGCTTTAATAGTATCTAAGATCTATCCCTAGAACACATTATACCTATCGACAAGACTGTACCTCAAATGATCCGCACCTTCTTACTCATTGAATAACTACAAAACATTATCAAATTCGACCCATTCTATCTCTATCCCAAGCGATATATATTCTTTCATAGGTCAGGTCGCTAGCAGAAGTAACACAATCCATAATCTAACCAAGTAAGCATCGATATCATTATAGTAGTCATATCCTGACACTTTTTGATATACACTCAATCTATAAAACTGCAATAGAGATTCTGACCACAATCCTTTCACAAAGTGACAAAATCCGCTCTTCTGTACTGAAGCAAAGTTGCATATTTAGATAAGGCACGAAACCTGATCTCACAGGCTACAACGAATATCTTTCCTTGCTCTATATTTTGGAACTTATCTCCCATCTTATCCCTCTAGGTCCGGGGGATATACTTCTTTATGAAGAAGTCAGAAGACATTTCCTAGCTGCCTGATCTCTGCCCCTGGTGGACTATCTCCTGCGACCTCTATCACGATCTCTCATCACTAACCTCCTCTAGCTATAACCCAAATAGTTAGCTCAGGCGATACTATTATTTTAGAGAACATTTGCAAAAATAGAGTGAAGAAGGTCAGATATCAATTTGTATCACCTAGATACCAATTGGATTCAAGTAATAGCACAAAAGAAAGAAAGAATGGATTTTTCCTAAAGTCCCGTAGCCTCTCGAAGAAAAGTAAAGGCGTCTCCGTACCATTCTGCAAGACTCTACTAGACCTGTCCTTGTGTGATGAGATCACCGAACCTAAAGCTCTGATACCAAGTTTGTCATGACCCAAAATGGGCCATGAGTGTCACCCACACTTAACCTCCTAGGTGGGAGAACCAACGATACAAACCCCAACTAATAACAATAACGCGGAAGCTCAAATAAATATTTTTTCCCCAAAATCTGAAAGTCATCACATGAAGGACATCTAAATTCTAAAACTAAGTCTCGAATTATCAAACACCAAATAAATAAATAACATATCGTATCCAAAAACTAAGGACACCATGTCATGAAAAGAGATTCCATCGCCAGCTAGAAGGATAGCTCACCCTGAAATCTTATGAACTGGAGACTAACTAGAGCTGAGGTCGAGTCGAAGTCGGTGGAACACTCGCTACACCCCACAAAATAAAACAAGAAAAGATACAAGTAGGGGTCAGTACAGGACAATATGTACTGAGTAGGTATCATCGGCCGACTCAAAATAGGAATCAATATGCAATAAATAATAGCGGGAAATCAACCATAGCACTTAACAGGTGGCAACCAATGAACAATTACATAACCAGTCAATAATATCAAGATCACACATAAGGACTCAAGCCTCTACATCACACTCTTTTAAAATATAAGTTTTTAAAAATTGGGTAGTATTAAGTAATTTTAATTTATTTCCCTTTAATATTACCGTGCCGGAACGTGACACCCGATCCAAATATACCGTGTCGGAATGTGACACCCGATCCAAATATACCATATCGGATTGTGACACCCGATCTAAATATACCGTGTCGGAACATGACACCCGATCCAAATATACCGTGTCGTAACGTGACACCAAATTTAAATATAATTAATTTATCATTCCTTATGATTACATTCCACTTCATTAACAATATTTCATCAAGCCTTTTTTATTTGAGGCACCATTTTTGATAGGACAAGTTCAAGATTATGGATTTCATGGCCTCGGGATTTTAGACCAATCACAACAACATATCAACCATCAAAACCACAACAATTAAATGTGTAGTAAACTTCACACATATTACTCAATGAATATCAATCACTATTAAGAGTCTATCTATGATATAGAATAAAAACCATAGCCTACCTCAACCGAAGAACCGAAGTAAAGCAAGTTAATCCACCAATGTCTTTCCCCTTCTTCAATGCCTCAGGCCAATCTCAATCTATCAAATATATAATATTTATAAGTAAACTAATCCGTAAACACCAATATTATATATATATGTTTAACCTAGTCCCAATACCTCACCTAATTCTATAAACACGTTCCTAATCTTGATGCCACTTAACATGTCAACTCCCATATTTTATGAATTTCAAAACTAGGGTTAAACCTCAATTAAATTAAATAATCACTTTAAAACTTGAGCCTCTCGTAACGCTTCCGAATGATCAAAATATGTTCAAATACATACTCTTCATAAGAATACGAATCCAATGACACCCATATAGCTATATTTATTTTTGGATAAAAAATTGGGTCAAAAAGTCATCCCGAGTCATTGAAGTCAAATCTGAAATTTTCTTTCCGATTATGTTCACTCATGATAAAATAAATTCACATGTCAAATTTCAGCTAAAACGGATCGTTATTCGATCCCCAAATCAAGATTTTATGTGAAGAACCCTAGGGTCATATTTCCTTATTTTAGCATTATTTCTCCACCAATATACCCTAAAAATATGTTAATAATCGCATAAAAATTTAGTGGAAAGGATGAGAATAATTACCTTGACGCTTTGGACTGAAAATTCCTATTTTTCTCTTCTCCTTTATTTTTCTTTTCTCCTTTCTTTTCTTTCTTCCTCCGTATTTTTTTCTCAACTTCTGCGTTCTGCTTTGTCTTCGTCGCTGTTCTCTTCGTTCAAATTTTTTTTTTCCTTTCTTTTTGCTCCAACTAATTATGTATAAAAAATTTATAAACCCTATCCTTTTCCTTTAATAATTGGTATATAGTATTAATTAAATTACCACTTTAACCCATTAATTTAATTAGTTATTAAAATTTAACCCTCAACTAAATAATCATACTTATTGAATACTCCAAAATACCCATTAAAAATTTACGGAATGAGTCTTTTATGAAATAAAAATCTCTAGTTCTCAAAACGACCTAATGGGTCGTTACACTTGGGAGCTAGTAATAGTTTCTGAGTACCGGACACGCCTAGGGTACTCTCCCGGGGTGTGAAACCTTTCACGGACCGTATAATTCTCCATGGACCATGAAGGAGTTCATGAAAAAGGGGCTACTAGAAATTTCTCTAAAGGATTGGACTCATGGGCAATTTCCACTACTTGTGGAGGCTTCCACGGGTCGTGGGGTGCTTTGTGGAAGTGCGTTATGGTAGGGGTCATGGGGTTCTCTTATACGAGTTCTATTAACGGGTCGTGTAGAACTCTACGGGCCGTACAAGTGCCCGTATAGTTCAAGGTCCCTGGGTTTTGGGATGAGGAATCCACAACTACTTTTCATTGCTCGTGAAGGGGCCCGTGGTGACAATGATAGTCCCCCTTTTCTCAACTCTTCTCATGGCTCTCAAAATCGATCTAAGCTAAAATGGTACAGGGTGTTACATAGATAATACATAAATATGCCCTTTAACTTGGCTTCACCTATCATCCCATATCCTTCAACTTTGGTTGTGCACAAGTAAGCACTTAAACTTCTATAAAGTTGAATAAGTAGACATACGCATTCTACATGACAATTCACATGAGATACACTCAAACTGATTTGTATTATGATATTTATAGGGTGTGTGTCTACTTGTGAAACTTAATACAATCTTAAGTGTCTATTTGTGCATACTCAAAGTTGAAGACTATAGATGCGAACCAAAAACTATGTTTTTCAGAGTGGAACAATCTTCTGATCCACCCCCTACTCTCCTCTATAAAAAAAACCCGTGGAAGGCATGAAGAACTAGCCACTAATGTTTTTGCGAAGGTTAGACTTCATAACATCAACAAATCTACGATTTCGTATGTGCTACTTATTGCATGTAATCAGGGGCGGATCTATGTGGTGGTCATCTGAACCCCTTTCACAGAAAAATTTACACTATATATAAGGTTAAATAAGCATTTGAGGTATAGATTTTATAAAATGAACCCTCAACATGGACCTGAACATTGGTTCAGTGGTCAAGGGGTTACAAATTTTGCAAGAGGTCTGTAGTTGTTAAATTCTCATTTTCTAGAATACTTTCCCCTAATAGAAGTTTACCCCCTCACTTATTTTTGTCTTCTTTATTTTATGCTTAATTATGGTAAAGCATTTTTTAAAAAATTATCTGAACCTATCAAATTAAATTGTCATATATTAGATCTTGTAATTTTTTTCTCTACACAATGTTCCTAACAATCACATTTATAAAATGAATTAGGAGTCATATTCAAATTAATTCTTTCTTATTATATAACCTTTTAATATTAATCCAACTTCATAAATTCAAATAAAATGAAACATATTTGAAATAAATTGGGACTTTATATGGGAAACATTGAAGCATAATTAATTACTTTCTTATTATTTAATTATTACTGAAGTATTACTACATTTTATGACATTACTTACTACTTAAATAAACTATAAATAAATAATTTAACAGAATTCGTTCATAATACGGACTATCGATCACTTGTTTACCAATATATGCACACATGCATGGAAGCCCTCCTTCCTTTTCCAGAGGTCTTCTAACCCCTCAAAAAAAAGTCAAGAGGTCTGCAGACATCAAGTTGAAACACTTCATTTTTCTTAGCCATCAGATTCAGGGCAGAACCAAGCAAGTGGTTATTGATGTGGACTATTCTTTGCCAATTTGGCGTAGTCTAAAGTCTATTATTTGAGTAATATTTTTATTGAAATATTTTTTAGGAAAAAATAGTTATATATGACTAATACATTTGAAAAGTATTTTTGATAAGTAGATTGTGTTTGACCAATCTTTTTTTAAAATAAGATTTTAAGTGTCAAACTTCGGAAAAGGACAAAGACAATGCACATTTACTATTAAGATTAGAGAAACTATTTTGAAAGAGTTTGATCAACTTTTTGCTTTATTTGATTAAACTTTAAAAAGTACTTATTTAAAATTTCAATCAATATAACACATAGATAATTCAGCTGAAATATAAAATATTTATTATTGGTATATACTAAAAAACACCAAGCAAAATAAATCATTCCACAAATTAACTCACTATATATATATAGTAAAACTGGTTGAAGAACATGTTAGTAATTTCTATTTTATGGACTCACATATTAATATATTTGTCTATCGATATGCTATCATTCATGAGCCTTTTCTTATAATCATGATAGAAACTTATACGAAAAAATACCTTTCATGAAAAGGTATTCTAAGAAAAGATACCTTTCATGAAAAGATATTGCAATTAAAGGTACCTTTCAACATGAAAATGCACCTCTAAAGTTATAAATAAACATGGTCCCTAAATCAAAAGATACTTTCTTTTCTTTTTCTCTCCATTTCAGATAAAGAATAACACAAATAATTATCTTCAAGGTTTAGATAATCAAGTCATTTAATAAAATTATTGCCATGGATAAAGGTTAGTTCCCTTTTCATTCTTATATATTTATGTCTCTTTCTAATGATTTACTTATGATTCTAGAGTGAATTATTTGAAGTTTTTCAACAAATGATATCAAAGCACGGTCTTGTTAGATTGTTATACGTGATATAGAGAAATTCATGATCCATGAGAAGTATTGTCATCTAAGTTTTCACTAATTATTATCTAATTTAATATTATTTCTTTTCAATTTTCAAAGTGGCTTTAAAGAATGCTTTGATCTTTGTTTTTCTTTTCAATTTTTAAAGTGGATATAAAGCAGTGGTGTGATCCTTGTTTTTCCAAATTTTTTTAAAACAAGGCTTTGAAGCTTCGGTCCTTTCCTTTGTTTGTAAAAAAATGGATATCTAATGCCAAAGTATAGCATTGTTAAAGATTATTTTAGAGAAAATTTCTCTATTTATCGTTAGTGGAACAAATGAGAATTCTCTGTTTGTTTGTTGTTGGTAATTTTTTTACTATTTCATTTTGCCGCAATGCAGCATTTAAAATTGAGACCCTTTAAACAGTTTTTGGGAATCTATTTCTTCTTCTTCTTCTTCTTATGACAACTTTATTTATTGTTAAGTTTCTCAATGGTTGGATTTGGTCGAATTTGTTACTTCCCAATTTTATTTTATTTTGGTTTCATTCGTTTCTTTATGATTCTGGTTCTTAAATAAATAAATTGAAACAATATGTTTTCAAAGTAACCTCTATTGCGTAAATTCTCTTTACTTTGAACATGCAAACATATTTTATTTGTGCAAAATAATTATCCCAAAGGAAGATTATTTTGGCCAGATTATAGATAGTCATGAATATGTGATACATTTGTAATGCATTCTAATAATATGTCGGTCCAAAGAAAGGCATATTGTTAGTCCACTGTAGTAATCAATCTTTATGAATTATGTATAAGAGTACCACTTTCAAGTTATTATTTCAGTCCAAAGACTTAATGATAATGTTTTCTACATTTCTTGATATGGGCCCACCTTTTGTAGATGTGTGTGTTTGATAGATGTATTTTAAATTATTTATTGTTGTTGGTTCAACTTTATTTAATTTACTTATCTTCACATATACATGATTTATTTGATTGATTAATTGTAAGCATTACTTATTTTATTTATAGTGTCTTCTATATCTGCCAATATGAACAACATTCCTGCGCTTGACGAAACAAACTTTAAGAAATGGAAAGAGCACATCATGATTTTGTTTGATTGCATGGATCTTGACTATGCAATGAGATTTGATCATCCTGTGGACTTGAATGAAACTAGCACTAATAAACAAAAGTCTGCATATAAAAAGTGAGAGAGATCAAATCATATGAGCTTGATGATGATGCAACACTCAATTCCAGAATTCTTAAGGGACAGTATAACAGAGAATGAAGATGCCAAAGGTTTCTTAAAAAAAATCGCAGACCGATTCGCTGCTAGCAAAAAGGTTGAAACAAGTGCTATTCTTAATAAGATTGTTTCAATGCGATATAAGGGAAAAGGAAACATAAGGGAGTACATTATGGAGATGTCTAATCTTGTGACAAAACTCAGTGCCTTTAAGCTTGAATTATTTGATGACATACTTGTCCACCTGATTTTGATCTCTCTTCCTGCACAATTTAGTCAATTTAAAGTTTCATATAATACTCAAAAGAAAAAATGGACATTGAATGAGTTTATAGCTCAATGTGTGCAAGAAGATGATAGACTTAAACAAGAGAGAATTGAAAGTGCTCATTTGACGTCTACCTTTGGAACTAAATTCGTTTCACATAAGCGAAAAAGGACTAAGGATAAAGAAACTGCAAACAAAGGAACATTGGAGCCTAAGAATGAAAAGCCCTATTTCTTTTGTAAGAAACTTGGTAACATGAAGAAAGAGTGTTCTAAATACATTTTTTGGTGGGAAAAGAAAGGTAAACTTCTCAATTTTGTTTGTTCAGAAGTTAATTAATTTGTCTATGGTACCTAGTGATACTTGTTGGATAGATTCGGGTGCAACTACTCATGTAAGTGCCGTTATGCAGGATTGCCTAAGGAGTCGAAAGCCAATTGATGCTGAAAGATACATCTATATGGGCAATGGAAATAAGGCAGCTGTGGAGGCTATTGGTGTCCTTAAAATTTTATTAGATACTGGTTTTATTTGGCATTTGTTGTACTATCATTTAGACAAAACTTAATTTCTATTTCTTGTTAGGACAAATATGGATATACTTGTTCAATTGGAAATGGAATATTTAGTATTTCTCTAAATTCGAATATTATTGGAACTAGTACTCTAATTAATAAGTTATATAAATTAAACCATCAAGCCTCATACAGAAATGAAAACCTGCATTCTAGCAATTTTGGTACTAAGCACAGATTAATAAATGCGAATTCATCAATGTTATGGCATAAGTGATTGGGTCATATTTCAAAACAAAATATACAAAGTCTTGTGTCTAAAGAAATTCTTGATTTCCTTGGTTTATCAAATTTTAAAATTTGTATAGAATGCATTAAGGTAAAATGAACAAATATAAGAAAAATAGGTGCTTATAGGAGTAAGGAACCTTTAGAGTTGATACATACAGACATTTGTGGTCCTTTTTCTATGGCTTCATGGAATGGTCGATAGCATTTTATTAACTTTACAGATGATTACTCCCGATATGGATATCTTTATTTAATTCATCAGAAGTCGCAATCTTGGATGTTTTTAAAATTTTCAAAGATGAAGTTGAAACTCAATTAGGCAATAAAATTAAGGCTATGAAATTTGACTGTGGAGGAGAATACTATGGTAGATATGATGGATTAGGTGAACAACATCCAGCGCCTTTTGCACAATATCTAGCAGAGTGTGGAATTATACCTCAATACAGCATCCCGGGAACTTCACGTCAAAATGATGTATTTGAGAGATGAAATCAGACTATGAAGGATATGGTAAGAAGTATGATTAGTCATTCTTTTTTACCTGAATCACTTTGGGGAGAAGCATTAAAAACTGCAATTTACATTTTTAACAGAGTTCCAAGCAAAGCAGTAACTAAAACCCCCTATGAGTTGTGGACTGGCAAGAAGCCTAGTATTAGACACTTACATGTCTGGGATGTCCAGCTGAAACAAGACCTTACAAGTCTAATGAAAAGAAACTGAATTCAAGAACTATTAGTTTCTACTTTGTAGGTTACTTAGAAAGGTTGAGAGGTTTCAAATTTTATGATCCCTCAAACAGATCTTTTTTCAAAACAGGGAATGCCAAATTTATTGAGGATGTTGATTATGGAGGGAGCAATCAAAACAAACAAATTGTGTTTGAAGAGTAATTTGATAATATTCATTCTACTAGTGAAAATGATCTAGTAGCTTTATCAAATGTTCTTCAACCTGTAAAACATGATTATGTGGAAAACACAATGATATCACCCCATGTTCAACAACCTCAAGTTGAAGTGCCTATAAGAAGATCTAATGGAGAAATAAATGTAATTTCGGATGACTATGACGTTTATCTCCAATAACATGATTTTGATATGGGATTAGAAGTTGATCCTATAATTGTTAGCCGAGCAAAATCATGTCGGAACTCTACTAAATTGATCGAAGCCATGAAAGATGAGATGAACTCTATGAAAGAAATGATGTTTGGGATCTACCGATTGGGTGTAAATAGATTTTCTAATCCAAACATGATTTAAAAGGTAACATCGAAAAATATAAAGTACATCTAGTTGCTAAAGGATTCACTCAAAATAAAGACAGAGATTTTAAAGAGACTTTTTCACCTGTTTTATCCAAAGACTCTTTTAGAATCATTATGGCCCTTATAGCTCATTATGACTTAGAGTTGCATCAAATGGATGTAAAGACCGCATTTCTCAATGGAGACATTAAATAAACAATATACATGGTGCACGCAGAAACCTTTGAATCTCAAAATTCAAAGCATCTGGTATGTAAACTTAAGAAGTCCATATATAGTTTAAAACATGTATCCCATCAATGGTACCGAAAGTTTGATCAGGTGATAACCTTTTTTGGTTTAAAAGAAAATACCGTTGATCAATGCATATATCTCAAGTTCAATAGGAGAAAATTCATTATCCTTGTGCTATATGTAGATGACATTCTACTGAAAAGCAGTGATTTAGGTTTATTGCATGAAACCAAGAAATTTTTACCCAGTAAATTTTAAATGAAAGATCTTGGTGAGGCGTCCTTTGTTCTTATTATAGATATCCATAGAGAATGTACCAGAAACATATTTGGATTGTCTCAAAAGACTTATATCGAAAAGGTGCTAAGTAGATTTGGCATGCAGAACTGTGCACCAGGAGATACACTTGTGGCAAAAGGTGATAAATTTAGTTTGCGCCAATGTCCAAATTTGGATATAGAGAAGAAAGAGATGGAGAAAATCCCATATGCTTCAGTAGTAGGAAGTCTCATGTATGCACAAGTTTGTACGTATCTCGATATAGCGTATATAGTGGGAATGTTAGGCCGATATTTAAGTAATCTAGGAATGGATCATTGGAAAAAAACAAAACGAGTTATGAGGTATCTTCAAAGAACTAAAGCTTACATACTCATTTATTAGAGGTTAGATCACTTAGAGATTGTAGGATATTCTGATTCAAAGTTTGCTGGGTGTATTGTTAGTAGGAGATCCACATTAGAATATGTTTTCATGTTGGCTGGAGAAGCTGTTTCTTGGAAGAGTGTGAAACAAACATTAATAACTTATTCTACCACGGAAGATGAATTTGTAGCATTCTATTATGCATTTAATAAAGGAATATCGCTAAGGAAATTTATCACTAGAATATAGATAGTTAGTGGCATAGAGAGACCATTGAAAATTTATTATGATGATAAATCTGCTGAGTTATATTCAAAGAACAATCGAAGTTCATCAAAGTCAAAGTACATTGACATTAAATTTTTGGTTGTAAACAAAAGAGTTCAGAGTCGTCTTATGTCAGTTGATCATATTATTACAAACTCGATGATTGTGAATCTGCTCACGAAAGGTTTATCGCCTAAAGTATTTCATGGGCATGCGACTTATATGGGTGTTGGCAAATTCAATGACGAGTCACTTTAGTGGGAGTTTATCATTGTCTATATGTTTTTGGACATGTTAAAGCTTATTTTCTATACAGATTGAGGTTTTATGAAATTTATGAATTTCATATTTTTATTGATAACTCTGATAAATAAAAAAAATTAACTTTCTTTTGTGTTTTTTGATAAGGTATAAGAAAGTGATTTTGGACTTTAAAGTCATAAAGTAGGACCAGTTGGAAATAGACATGACTTAGATCATTTTAAATTCAATTTTTGTATTTGATCTATGTCATTGATATTGCTGATATTTGTAACTATTTATGGGTTTAATTAAGAATATATATGTTTCGAAAACTGCTTTGATCCTATATCTGTATTATCAATAGACTAGATTATTTTGAGATATTTTCATTAAGATAGCAAAAGTTTGTGCACAATAAAGTTTCATCTATGGCTAGAGTTGCTCAAGAATTATGACATGAACATTCTCTATCACCCAGGTAAAGCTAATATTGTTGCGGATACTCTTAGCAGGTTGTTCATTGTTAGCACTTCCCTTATAGAGGAGGAAAAGAAAGCATTGACAAAAGACATGCATAGATTATCCCGATTGGGAGTTCATCTTGAAGAGAATAACAAAGGAGGAGTTAATGTGAATAATGGGTCCGCATTATGCCTTGTGGCAGAGGTGAAAGAGAGGAAAGATCAAGATCCTGTCCTTCTGTAATTGAAGGAGGTTGTCCATAAATAGAAAGTGATGGTTTTCTCCAAAGGGGGAGATGGTGTGTTGAGGTACCAGGATAGATTGTGTGTCCCGAATGATGATTATATCCGAGAAAGGATCATGACTAAAGCTCATAGTTCCAGATACTCTGTTCATCCTGGTTCTACAAAGATTTACCATTAATTGAGAGAAGTCTATTAATGGAGTGGAATGGAGAGAGATATTATTGAGTTTGTTTTTAAGTGCTTGAATTGTCAATAGGTTAAAGTTGAGTATCAAAGTCCATGTGGATTAGCTTAGAATATAGAGCTTTTGGAGTGAAAGTTGAAGATGGTAAATATGGACTTCATTACAGGTTTACTGAGGTCCCATAAGTAGCATGATTAGATTTGGGTGATTGTGGATAAGATGACTAAATCAGCCCACTTCTTGGCTGTTATGACTACTAACACCGCAAAGGACATTGTACATCCGAGAGATTGTCAGATTGCATGGGTTCCCTTTTCTATTATCTCGGATAGAGGGGCCCAATTCACATCTTAATTTTGGAGATCCTTTTAGAAAGGAATGGGTTAAAATGTGAATCGTAGAACAACCTTTCAATCGCAGATATATGGCCAGGCAGAGTATACCATTCAGACGTTCAAGTATATATTGAGAGAATATATACTTGAATTTAAAGGTAATTGGGAAGACCACTTACCTCTCATTGAGTTTGCATACAATAATAGTTATCATGCAAGTATTCAGATGGCTCCCTATGAAGCATTGTATGGGAGGAGCTTTAGATCACCAATTGGGTAGTTTGAAGTTGGTGAAAGTGAGTTAATTGGGCAAGATTTTGTTCACCAATCTATAGAGAAGGTGAAGGTGATTCGAGAGAGGCTGAAGACAGCCCAAAGTCACTAAAAAGCTTACACTGATGTAAGGAGAAGAGACCTACAGTTTGAAGTGAATGATTTGGTGTACTTGAAAGTGTTACCCATGAAAGGTTTCATGAGGTTTTGAAGTAGGGAAAGCTTAGTCCCTGATACATTGGTCCCTACCAGATTATGAGGAGGATTGGAAATGTTGCTTATTAGTTGGAGTTACCTTCTTAATTAGCGGCTATCCATCCAGTATTTCATGTCTCAATGTTGAAGAAGTGCTTGGGAGACCCTTCATTGGTAGTCTCCATTGATAGTATTGGTGTTAAAGATATCCTTTCCTACGAACAAATTCCGATTCAAATTCTTGATCGGTAGGTTCGTAAATTAAGGACCGAAGAGGTTGCCTAAGTCAAAGTCCTGTGGAAGAATCAATTTGTTGAGGAATCCACATGGGAAGCTGAGGATGATATGAAAGGTAAAAACCCATCCTTATTCGTGCCCAAAGATGAGAATGTTGAAGGTAATATCCCTAGTCTTGACTTGAAACTGATTGTCAAGGTAAATACACACACTTGATTGTCTAGATTACTTAATTTTGTTGATTGGTTGATTTGATTGAGTCTTGAATATTATTCATTCCTCGAGTCCACCTCTAGTTTCTCTTCATTCGAGGATGAATGATTCAAAGGGAGAGATAATGTTACACCTTATAAAGATTACCAAAATACCCCTAGACTAAAGAACGCTCGTACAATGCATCTTCCTTAACTTTTTTGGGCAATTCGAGGCCGAAATAGTGATCAAGGTGAAATATTGTGTGAGAAATTGGTCGTGGTTGAATTTTATGCCAACTAGATCAAAAGATAAATTTTCGGAGTGAAGAGACAAAAATAAAAAAGTGGGCGACAGGTCCATGGATTGGACTTAATTCTATCTTAGTTATTTTCTAGGGGGGTAGAATTCGATCGCAAAAATTCAAAAATAATTACAATATGAGGGAACCAGTTCGCGTTGCAAAATGGTCCCCCACAGGCTAATTTTCTTCCCATTTTTAATTTTAAGGAGGGGCATTCTGGACTTTTCTCCATGACTAAAATAGGTCATTTTCTACCTTAAAGGAGTTCCTAAATGCATTCCCAAGTCTTTTACGCTAATTTAACTTAAGATCTGGCCAAGGAGTAGAGAAGAGGCTAGGGTTTAAAAGATTCAAGATTGATTGTCTTGTCTTCATCCCAGGTATGTAAGTCTACCCATAACGTGGATTGAGTTCATTCACATGCCTTACATATTCAGTTTTCTTAGTGGAGATTAGTTTTAAATTTACATGAATCGAGTTCTTGAATTATCTATCATTCCTTTTGAGTTCGTATATAAATTTTCTTGTGATATTGTACATGTATTATGATATTTTGATGAGTTTCTTAAATTGAGTCTTGTTGAGAGTGTGGGTTCGTGTTTGTATCCATATGAATACTGATTGAGATTTTATTTTACATTATGCTTTGACTGAGTTTTAAAAAATGAGTTGTGAATGTCTTGAATTAAATATTTTATGCATTTTTTTGAGTTAAAGAATAATAAGTGTCATCTTTGATTGAGAAAGACTTTGAGCTTGAGTTGAGAAATCTCATGAATAGCATCTTGAGAATGACTATTTTGAGTATAAATGAGTGAAGCAATTGTAATGACCAGTTAGGTGATTTTGAGAACGAGTCCTCCTCCTTTCATACGAGACTCTTTCCGTAAAATTTTAATGGGTTATTTGGACTATTCGGTAACTTTAGTTAATTAGTTGAGGGATAATTTTAGAGAATTCATTTAATTAGTGGGATAAAGTGTTAATTTATTTAATACCCTATATCAGTTTTCTTATATTTATTAAAACAGGTTAGTAGGGTTTGTAAATTTTAATACATAATTAGTTTGGAAAAGGAAAAAGAATAATAATAAAAGAAAAATAAATAAATTATATATATATATATATATAATCTGATGGCTTAATGCCATCAGATGTAACGATACGCCGACGAAAAGAAAAAAAAACTGGAAAGAAAAAATACGGAGGAAGAAAGAAAAGAAAGGGGAAAAGAAAAATAAAGGAGAAGAGAAAAATAGGAATTTTCATTCCAAAACATCAAGGTAATTATTCTCATCCTTTCCATTAAATTTTCATGTGATTATGAACATATTTTTAGGGTATATTGGTGGAGAAACAATGCTGAAATAAGAAAATATGACCCTAGGGTTCTTCATATAAAATCTTGATTTGGGGGTCGAATAACGATCCGTTTTAGCTGAAATTTGACATGCATGTTTATTTTATCATGAGTAAACATAATCGGAAAGAAAATTTCAGATTTGACTTCAATGACATAGAATGAGTTAGTCCACGAATTTTAATATATTGAGATAGATAATTAAATATTAGGTATATTATATTTTATGAATTCCATTAAATTTATGATATTGGCGAAATTAGAACCTAACCCTAGGCTTAAAATTTAAAAATATGAGAGTTGACATGTTATTTGACATCAACATTAAGAACTTGATTATAGATTTGGATAAGTTTTGGGTCTAGGCTAGACATATAATAATATGGTGTTGTTAGTTTCGAAATCTTATTGTGGTTATTTATTTGATTAGATTATACTTATTTAGAGGCACAACAAAAAGGGAAGGCTCAAGTACCGGAGTAATTGCTTGATTAATTAAGGCAAGTGAATTTCTAAACCTCAGTTTAAGCTTGTAGATGCTTGTATTTCCGTGCTATGTGTATTGGGGAGTAATGAGAATTGAGCTGGATTATTGACTGTATGATTGGCCTTAAAAATGGAGATAAGGGGTATAAAATGGTGATCTAATGACATGTATTGGTGGAATTGATATGTTGTGATTATGGGTTTATCTTGGACATGTGAAATGACTATGTTAATGTGAGATAGGAAAAATTATTATTGTTGTCATGTTATTATCGTGAATTATATGAACATGAATTGATTGCATTGGTTCTAACATATTATGTGAGACTAAAAATGATACGAAACAAAAGGGGTTGGGCCACACGCTCCGTGGCAGGTAATATGAAACAAAAGGGTCGGGCCACACGCTCCGTGGTGGGTATTATAAAACAAAGGGGTCAGGCCACAAGCTCCGTGACAGGATATATATATTGAGGGGACGGGCCACATGCTCCGTAGCAGGTTACATGGACAGAAATGTCCCCCATGGGTTCCGGACTGTAATTCAGCGGATGTGTACCGATAGGACATACATGCATCATCTCATTGCATTTCATCGCATTTTGTTGATATTTGTAAATTTGTGTTTACCCCTTTATTGCTCTGTATATGCTGAACTTGACTTGATATGATTCATTGATGAGACTATTGATGAGTAATCGTGGACTGTATTACTATTATTATTGTACAAGTGGAGAGTTGGGCTGATTTTATGCAGGTTGTAGTTAAGGAGGTTCAGTTGGGAGGATAGGAGTACTTGTATTTATTGAGCTTTGCTTAGTTTTAGTTATCCACTTGCTGAGTACCATGTTGTTTGGTACTCACCCCTTGCTTCTACACTTGTATAGGTTGTGAGCCCGGACCTTCTTGATCTTTTAGTGTTCTCTACCACGTCCGAGGCTATCATCTCGAGTGTTGAGGTAGCTGTTACATGCGGACACCTCTTACTCTTTTATTATATTTTAGGTAGATTCTAGAGACAAAGACATTGTGACTGTAGTTTCTTTCGTACTTCGGTAATTTATTAGTGGCTTGTATATGTGACAACTAGTCTTGAGGGATTTTGAGATTATTTATTTGTTTTTGACTGAGTTAAACCTTTTTTATCTCAATTACTTCCGCATTTACTTTTTATTGAGTATTAGGCTGACTTATCTCAGTGGGTTGAGATGAGTGCCATCACACCCGTATTTAGGTTGTGACAAAAAATGGTATCAGAGCCCCAGGTTTATAGGTCTCACGTGTATACAAGCCAAGTCTAAGTAGAGTCTTGAGGATCGGTACGGAGACGTCTGTACTTATCTTCGAGAGGCTATGAGGACTTTTAAGAAATATCTTCACCTTTTGATTCTCTATCGTGCATCCTTGATCCGATCTATTTTCTATTGCCTCACTCCATTCTCTCACATATAGTGGTGACTCTTGCCTGATTCTATGTGCGTATAGTTTAAATGTCACCACATGGTCTAGATCTAATTTGTAGGTGGAAGTAATAACCTTATAGAAAAGGTGTATGGTTAGACTTGTAATGCATGGTGATTTTAAAAGAGTGGGTAAGGTTATGGTTCAATAAGGTACTTTGACGATAGGGTATAGGAAGAGGAACAATGGTTTAGAGGATTATATGAACGTCTTATATTTTTGGATAATGGTTAAGCATTGAGAATGATGCTTGATTGGCCTACCCGATATTTGAAGTGGTTCTACAATTGAGAATGGTATAGTTAGGGGAATGACTATTTTGTGAGCACTGTGCCCTCGGAGACTACAGACTGTGAAGTTCATCGTGAAAGAATGAGTTACATAGTGTGTGATTAGGATGATTTTGTGCTAATCAAGATCAGAATCTCTACAGTGGTTTGATAGGGTGGATGTATATCAGGAAGGGTTATTATAACTCTACTACCGTGGTACTTGTGATTATTTGGTTAGGGTTATGGATTGTGTTACTTCTGCTATTGACCTTACCTACTGAAGGGTGATATCGATTTTGAGTGGAGACTAAAATGCATTGGTAATGTATGACAGTTACGCAATGGATAGGAAGGTGTAGACTATCTAGGTATGATCTTTACGATGGATATAATGATTTTTAGTGGTGGATCTATCAAACTTTTATGGTGTGGTACTATTGGTATACAAAAACAAATACATCGATTATCAAGTGTGATTACTAACTACCTAAGGAGTTATCAGTTGTATCATATGATGAGATTTGATGTTGCATTCACATTTGAAAAACAACCCAACTAGTTTGTTACTAAGGACGCTTGGGGTAAGCATTATTTATAAGAAAGATCTTAGTGGTGGATTTTGGTATGATTAGTACGTTTAGGTTGTGAAGTGTATTCCTAGAGTTTTACTGAGGACTTGTAATTTAACCGTAAACTCCAAGGGAGTGGATCGATATCAGAATGATAAGCTTATGGATAAAGAAAGTAGCAGTGAGTATACTTGTGTGAATGCAATTAAGAATTTTAGTGAGAGTGCGCATAAAATTGGGTTATTCCATTAGATTTGGTTGGTATAACTAGGTTTAAGGTGCCTTGTCGATTAAGAAGGTTGACTTCGAGATGATGGAAATGGTTATTGAGCATAACGGTAATAAGAATTTGTGATGGATTATGATCCGGACACAACTATACTTTAAGGATTTTTGGTTAAATAGATTCGATATGATAATAATGACCTGCAAGTATCTAAATTGTGGTTTTCTTCTATTTGATGAGTGGCATGGTGGTATGGAAAGTCGTAGAATGTGTTAAGACACCGCTCGGATAGAATTGAAAGAATCTAGATTCATAAATGAAAATAATTAGTGAAATATAGTTTAGCCATCGAAACAAGGCGAGAATAATTATATTTACTCTAGTTGTAAGGGCCTAATGTATCTTCAGAGAGAGTGGAGAATTAAATTTAGTAACACATGGTTCTATTTATTTTGCTCTGTTTATGATGGCAGTGTTATGTGTTATTCATATGGGTTGACGATTATTGGATAAGATTTGAGAAATAACTCTATAAGCGTTTGACTCGAGTGTGGTAATAAGTTCTATTATGGTTTTGAATTTGGTAATTGGTATAATTAAATTTTAACGAAGGATACAATAAGATCAATGGAGAGGTGATCAATGATAGCTAAGATACGTGAATTCATAAAGGTCTTCAATGTATGAGCTAATATTGATAGATAATGGGATTGGGTTATATGGATGAAATTCGAAATTCAAGTGGTTCATTTTAAGTCTACATTATGGCGGTAGGTTTCGTCAAAGTTTAGATCGGCAAGATGAAAATTGATCTATCACATGGGGTATTGAGCAGTTGAAAGAACTTGTGCAGGATTTGGATTGCAGAGTTTATTGCTTTTAATCATTAAAAGGTCTAAGAAAGGGCTTCACTTAAAGTGTTGATTCAAAAGAATAAGGTTGGTAAATAAGTTATCAAAAGGAATAAGAGTCTGGTATATTAAATAGTTCAAGGTATTTGGAATTTGCTTCATGGAAAACATCTAAGAAATGATAAGAAATAAGACACCATATGTAGATCCTTAGTTCAAAGTTGAAGATTGTACGATTTGTTTCCCTTGTTTTTAGATATGACTATACAATGTCGATTGGTTCGACACAGACTTATGAGGAATGTAACAACGACTTTTCTGAAGATTTGATTTTGGTTTGAATGAAAAATAATGAGGTGTCAAAGATTATGTGTTTTATGTAAGGTTAGACTCTCAAATTATGGTAGGTTACTTATGGATGCACTACAACATGGGATATAGTTCTTCATGGTTATTAAGAATATCGAATTGGATTGATACTACTCTGTTGATGGGTTATACGAACTATTGTGATGCGTTACACATGCACTATAGGGTAAATAAAGTATATGTGCTCATAGTATATAGAATTATTTAGGTGACCAAGAATTTCTCTAAGTTTTGGTATGGGGAACAGACTGGTCGATTGTGGGTAGCAAAAAAAAAAATCAAAATGATGGAGTCAGATGAATGAAAATGTTTGATATAAGCACTATGAGAGAAGTATCTTGTGTTATTCGATCTTGATTTCATACATTCTTATGTAACTATCTATTTTGTTTCGGACATGAGTTGAAGTATGATTTGCTGCCTTTGCCCACACGTGTTTCTACTTCGGTGGAGGGATCCCTAGTGGTTGATCGGTGTACCGATCCTGCGATATCCTTTTGGTAGGGTAGGATGCTTTTACAAACTTGGTTATCTCAGTTGTGATAGATTTGGTGTTGTTAGGGATTATTGAAGTATAATAGTGTGAATTTACATGCACAATTCTTTTTATAAGAATTTGTAGAACAGCTACCATGAATACTTACAGTTGTCCGACAGTCTTAAAAATTCAACTCTCATCGGGGTCTCATTCTGGCTATGTATGGTAGAATGTAGGGGGCCAATGAGTCTAGTGTTACCGCTCTTAAGGGTTGTTTACAATCACAACTACTGATCTACCAATTTTGATAGTGTTATTAGAAGTTTTGTATGCTTGGGTGTATCGCTCGCTAGGAGGGTATTCAATCATTTCATTCTTTGGGTTAGATAAATCATATTCTCCAATAATAAGTATCTAATGCCTAAAGATCAGATTTGTATAGCTTAAGATCGTGGGAAGCTTTGGTAGTGAGAATGGAATCTTAACAAGATCTGTGATAGTCTGTGCATTATGAGTGTGGTGATTGATTAAGGTTGACTTCTGGTTGTAGCCGGTATTAGTCTAGAATTTTCTCGTGGTTATGTGATGAAAGATTGTCCTGATGGTTATGATGAGGTTTAGAGGGTTTCGGTTAAGGTTTGGTTAATGGGTTAATCTGTGACTTCTAAACTATCCCTAATTTATAGATTTGCCAAAGTTTGATTCAAAAGTTCAGTTCTTAGAAGTTGATCTTGATTGAATAGTCTTAATGAGGAGCTCACTTGAAGGAATAAAAATCGACTTTTGAAAATTATAACTTAGGCTTTTGGTATAGTTGGTTATTCTCCCTTCTCCTTCGTTATGTTCGAGGACGAACATGATTTTTAGTGGTGGATAATCTAATGACCTGTTAGGTCATTTTGAGAACGAGTCCTCCTCCTTTCATACGAGACTCTTTCCATAAAATTTTAATGGGTTATTTGGACTATTCGGTAACTTTAGTTAATTAGTTGAGGGATAATTTTAGAGAATTCATTTAATTAGTGGGATAAAGTGTTAATTTATTTAATATCCTATACCACTTTTCTTATAATTATTAAAATAGGTTAGTAGGGTTTGTAAATTTTAATACATAATTAGTTTGGAAAAGGAAAAAGAATAATAATAAAAGAAAAGAAAAAAAATAAATTATATATATATATATAATCTGATGGCTTAATGCCATCAGATGTAACGATACGCCGACGAAAAGAAAAAAAAACTGGAAAGAAAAGAAAGGAGAAGAGAAAAATAGGAATTTGCATTCCAAAACATCAAGGTAATTATTCTCATCCTTTCCATTAAATTTTCATGTGATTATGAACATATTTTTAGGGTATATTGGTGGAGAAACAATGCTGAAATAAGAAAATATGACCTTAGGGTTCTTCATATAAAATCTTGATTTGGGGGTCGAATAACGATCCGTTTTAGCTGAAATTTGACATGTGTGTCTAGTTTATCATGAGTAAACATAATTGGAAAAAAAAAATCAGATTTGACTTCAATGACATAGAATAAGTTAGTCCACGAATTTTAATATATTGAGATAGATAATTAAATATTAGGTATATTATATTTTATGAATTCCATTAAATTTATGATATTGGCGGAATTAGAACCTAACCCTAGGCTTAAAATTTAAAAATATGAGAGTTGACATGTTATTTGACATCAACATTAGGAACTTGATTATAGATTTGGATAGGTTTTGGGTCTAGGCTAGACATATAATAATATGTGTGTTGTTAGTTTCGAAATCTTATTGTGGTTATTTAGTTGATTAGATTATACTTATTTGGAGGCCTAACGAAAAGGGAAGGCTCAAGTATCGGAGTAATTGCTTTATTAATTAAGGCAAGTGAATTTCTAAACCTCAGTTTAAGCTTGTAGATGCTTGTATTTCCGTGTTATATGTATTGGGGAGTAATGAGAATTGGGCTGGGTTATTGACTGTATGATTGGCCTTAAAAATGGAGATAAGGGGTATAAAATGGTGATCTAATGACATGTATTGGTGGAATTGATATGTTGTGATTATGGGTTTATCTTGGACATGTGAAATGACTATGTTAATGTGAGATAGGAAAAATTATTATTGTTGTCATGTTATTATCGTGAATTATATGAACATGAATTGATTGCATTGGTTCTAACATATTATGTGAGACTAAAAATGATACGAAACAAAAGGGGTCGGGCCACACGCTCCGTGGCAGGTAATATGAAACAAAAGGGTCGGGCCACACGCTCCGTGGTGGGTATTATAAAACAAAGGGGTCAGGCCACAAGCTCCGTGACAGGATATATATATTGAGGGGACGGGCCACATGCTCCGTAGCAGGTTACATGGACAGAAATATCCCCCATGGGTTCCGGACTGTAATTCAGCGGATGTGTACCGATAGGACATACATGCATCATCTCATTGCATTTCATCGCATTTTGTTGATATTTGTAAATTTGTGTTTACCCCTTTATTGCTCTGTATATACTGAACTTGACTTGATATGATTCATTGATGAGACTATTGATGAGTATTTGTGGATTGTATTACTGTTATTATTGTACAAGTGGAGAGTTGGGCTGATTTTATGCAGGTTGTAGTTAAGGAGGTTCGGTTGGGAGGATAGGAGTACTTGTATTTATTGAGTTTTGCTTAGTTTTAGTTATCCACTTGCTGAGTACCGTATTGTTTGGTACTCACCCCTTGCTTCTACACTTGTGTAGGTTGTGATCCCGGATCTTCTTGATCTCTTAGTGTTCTCTACCACGTCCGAGGCTATCATCTCGAGTGTTGAGGTAGCTGTTACATCCATCTAGCGGACACCTCTTACTCTTTTATTATGTTTTAGTCCTACTCTAGAGACAAAGACATTGTGACTGTATTTTCTTTTAATACCTCGGTAATTTATTAGTGGCTTGTATACGTGACAACCAGTCTTGAGGGATTTTGAGATTATTTATTTATTTTTGACTATGTTAAACCTTTTTTATCTCAATTACTTCTGCATTTACTTTTGATTGAGTATTAGGCTGACTTATCTCGGTGGATTGAGATGAGTGTCATCACACCTGTATTTGGGTCGTGATAGCAATATTTCAAAACATATATTTTGAAATTGAGTTAAGAAGTCGCATTATATTTTTTATTTTAAACGCATTCTTTGAGTTTAGATGAGTTGAGTTTTGACCTAAGTCCTAAAGAGACTAAATGAGTCTTTTAATCAATGTATATGTGCATAATAGAGTTGTAAACAACAAATTTTTGAGCCGAGAACAATAAATAATCAAGACTGGAAAATTGGAGTAACAAAGTGTAATATTTGATTTCAAAATGTAGTGCGTGTTACAATCTCTATGATAATCCTCTGATTCTTCAAATAATATGAAACACATTGAACTTGAATTTGATTTAGAGTCAAGGGCTTGAATAGCTTGATCTTGAATCTTCGTCTTCAAATTTGGATTTGAATTATTCTTCACGAACAGTTGTATGGTTATGACAAATAGTAAATATGAACAAGTTACTTGATCTTGATCTTCTTGATATTCTTCTTCGTTATTGATCTTGAACTTGAACTTGAATTTGATCACTTGAACTTTGTATCTTTGTAGAGAATTTGTGGTCTTTGATCTACGAGCTCTCTTTTTGCTTCTTGTTCTTGAAACCCCCCCCCCCCCTCTCAGAATAATCAGGACCCCTATTTATAGTTGTAGGGAGTGGTATGAGGGTGTGATTTGATTGGTTGGTTTGAACTGACCAATCAGATTTCTTTGGTGAAGAGTTTTAATTTGATTGGTCAGAACATGTCACGTATACATGTGACATTATTCTAGTGGCTCATTTAATTTGACTTAGTTTGCCACATAACTTTGACATGTGGCATGATTTTAGTGGCTTATTTAATTTGATTTGGATTGCCACCTAACTTTGGCACATAGCATAATTTTAGTGGCTTATTTAATTTGACTTGGATTGCCACATAATTTTGACACGTGGCATGAAAGTGGGCCTCTAGGATGAGATGATATCGGGCTTAACAAAGTGGGGTCATCTTTATAGCCCAAATCAATGGATTTGGATTTTTAATTAAATCCACATTTATTGAACTTAAATAATTGACCTAATTTTATTAATCCAATATTTATTTGGAGTAATATATCTTGAATTTAATATAAATTGAATCATTCTATAAATTTATATTTAATAAATTTTAAATGATTACAAATGCCCTCTACTTCAAGTCTTGTCGAGATATTTTATATTTTGAAGACTAGGCTTGAAGTATTAATTGTAGGATAATGACATGCCATGTATTTTGAGATGCACCATGAATTCATACTATATTGATGCACCCTTTCATCATTGTTGGAGTAGAGATGTAGTTAGTTCTATCTAATTAGGATTAGGAAAGAATTTAAAAAAAATGATTTTTTTGTCACGTTACCAGCCTTTTTTTTTCCTTTTTTGCACGTTACCAGCCCTTCTCTCTCTTTTTTTTGACTAATTAGGCTAGAGGGAAAAAAAAGAAAAAAAAATATTTGCTTATTGTGCAAGATTCCACCACTAATTGGAATTCATTTAGAAGTTAATTTTGTAGAAGCCTAATCCAAGTTTGAGTCTAGTTACAATAGGTGCTAATAAACCTCTATAAATAGACGTCTGACCTTCATTGTTTTGCATCAATGTGGCTTGACAATCAGCGTCGTGGTACTTTCTTCTTCTCTTTTCTTTGATTTTCACCAACCTTTTCCACATCTTGACATGTCTGTTGTAGAAAATTCATATCTTATTATAGAAATATTGAAATCACGAACGGTTTGATTTTCCAGAGACTAGTATTCTTAGTCTATAATATATCCAAAATTCAGAATTTAATATCTTGGTAACCGTTCTATATAATTTTTCGAAGTTAGCTCTAGATTCTACCATGTTAAAATTTTTAGATTTGTATGGCTTTACTAGAACTTTCATATATTGATGTAGGAATGACGAAATCACAAGCCACTTTATTTTTTTGAATCTAGATACAAAGGTCTACAACATATCCTAAATTCAAAATTTAATACCTTCAGAATTATTTTAGATATTTTTATGAAGTCATCTGTAGATTTGGGCGCACCAAAAGTTTCAGATTTGCGTGAAGGCAACAATTTTTTTTATCTCAATGTAAAAGTATAGAAATTGCAATTCTCTTGATTTCCATAAACTAGATAAGAACGACTACAACATATCCAAAATTTAGATTTAAACTCCTTCAATATCGTCCTAGTTTTTTTTGTTGCCTCACAAAATACATTATATCTTGATGTAGGAACATCATTACCGAAAAGAATTGGGATTGCTAGGAATTAGACTTCAAGGGCATTATTATCACTAAGAAAATCTTGTCTCAAGTCTAGCCTGGTTAGTCTAGTGTGGCTTCCTCGACTTGACAGGTAGTAGTTTTTTTTTGTTATTTACTTGCATATTTGGAGGATTTAAAGACTTCAACATGCACATTTGGTATGATTTAAAGACTTCAATCATACTGTTGAAAAAGCTCATTTTTGTTGACTTCGTAGCCATGCATTATTTTATTTTATTTTATCTTTTTTTTTATCATTTGAACCAAAGGTATCGCATTGTTGGAAATAATTTCACATTATTCTTGGCAAAGACTTTACACCGTTTGACCCGAAAGGTGCCGCATTATTTGAGCCAAAGTCTTTACACTGTCTAAGATAAATACTTTACATGATTTGTGGCAAAAATTTATACCATCTGAGGCAAAGGCATCCCATAGTCCAAGCCAATGACTTTACACTGTCTGAGGCAAAGACTTTACTTGATTTGTGGCAAAGACTTTACACCATCTGAGGCAAAGGCATCCCATAGTCCAAACCAAAGACTTTACACCGTCTGAGGCAAAGATATTACTTGATTTGTGGCAAAGACTTTACACTGTCTGAGTCAAAGGCATTCCATAGTCTGAGCTAAAGACTTTACACCGTCTAAGGCAAAGAATTTACACTGTCTGAGTCAAAGACATTCCATAGTCCGAGCCAAAGAGTTTACACCGTCTAAGGCAAAGACTTTATATAATTTGTAGCAAAGACTTTACACCGTCTGAGTCAAAGTCATTCCATAATCCAAGCTAAAGACTTTACACCATCTAAGGCAAAGACTTTACATGATTTGTGGCAAATACTTTACACCGTCTGAGTCAAAGGCATTCCATAGTTCGACCTAAAGACTTTACACCATCTAAGGCAAAGACTTTACATAATTTGTGGCAAAGACTTTACACCATCTGAGTCAAAGGTCATTCCATAGTCCGAGCTAAAGACTTTACACTATCTAAGGCAAAGAATTTACATAATTTGTGGCATAGACTTTACACCATTTGAGTCAAAGGCATTCCATAGTGCGAGCTAAAGACTTTACACCATCTAAGGAAAAGACTTTACATAATTTATGGCATAGACTTTACACCGTCTGAGTCAAAGGCATTCCATAGTCCGAGCTAAAGACTTTACATCATCTAAGGCAAAGACTTTACATGATTTGTGGCAAAGACTTTACACCGTCTGAGTCAAAGGTATTCCATAGTCCGAGCTAAAGACTTTACACTATCTAAGGCAAAGACTTTACATGATTTGTAGCAAAGACTTCTGTCTAAGGAAAAGACTTTACATGATTTATGGCAAAGACTTTACACAATCTGAGTCAAAGGCATTTCATAGTCCAAGCCAAAGACCTTATACCGTCTAAGGCAAAGACTTTACTTGATTTGTAAAGACTTTCCACCATCTAGATCAGACATAGGTCTTGCTCAAAGAATATAATTGTTCATTATTGAGATTCATGACCATGATTATTGAATTACTAATTTAAGAGCTAATAAAACACTTTTTTTTACAGATTGAATCATGGTTTACTTTAGAGATTTGACTTCCTCTTCTTCAAAGTTGCGATACCTTTTGTGTTTCGATAGTACAAAAGATATATCATTGTATGAGAGCACTAAAGCCAGGAGAGACTTAATTTATAAAAGACCAACCTTCTTAATCTAAAACATATCCAAAATGTATAGCTCAAGTCCCTCAGGATCGTTCGAAACAAACTTCAAAATTAAACTTCACATGCAGGAAAGCTGACAGATTCATATTCGCATGATGTTATTAAAAAACCACTCATATCTCAGTGTAGAGAAGCCGAAAAGAAGGTTCATAAAACTACACTGTGTATAATAATCACAGCTAATAGCTTTATGGATTTGTATAAATACTTCTTTGAAGTAAATTCAAATTCTGTCTTGATTGGCCTTCTCTAATTCACACGTTATATATGATAATCTACAAGAACATTGTGATGCTCAAATAATAGCGTGCCCCATTTCTTTTGAACTTATGAGACTAAACTTACGATGTAACTCATGGATTATGGTGAAAAGGGTTAAGAGAGACTATGAGTTCTTCGGATACTCATGCGACTGAACTCAGAATGTAATTTTAAGTGCCTACGTACCTCAGTGAAGAGGATCAAGTCATAACGTAAGCCACCTCTTTTGAGATTTTCAACCTAGTGGATATTGTTTTTTTTTGGTGCCATGCACAGTTTATACTCTTGCGGGCCAGAAGTAACATGCAGTTTATACTCGTACCTTAAGGAGTGGGTTTCTTTTCTTCAAGGATAGTATCTCTTTATGAACTTTCCATTAATAGGGCCAATGCGCAATCTTTCTAAGTCAACCGGTTTGTAAGCACCACTTGAGTATACTTCTTGTATCATATATGGTCCATCCCATTTAGCGGAGAACTTGCTTCCAGACCGACGAGAAGTAATAATGGGCCTTCTTACAACAAGAACTTGATCACCCACTTGGAAGCATCTAAGATGAACCTTCTTATTAAAAGATCGAGCTAGACGATCTTGATAACATTCCAGACTTTGTTGGGCCTCTAGTCTTTTTTCATCAAGAGCCTCCAATTCTTCAAGGCAGAACCAAGCATTTTCTTAATGAGCCCTTCTTAAATGGCAAGGCACAATGATGGGATTTGACGTTTAAGTGGAAGAACTGCTTCAACTCCATAAACAAGAGAATTGGGAGTTGCTTGTGTTGGTGTACGATACGTAGTCCTATATTCCCAACGAGCCTCTTCCATTCTTTCATGCCAATCTCTCTTAGACTTGGAAACAACTTTTTTCAACAAGTTGCAGAATGTCTTGTTAAATGCTTCAGCGAGATCATTAGAAGCCGCATAATACATAGAGGAATTGTGTTGCTTAAAGACAAAAAGATCACATATTTTCGTCATTAACTTGTTATCAAATGGCTTGCCATTACCTATAAATATGTATTGAGGAATACCAAAACAGTAGATAATATTGACTCGAGTGAAGTTGGCGACATTCTCTTTCTTTACTTCTCTAAGAGAAACATCTTCTGCCCATTTTGAGAAGTAGTCAGTTGCAGTCAGGATGTACAAATGTCCACCAGAGGACTTAGGCAATGGTCCAATAATATCCAAAACCCAATCTTCAAAGGGCCATGAGGCAATAGTTGGGTGCAATACTTCTGGGGGTTGATGTATAATATTTGCATGGAATTGGCAAGCTTTACATCTTCGGACGTAATCCAGGTAATCTTTCACCATGGTTTGCCAGTAATATCCCATCCTTTTTATGTGAAAATGAAGTTTTAGCCCAGATTGATGCGCCCACATACTCCAGAATGTGCTTTTTGCATAGTTTGAGTAGATTTCATCTGTCCCCAAACAGCATAAGAGAACTTCATCGAACGACCACCTGTAAAGTGTATTTTTATAATAAAGAAAATGAGGGGCTCATCGCCGGATTTTTGTTCTTCTTCGAAGATTTTCTGGCAATATTCCATAACACAAATAATCTATTATTGGTTGTCTCCAATCGTCAATTTCAGCTTCCGAAGTGGCGATAACTTATCGAAATTCTTTTTCATTCTCATCTGGAGGCGGAGTTATCCATCTTTGGCAAACCACAACTTGCATTTCATCAGGAGATACTAATGCAGAAGCTAAAGCTGCTAATGCATCAGCCTTTTTATTTTCCTTTCTTGGGACATGTTGAATAGTCACCTCTCCAAGCCACCCTATCATCTTTTGAGCGTAATTGCAGTATGGGATTAACTCAGGCTTCTTTACTTCATAATTATCCAAGACTTGATTGATCACCAACTTGGAATCCCCAAAGACTTATAGTTGCAATTGTTTCATATCAATGGCCATCTCAAGCCCAAGTAAAAGTGCTTGATATTCAGCAACATTATTGGAGTAGTGTTGTGTTAGAGTGAAGGAGTATGACAAAACTTCTCCATGGAAAGTGACAAATACCACTCTAGCACTGGCTCCTTCACGATGTGCAGCACCATCAAAATACATCTTCCAAGGTGGCTGAATTTCCACTAGCATTGCGTCTTCATCAGGTAATTCATCAGATAACTCCCAATCATTCGGAATTGGATGATTGGCCAAGAAATCTACTAGAACTTGTCCTTTTACTGCCTTCTGAGATATATATACACAATTTCAAATTGTTGAAACTGGAGGTACCACCTTGCTAGTCTATCACTTAAGATAGGCTTGAACATGACAAACTTGATAGGATTCGCTTTAGAGACAAGTTGCACAATATGAGCTTGGAAGTAATGCTTCATCTTCTGAATTGAGAATACGAGTGCCAGACATAACTTCTCAATAGGTGAATACTTGATCTCATTTTGTGTCATCATCCTACTTAAGTAATATAGGGAATTTTCTTTCCCTTCATTATTTTCTTGTGTAAGAAGTGCTTCTACTGACCTTTCTTATGCTGCAATGTATAAAATCAATGGTTTTCCAGGTATAGGAGCTAGAAGTACTGGAGGTTTCATCAGATAAGACTTTATGTTCTCAAAAGCATTGGTACAAGTTTGGTCCCATTCAAAAGGAACATCTATCTTCATAAGGAGACTGAATGGTTGAAATCTCCCATGCAGATTTGAGATAAACCTCCTAAGATATGCTAATTTTCTTTGTAAGCTTTTCTACTCATGAATATTTTTTGGCTCAGGCATCTTCAAAATAGCATCTATCTTATCTTGGTCAATCTCGATTCCTCGATATCGAACAATAAAACTGAGAAACTTTCCCGAAGTAACTCCAAAGGCACATTTTAAAGGATTTATTTTGAGTTGATATCTTTGAAGTCGTTCAAACATCATTCTCAAATCTTGCAAGTGGTCATCACTCTTCTTTGATTTCACCACTAAGTCATCGACATAACACTCAATATTTTTATGAAGCATGTCATCAAAAATATTATGCATGGCTCGTTGATAAGTTGCTCCAATATTTTTTAAACCAAAAGGCATTACTTTGTAGCAATATATACCTTTAGAAGAGGAAAATGCAGTAAGTTCTTCATCCCTTGGTGCCATGCGAATTTGATTGTATCCAGATGAACCATCCATGAAAGACATTGCCTCGTATCCAGTTGTAGCATCAATCATAAGCTCAGGGATTAGAAGAGGAGATTCATCCTTAGGGCATGCATTATTAAAATCTCTAAAGTCAACACAAACTCGTATTTGGCCATTCTTCTTTCTTACAAGTACAATGCTTAAAATCCATGTAGGATATTTGACTTCACGAATGAAACCTGCTTCAATGAGCTTGTTAACTTCAGTTTCGATCAAAGGAACCAGTTCAGGTCTAAAGCGACGTTGCGCTTGTTTAACAGGACGAGTGCCTCATTTCACAGCAAGACGATGAATTGCAACTTTAGGGTCTAATTCGGGCATTTCTTTGTACCTCCAAGCAAATACATCCCTAGATTCCATAAGCAGCTCAATATATTTATTTTCTTCATCGTCATCTAGTGAAGCACTTACATATGTAGGCCTTATATCATCATCAACCCCAAGATTTACTTTCTTCAATGCATCAACAGTATTCTTTATCCCTTCCTCGAGTTCAGGTGGCACATCTTCAGCATCCTCATCTTCTTGAGGATCACCATCATTAAAAGATATGTGATGGCATGCATGAATATCAACAAACCCATCATCAATCTTTGCATATAGTGGAGTACTTTCTTCGTCACAAATTATGATGTGATTTGATGATCCCACACTTTCTTCATCTTTATCTCATTCCCTAGTATGAAATATGGTATGAGTTCTTACTCTCAGGACATCTCCACATAAAACTACAAGTTTTGTTTCTCACCTCATTCTAGAAGGGATCAAACTGGGCCAATTCTTGGGTGAATTATGCTCCCAAGCATATACCTGTTCTTCCATTGTTCTATGATTTCCTTGGCGCTTGTATTTCTTCTTCATTGGTCCCAATCGATCAAACACTGAAGTTTTTGGAGTTGATTCTATTAGCTGATCAGATGGAGAAACGTTAGGAGTCATGCCACTAAGTCTATTAAACATAAAAGGCTTCTTGTTGAACATCATCGGTTCTTCCACAGGGGTAATGTAGTTGATTCTCATCCTTTTTATAGAGATTCAGACTAGTGATGGTTGTTTGTAACCCAAGCCTTCGCATGATTGCTTGACATCATACCCTCTCTCTATCATTATCCTTTGAGTTGGATTTAGGCCATGATTTTCCCTTTCAATAACTTCATTTGGAAGCTTCCCTACTTTAGCAGCTTCATTGGGATTGTATCCCACTTTCACCAACAAATTATATGCATTCGGGTCAAAACCCTCATTTGTACGCTTTTTAGGAAGTGATTCATATGAATCATGATTCGATGGTCTGAGAAATCCTTGTATCATTTTTGAAGGTGATTTGATTGCATCAATTTTCTTGATAGGGAATGTCAACTTGCTACTCTGCAACTCAGAGGGTGGGATCTTGACTTTGTTTATCTTTGGGACATAGTAAGAAATAGGAATCACTTATCTTAAGTACTTTACTCATGTCTGAAAGCGTTTTACTCTTTTCAATTATGACCCTCGCATTATCAGATGCTACATCAACCTTTTTTGTAATATCAGTAGGTATCGCATTATCAACTTTGACTTCTTTTGAAGTATGATTCTTTAAGTAGAATTTTGCATCAGCAAAGTGCGCTTCTATCTTGGTGAAAGGTTTATCATCAGCAACTACCTTCTTTTGAACCCCATCTTCAAAGTATTTGAAACACTGATGGTAGGTGGACGACACCACTTTGTTCTCATGTATCCATGGCCTTCCTAACAAGATATTATACAAGGTCTTTGAGTCAATAAGATGCATCCATGCACTCGAACGCATATATCCCATCGTTATATCTAATTTGATAGCACCAATGGCTCTCTACCCCCCTTGGTTAAATCTTTGAATCATTAGACGACTTTTAGACAATTTATTTATCGGGATTCCAAGTTCCTTCACAGTACGAATAGGGAGAATATTGACCCCAGATCTATCATCCACCATGATCCTATTTAGTGAATGTAAACTTCGCATTAGTGAATATAAACTTTGGATTATGCAACATTTCACCCAATAAAAGATCATCATTAGTGAATGTAAACTTCGCATCATAAGTGTCCACTTCTTCAGAGTGAGGCTTTATAAGGCCATTATGTGATGGAGGTAATTATGGTGATGAGCTTTCTCCCATTGTCTCTTCTTTATCAATGTTACAACACGAGGCCTTGGTGTCACGATGAAAAATCTTTTCACGAAACCAACTTGGTAAGAATTCCTCTAATGTCACCGGAGGACATTACTTTTGATAGTAATTTCCCCCAACTCTTGACTTCTTCACATTCTTCTTTACCCTTTGAGTTTAAGGTAGATTTTTCATCTTTGCTCTAGTCACTTGCTTACTTGCTTCTCTTTGCAAGCTCATTTTATAACGTCTTCATTGTGTCACTAAAATCCATCCTTCATCATCAATATAAGCACCGCAATATTGGTTTTCCTCTAGAGGTTTATCTTCCCTTATTACTTTATTCATCAAAGGAACAAGCGATGATGCGTTAACATCTATTGGTTTGAAGTCACCAAATTTAATCATCTTTGGTGGTGATGTGTCTAGGTCATTACCACTATCATGTATTTCGACAAAGTTGCAAAGAACTATGGGGTCGAGTGAACCAAAAGTGATAGAGACTTGATTTGAACTCTCCTTCTCATCTTCAAGCAATATCTTTCCTTCACGGTCCAAGTCCATGATCTTTTCCTTAAAGATAAAAAACTTTTCGATAGGATGGCCCATCAAATGGTGATATTTGCAGTAAATTGGATCATTAGTCCTCCCAGCCTCATCTGGACGCTTCATTTCAGGTAGCTCAAAGAGTTTTAACGTCAAAAGCTCTTCAAAAATTGCTGGAACATCTGAGTCCAAGAAAGGATACTATTTTGCCTGCATTTCCTTCAAAATCAGCTTTCTACCAGCGTTATTCTGAAAAGTTGTGGTCTTTACCCTTTGATTCTTGCTTAGATTTGTAGCCACTTTCAAAGGTACGCTATTAACATTCATCGACTCCTTATTTCCAAACTTAGGTACCAATTTTCCTGTTTTCTTTACCTTTATTTTGTCTTTTCCCTTGCGAGGCCCACAAATAAGTGGTCCTTCAATCCCGCTTGCAGACATGCTCAACTCCATATCATGAGCACGTGTAGATAGTTCCTCAACTAATTTGGGTTTAATACACTGTAGGATATAACGAAGTCCCTAATGCATTCCTTGAATACACATTTCTATTCCGAAAGTTTCACTAAGCCTATCCTTACAATTGAGGCTTGCATTTCTCCATTAGTTGGTAAACTCAATGACAAGTTCATCTTCCCACTGACGTGTATTTGTGAGTTTAACCATGCTCATAGTACGCCTTGTGCTATAGAAACGATTAAGAAATTCATGATCAAGTTGTTCCCAACTATCAATAGAGCCTGCCTCGAGATCTGTATACCAGTCAAAGGCATTTTCTTGTAAGGAGTGCACAAATTGCTTGACCAGATAATCTCCATATGTTCCAGCATTATTGCAAGTTTCAACAAAATGGGCAATGTGTTGCTTTGGATTTCCTTTTCTATCAAATTATTGAAATTTTGGAGGTTGATAACCTGCAGGCATCTTCAAAACATCGATTCTTGAAGTGTATAGCCTTGCATACATAAATAATGACTTTGAAGACACGTCATACTTATCTTTGATGGTTACCATAATGAAGTCCTTCAGTTGATGAATGGGAATTCCTCCTTCAGCAGATACTTGCAGCTCATCACCCACATTTATTTGCTTTGTAACTGAATCTCCATTTTTTTGTATCATCGGACGTTTTCCAAGTGAATCACTTGAGTCCCCCTACATAACATTCTCAACTCTGTCCGTTAACTTGATAATTCGATTATCTTGATCTTGCACATATTTTGTTAGACCTTCAATTGCCTTTGTCAAGCTCGCCAATTGTTCTTCAACAGTTGAGGTGTTAGTCATCATCGCTTGGATGGCCGTTATGGATGATGGAGCAAAGCATGGATTTTCCCTCAAACTGAAATTTTTCTGAAATAAGTTACGTGGAGTGACTGGGGTAGATCTAGTGATCAGTACATCATCTTTATCTTAAATAGTGCAATTCCTTATGTTAAAAGGACTAAGTCAAGCCAACGTCCTTTCAACATTATCAATTATATTCTCTCCTTCTTCTAATTCATTCGGAAAGAATCTTGCCCCATTTGCAGATGAAGGATCAAAAACTGGAACCGATTCGGATGATACTTGGAGTGCTTGTTATCCTAGCAAGTTTGCTCTGTTCCTAGTGATGGGTCCCAAACTTCCCATAATTGCATCCAGTATGTTCTCCACCTCAGAGGAGAACTTGGAATCAGTAGCCTTAGCAATAATAGCCCTGGAGTCAAACTTCGTAGATGTCATTTTAAGTATTCTTGAAGTTTGATGATCGATGTAAAGAGATGAGAGGTAGATATTGTCCCACTGGGCGTGCCAAAATTTGTAAAAAATAAATTTTTGAGCCGAGAAAAATAAATAATCAAGATCGGAAAATTGGAGTAACAAAGTATAATATTTGATTTTAAAATATAGTGCATGTTATAATCTCTATGATAATCCTCTGATTCTTCAAATAATATGAAACACGTTGAACTTGAATTTGATTTAGAGTCAAGGGCTTGAATAGCTTGATCTTGAATCTTCGTCTTTAAATTTGGATTTGAATTATTCGTCACGAACACTTGTATGATTATGATGAATAGTAAATATAGATAAGTAACTTGATCTTGATCTTCTTGATCTTCTTCTTCGTTATTGATCTTGAGCTTGAACTTCAATTTGATTACTTGAACTTTGTAGCTTTGTAGAGAATTTGCGGTCTTTGATCCACGAGTTCTCTTCTTGCTTCTTGTTCTTGAAAAAAACCCCTCTTAGAATAATGAGGACCCCTATTTATAGTTGTAGGGAGTGGTATGAGGGTGTAATTTGATTGGTTGGTTTGAACCGACCAATCAGATTTCTTTGGTGAAGAGTTTTAGTTTGATTGGTCAGAACATGTCATATATACATGTGGCATTATTCTAGTGGCTCATTTAATTTGACTTAGTTTATCACATAACTTTGACATATAGCATAATTTTAGTGGCATATTTAATTTAACTTGGATTTCCACCTAACTTTGGCACATGGCATAATTCTAGTGGCTTATTTAATTTGACTTGAATTGTCAAATAACTTTGACATGTGGCATGAAAGTGGGCCTCTAGAATGAGATGATATCGGGCTTAACAAAGTGGGGTCATTTTTATAGCCCAAATCAATGGATTTGGATTTTTAATTAAATCCCATTTATTGGACTTAAATAATTGACCCAATTTTATTAATCCAAAATATTTATTTGGACTAATATATATTGAATTTAATATAAATTGAATTATTATATAAATTTATATTTAATAAATTTTAA
The DNA here is from genome assembly GCF_947179165.1 of Solanum dulcamara. NCBI lineage: Eukaryota > Viridiplantae > Streptophyta > Magnoliopsida > Solanales > Solanaceae > Solanum > Solanum dulcamara. The sequence continues at coordinate 45,469,949 of NC_077248.1, read as the reverse complement.
ATGATTACAAGAGTATTTTGGGATTAGTATTGAGAACCGATATAGGGCGAGCCCATAAGCTACGTAGCCAGCGTAGGATAGAGGCCATGTCTCTCTTGTCCCAAAAGAGGACTTTTATATTGGATCCATGAGTTTGAGCGCCCTTTGACCTGGCAAGGTATTGGACAGTTGCGGCAGCGTCAATATTAAGCATTGTATCATCATTAGCTCATAAGTAGTGATTGTCGGTTAGAGAAACCCCCTAAGATTAAAATATTATATCTTTATATATTGAGTTGCATCTCTTACTACAAATTTATTTAAAATATTTGTATTATTTTACTTCATGCTTTATTGAGTTGAGTCATTTTAGAGTGAGTCTAATGAGTTGAGTTGATTTGAGTATCCTTGAGTAAGTTTTCTTTCAGCTATATTACATACGCGTACATTCCACGTACTGATGTCATTTGGCGTGCATTATTTTATGATGTAGATACAGGTGATAGAGGTCCCTAACAGGCGTATTGTTGAAGACTAAAACTCGTCCAGCTTTTGGTGAGGCATCCTTGCATTTGGAGGACTTCATTTATGGTTCTATCATCCATTCCTTTTGATAGTCGGTTGAGGTAGTCGTGGACTTGTCTCGACACCTTCTTATGAGTTAGTTAGAGGCTTTATAGACAGAGTAGAGTTTAGTAGAAAGATTTATTCAGAGTCTGTTTTTCAACCATAATTTCCTGATTGAGTTTATATCATTTAGTTACATTATACTTATTGTATTTTTCAATCTATTATCTATTTATGAATGATGATGTTTTAAATGCCCACATGTTTTAATTGTCTATTGAGTCGAGCTTTCGTGGAGTGATTGAATAAGAGCTCAAATGAATTGGTTTTCTTTGGGATAGAAATGGTCTTTGAGTGCCGGCCACACCTAGAGTATCCTCTCAATAAATGGGATTGGAACTCAAACTCAAACTCAACTCGATTGATTGAAGATGTAGGGCACTAGGATGAAATTATTCCAACATTGTAATTATCCTTACACACCTGGAGCGACGATGATTTAAGAAAAACTCAAAGAAATTGCTTGAACCCTAGCTTTTATCCTTACCTCTAATTATTGCTCTTAAAAGATTCGAGTGCTGATTAGAGAAAATCCCCATTGGGTAATGACAAGGGGTTAATTATAGTCACAAAACATCTTGGATTTAGTTTGGGATAGAGTAGAAAAATACGGTAATGCCCCTCATTAAATCTCGGTGAAGTTGCTACATTCACCTTTTGTAATACCCAATTTTTTTGACAAGATCCAAACTATTATACATATGCGTATAGACTCAAACTGAATGACTTATAATTGTATATATGAGTTAGAATCAAATACTAAGTATTTAAATTATATTAGATGTAGTTTAGGGTGATAATGGGTCTCTAATACCAAGCCAAGCCAAAAGAATTTCTATCGACAAAGTTTTTGTATGAGTCCATATAAGGGTCAACTTCAATGATCATAACTATCATAGTATTAAGGGTTAGGTAGTCCATGACCTTTATAATTAAAGGTATTTGACTCCTCTTTACAACACTCCCAAGTTTGCTTTATTTGGAGTTCAGAGTAAAAAATTATGACTGTTTTACTAGAGAGGCTCTATCTTGGCAGAAGTCTGCGATGTCTCCGCGATGCGAGAGGAAGCGGACTCCACTGCCTAAGACAAATGATGTACCTTTTATTTTTAAGGGTATTTTTGTCCTATAACCTTTTGAGGAGTTATTTTAATGTCCCTAAACATGTAGAAATCAATTTTTCTCATTAAAAACCCTCTTATTGATTCCTAAACATTAACGCTGAAGAATTTTCAAGAAAGCATTAAGTTAGGGTTCTTTTCTATTATTTTTCATCAAGGTAAGTCCTTGTTCATATATTTCAAGCTTTGCAAACCAAACTTCTTCATATTTTTATGAATCGCTAAGAGAAATCTTAAGTCCTAACCATAGGGTTTCCAAGAAAACGAATCCAAGAATTCCAAGAACTAGTCTCTTGATTGTTCTTTTTCAAGTTAAGATTTTTCATCAAGATTTATGGAAGTTTTATGGTATGTAAGGCTAACATAATGTTGGACTGAGTTCTCCCACATGCCCCTTCATCTTTATTGATTCGAGTTGAGTTGAGTTTGATTTTTCGAGTTCCCTGAATTAAATTTTTGAGTTATCTATTTTCTCTTGAGTTTCTTGTACTTATTTAAATACGTATTGATGTTTTTCATGGGTTTGATATTTGATTTGGATGCATGTTTATGTCTTCATTAACATAAAACCTAATTGAGAATTATATTTGATTCTGAGAAATGATTTTATAAGTGTTTTAGTTCTCACATGAGTTGCGTCTAAGGAGTCTTTGAAAGTTTTTCATTATTTTGAATATATAATTTATTTACTGAAAGAACTAGATGATTTGAGCATGATTCGAGCCCGAGTTAAATTGTAAAGAGTGTTTAAGATTATAACTATGTAGTGATCCTGATTTTTGTATGCATTATTTTGTGTCGAGATTGCATATTTTTAAAGAGATTTAAAATAGTTGAGTATTTAATTTAAATGAGTAGATTTGATTGACTTGATTTGAAAGAGAATCATGATTGAGGATTTAGTCTTGATCCTTGAACTGTGAATGCATGATTGTGATTGGAATGTGACCATGATGATAGTATTTATAGTGTTGAAAATTTGATAGTCTTGGATGTTTTCATAAATGATTATCTAAAATCCCTCATAACTTAATGATTTTGGAATGATTGGAAAATTGATTGGTTGAAAGGATTGATTTGATAGAATGAATGAGTTAAAAAAGTGTCCAATGAGACCAGATGAGATAATTTGAATATCTTACCTGATAGATATGGGCATATTGAGTCTTGGGAGGAGTATTGAGAACCAAATTGAATAAGAGTATAGACGCTACTCGGATCCCATGAGCTACGTAGCCAGCTTAGGATGGAGGGTTAAACTTCTTAAGTCCAAAAATGATGAACTTTGATAGATTGTGGATCCAATGATAGTGATTCATCCCTTACCCTAGCAAAGTATTGGATAGGTATTGCAATGACACTGCTTTGTTGTGCATCAATGGCTCATAGGTGATAATATTTGGTTAGAGAAACTCCTAAATTAAGTGGATTGTGCATGATGTGATTATGATGTGATCGGCTTGATTGAGATTGTAGATGATTGAGTTAATTTGAAAGGCATTGCTAAATTCTAATTTGCATATCTATCGAGTTGAGTCCTCTAAGTCGACATGAGTATTTTCAGAGTTGATCCAGATTGGTCTTTATAGTACTCTAATGATTGGATTGGATTGAATATGGTTTGTCTCTGTCTAAACATTACTTGTGCTTTAGACTTATGATATCCTGATTGAGTTCCTTACATATGATTGAGTTACTTGAGCTAATGTTATTCTACCTTATGCATGTTTCATCCTATCATATTAGATACTCGTACATTCTATGTACTAACGTCCATTTGGACCTGCATCATTTCATGATGCAAAGACATTTTAAAGAGATCATCAAAAGGTTCACCATTGAGGATCGGTTCACACTCAGCTTATAGGTGAGTCCTCCCATACATTTGGAGGATACGACATATGTTCTTCTTGCATTGATTTTAGTCTTTTCACTTTGCTTTGATGTAGCCATGAACCTCTCATTGGCACCAATTAGATAATAATGATAGAGGCTTCATAGACTAGATAGTGATGGGTTGATTGAGCATTTTATTTTCTTGAATTGTTCTTGTCAAACTATTTTAATGACATAGATTGAGTTGGATTTGTCTGCCCATGGCCTTTATTCCTTCAGTTAAATTGTTGATTAGAATTACTCACCTAATTATCTCTTTATTTTAAGTCTTCCAATGATTGACTGAATGAACGGATGTGTGATCTATCCAAGTGGTTTGCTTGGAAGCTAGTAATGGTTTCTGAGTACCGGACACGTCTAGGGTACTCTCCCGAGGCATGACACCTTTCACAGACCGTATAACTCTCCATGGCCCATGAAGGGGTTCATGAAAAAGGGGCTACTAGAAATTTCTCTAAAGGACTGGACTCATGGGTAATTCGCACTACTTGTGGAGGCTTCCACGGGTCGTGGGGTGCTTTGTGGAATTGTACTATGGTAGGGGTCCTGGGGTTCACTTATATGAGTGCTATTAACGGGCTGTATAGAACTCTACGGGCCGTACAAGTGCCCGTATAGTTTAAGGTCCCTAGGTTTTGGGATGAGGCATCCACGACTCCTTTACATGGCTCGTCAAAGGGCCCGTGGTGACAATTACAGTCCCCCTTTTCTCAACACTTCTCAAGGTTCTCAAAATTGATCTAAGTTAAAATGGTACAAGGTGTTACATAGACATGATACATAAATGTGCCCTTTAACTTGGCTTCACCTATCATCCCATATCCTTCAACTTTGGGTGTACAAAAGTAAGCACTTAAACTTGTATAAAGTTGAATAAGTAGAATATGCATTCTACATGACAATTCACATAAAATACACTCAAACTGATTTGTATTATGCTATGTATAGGGTGTGTGTGTTACTTGTTAAACTTAATACAAGTTAAAGTATCTATTTGTGCTTACTCAAAGTTGAAGACTATAGATACGAATCAAAAAACTAAGTTTTTCAAAGCGGACCAATCTTCTGCTCCACCCCCTACTCTCCTCTATAAAAAAAACCTGGGGAAGGCATGAAGAACTAGCCACTAATGTTGTTTCGAAGGTTAGAATTCATAATGTCAACGAATCTACAATTTCTTATGTGCTACTTAATGCATATAATCAGGAGCGGGTCTATGTGGTGGTCATCTGAACCCCTTTCACAGAAAAAATTGCACTATATATATAAGGTTAAATCAGCATTTGAGGTATAGATTTTATAAAATGAACCCCTCAACATGGACCTGAACATTAGTTCAGTGATCAAGGGGGTTAAAATGTTGCAAAAAGTCTATAGTTGTTAAATTCTAATTTTCTAGAATACTTTCCCCTAATAGAAGTATAGTTATTAAATTCTCATTTTCTAGATTACTTTCCCCTAATAGAAGTATACCCCCTCACTTATTTTTGTCTTCTTTGTTTTATTCTTAATTATGTAAAAGCATTTTTTTAAAATTTATTTGAACATATCAAATTTAATTGTCATATATTAGAACTTGTAATTTTTTTCTCTACACAATGTTCCTAACAATAACATTTATAAAATGAATTATGAGTCATATTCAAATTAATTCTTTCTTATTATATAAGCTATTAATATTAATCCAACTTCATAAATTCAAATAAAATAAAACATATTTGAAATAAATTGGGACTTTAAATGGGAAACATTGAAGCATAATTAATTATTTTCTTATTATTTAATTATTACTGAAGTATTACTATATTTTATGACTTTACTTACTACTTAAATAAACTATAAATATATAAATTAATAGAATTCGTTCATAATACGGACAATCGATCACTAGTTTACCAATATTTGCACACATGCATGGAAGCCCTCCTTCCTTATCAAGAGGTCTTCTAACCCCCGAAAAAAAGTCAAGAGTCCTGCAGACATCAAGTTGAAACACTTCATTTTCCTTAGCTGTCAGCTTCAGGGCAGAAGAAAGCAAGTGGTTATTGACGTGCACTATTCTTTGACCTATTCGGCATAGGTTAAAGACTATTATTTGAGCAATATTTTAATTAAAATATTTTTTTTAGGAAAAAATAGTTATATATGACTAATTCATTCCAAAAGTATTTTTGATAAGTAGATTGTGTTTGACCAATCCTTTTTTAAAACAAGATTTTAAGTGTCAAATTTTGGAAAAGGACAAAGACAATGCACATATACTATTAAGATTAGAGAAACTATTTTGAAAGAGTTTAATCAACTTTTTGCTTTATTTGATTAAACTTTAAAAAATACTTATTTAAAATTTCAATCAATATAACACATAGATAATTCAGCTGAAATATAAAATATTTATTATTGGTATATACTAAAAAACACCAAGCAAAATAAATCATTCCACAAATTAAGTCAATATATGTATACATATATATATATATATATATATATATATATATATATATATATATATATATATATATATATATATTTAGAGTAAAACTGGTTGAAGAACATGTTAGAAATTTCTATTTTATGGACTCACATATTAATATATTTGTATATAGATATGCTATCACTCATTCACTCATGAGCCTTTTCTTATAATCATGATCGAAACTTATAAGAAAAAATACCTTTCATGAAAAGGTATTCTAAGAAAAGATACCTTTCATGAAAAGATATTCTAATTAAAGGTACCTTTCAACATGAAAAGGCATCTCTAAAGTTATAAATAAACATGGTCCCTAAATCAAAAGATACTTTCTTTTCTTTTTCTCTCCATTTCAGATAAAAAATAACACAAAGAATTATCGTCAAGGTTTAGAAGATCAAATCATTTAATAAAATTATTGCCATGGATAAAGGTTAGTTCCCTTTTCATTCTTATAGATTTATGTCTCTTTCTAATGATTTACTTGTGATTCTAGAGTGAATTATTTGAAATTTTTCAACAAGTGATATCAGAGCACGGTCTTATTAGATTGTTATACATGATATAGAGAAATTCATGATCCATGAGAAGTATTGTCATCTAAGTTTTCACTGATTATTATCGAATTTAATACTGTTTCTTTTCAATTTTCAAAGTGGCTTTAAAGCATGCTTTGATCTTTATTTTTCTTTTCAATTTTTAAAGTGGATATAAAGCAGTGGTTTGATCCTTGTTTTTCCAAAAATTTTTAAAACAAGGCTTTGAAGCTTCGGTCCTTTCCTTTGTTTGTAAAAAATTGGATATCTAATGCCAAAGTATAGCATTGTTAAAGATTATTTTAGAGAAAATTTCTCTATTTGTCGTTAGTGGCACAAATGAGAATTCTCTGTTTGTTTGTTGTTGGTTATTTTTTTTTTCTATTTCATTTTGCCGCAAAGCGGCATTTAAAATTGAGACCCTTTAAACAGTTTTTGGGAAGCTATTTCTTCTTCTTCTTCTTCTTATGACAACTTTATTTTCTGTTAAGTTTCTCAATGGCTGGATTTGGTTGAATTTGTTACTTCCCAATTTTATTTTATTTTGGTTTCATTCGTTTCTTTATGATTCTGGTTCTTAAATAAATAAATTGAAACAATATGTTTTCAAAGTAACCTCTATTGCGTAAATTCTCTTTACTTTGAACATGCAAACATATTTTATTTGTGCAAAATAATTATCCCAAAGGAAGATTATTTTGGCCAGATTATAGATAGTCATGAATATGTGATACATTTGTAATGCATTCTAATAATATGTCGGTCCAAAGAAAGGCATATTGTTAGTCCACTTTAGTAATCAATCTTTATGAATTATGTATAAGAGTACCACTTTCAAGTTATTATTTCAGTCCAAAGACTTAATGATAATGTTTTCTACATTTCTTGATATGGGCCCACCTTTTGTAGATGTGTGTGTTTGATAGATGTATTTTAAATTATTTATTGTTGTTGGTTCAACTTTATTTAATTTACTTATCTTCACATATACATGATTTATTTGATTGATTAATTGTAAGCATTACTTGTTTTATTTATAGTGTCTTCTATATCTGCCAATATGAACAACATTCCTGCGCTTGACCAAACAAACTTTAAGAAATGGAAAGAGAACATCATGATTTTGTTTGATTGCATAGATCTTGACTATGCAACGAGATTTGATCGTCCTGTGGACTTGAATGAAACTAGCACTAATAAACAAAAGTCTGCATTTAAAAAGTGAGAGCGATCAAATCGTATGAGCTTGATGATGATGCAACACTCAATTCCAGAATTCTTAAGGGGAAGTATAACAGAGAATGAAGATGCCAAAGGTTTCTTAAAAAAAATCGCAGACCAATTCGCTGCTAGCGAAAAGGTTGAAACAAGTGCTATTCTTAATAAGATTGTTTCAATGCGATATAAGGGCAAAGGAAACATAAGGGAGTACATTATGGAGATGTCTAATCTTGTGACAAAACTCAGTGCCTTTAAGTTTGAATTTTCTGATGACATGTTTCTGCACCTGATTTTGATCTCTCTTCCTGCACAATTTAGTCAATTCAAAGTTTCATATAATACTCAAAAGCAAAAATAGACATTGAATGAGTTATAGCTCAATGTGTGCAAGAAGATGACAGACTTAAACAAGAGAAAATTGAAAGTGCTCATTTGACGTCTACCTTTGGAACTAAAGTCATTTCACATAAGCGAAAAAGGACTAAGGATAAAGAAACTGCAAACAAAGGAACATTGGAGCCTAAGGATGAAAAGCCCTGTTTCTTTTGTAAGAAACTTGGTCACATAAAGAAAGAGTGTTCTAAATATGTTTTTTGGTGTGAAAAGAAAGGTAAACTTCTCAATTTTGTTTGTTCAAAAGTTAATTAATTTGTCTATGATACCTAGTGATACTTGCTGGATAGATTCGAGTGCAACTACTCATGTATGTGCCATTATGCAGAATTGCCTAAGGAGTCGAAAGCCAATTGATGTTGAAAGATACATCTATATGGGCAATGGAAATAAGGCAGCTGCGGAGTCTATTGATGTCCTTAAAATTTTATTAGATACTAGTTTTTATTTGGCATTTGTTGTACTATCATTTAGACAAAACTTAATTTCTATTTCTTGTTAGGACAAATATGGATATACTTGTTCAATTGTGAACGAAATATTTAGTATTTCTCTAAATTCGAATATTATTGGAACTAGTACTCTAATTAATAAGTTATATAAATTAAACCATCAAGCCTCATAGAAATGAAAACCTGCATTCTAGTAATTTTGGTACTAAGCGCAGATTAATAAATGAGAATTCATCAATGTTATGGCATAAGTGATTGGGTCATATTTCAAAACAAAGAATACAAAGGCTTGTGTCTAAAGAAATTCTTGATTCCCTTGGTTTATCAAATTTTAAAATTTGTATAGAATGCATTAAGGGAAAATGAACAAATATAAGAAAAATAGGTGTTTATAGATTAACAACATCCAGCGCCTTTTGCACAATATCTAGAAGAGTGTGGAATTGTACCTCAATACACCATTCTAGGAACTTCACGTCAAATAATGTATCTAAGAGATGAAATCAAACTATGAAGGATATGGTAAGAAGTATGATTAGTCATTCTTTTTTACCTGAATCGCTTTGGGGAGAAGCATTAAAAACTGCAATTTATATATTTAACAGAGTTCTAAGCAAAGAAATAACTAAAACCCCCTACGAGTTGTGGACTGGCAAGAAGCCTAGTATTAGACACTTACATGTCTAGGATGTCCAGCTGAAACAAGACCTTACAAGTCTAATGAAAAGAAATTGGATTCAAGAACTATTAGTTGCTACTTTGTAGGTTACTTAGAAAGGTCGAGAGATTTTAAATTTTATGACCCCTCAAATAGATATTTTTTCAAAATAGGGAATGCCAAATTTATTGAGGATGTTGATTATGGAGGGAGCAATCAAAACAAACAAATTGTGTTTGAAGAGGATTTTGATAATATTCATTCTACTAGTGAAAATGATCTAGTAGCTTTATCAAATGTTCTTCAACCTGTAAAACAGGATTATGTGGAAAACACAATGATATCACCCCATGTTCAACAACCTCAAGTTGAAGTGCCTATAAGAAGATCTAATAGATAAATAAATGTAATTTCGAATGACTATGATGTTTATCTCCAAGAACACAATTTTGATATGGGATTAGAAGTTGATCCTATAATTGTTAGCCGAGCAAAATCATGTAGAAACTCTGCTAAATTGATCGAAGCCATGAAAAATGAGATAAACTCTATGAAAGAAATGACGTTTGGGATCTACTGATTAGGTGTAACTAGATTTTCAAAACCAAACATGATTCAAAAGGTAACATCGAAGGATATAAAGTATGTCTAGTTGCCAAGGGATTCACTAAAAGAAAGGCATAGATTTTAAAGAGACTTTTTTGCCTGTTTCATCTAAAGACTCTTTTAAAATCATTATTGTCCTTGTAGCTCATTATGACTTAGAGTTGCATCAAATGGACGTAAATTCTGCATTTCTCAATGAAGACATTAAATAAACAATATACATGGTGCATGCAAAAACCTTTGAATCTCGAAATTCAAAGCATGTGGTATGTAAACTTAAGAAGTCCATACATGGTTTAAAACATGCATTCCGTCAATGGTATCGGAAGTTTGACCAGGTGATAACCTCTTTGGGTTTAAAAGAAAACACAGTTGATCAATGCATATATCTCAAGTTCTGTGGGAGAAAATTCATTATCCTTGCAATATGTAGATGATATTCTACTGACAAGCAGTGATTTAGGTTTATTGCATGAAATCAAGAAATTTTTATCCAGTAAATTTGAAATGAAAGATCTTGGTGAGGCCTCCTTTGTTCTTGTTGTAGATATCCATGGAGATCGTACCAAAAACATACTTGGATTGTCTCAAAAGACTTATATCAAAAAGGTGCTAAGTAGATTTGGCATGCAGAACTGTGCACCAGGAGATACACTTGTGGCAAAAGGTGATAAATTTAGTTTGCGCCAATATCCAAATTTGGATATAGAGAATAAAGAGATGGAGAAAATCCCATATGCTTCAGCAGTGGGAAATCTCATGTATGCAGAAGTTTGTACGTATCTAGATAAAGCGTACATAGTGGAAATGTTAGGTCGATACTTAAGTAGTCTGGGAATGGATCATTGGAAAACAACAAAACGAGTTATGAGGTATCTTCAAAGAACTAAAGCTTACATGCTCATTTATTGGAGTTCAGATCACTTAGAGATCGTAGGATATTCCGATTCAAAGTTTGCTGGGTGTCTTGTTAGTAGGAGATCCACATCAGGATATGTTTTCATGTTGGCCGGAGAAGCTGTTTCTTGGAAGAGTGTGAAACAAATATTAATAACTTGTTCTACCATGGAAGATGAATTTGTAGCGTTCTATGATGCATTAAATAAAGGAATATCGCTAAGGAAATTTATCACTAGAATACAAATAGACAGTGCCATTGAGAGACTATTGAAAATTTATTGTGATGATAAATCTGCTGAGTTATATTCAAAGAACAATCGAAGTTCATCAAAGTCAAGGTACATTGACATTAAATTTTTGGTTGTAAAGGAAAGAGTTCAGAGTCGTCTTATGTAAATTGATCATATTAGTACAAACTCGATGATTGCAAATTCGCTCACGAAAGGTTTGCCGCCTAAAGAGTTTCATGGGCATGTGACTCATATGGGTGTTGTCAGATTCGATGACGAGTCACTTTAGTGGGAGTTTGTCATTGTCTATATGTTTTTGGACATGTTAAAGCTTATTTTTTGTACAGATTGAGGTTTTACGAAATTTATGAATTTCATGTTTTTATTCATAACTCTGATAAATAAATAAAATTAACTTTCTTTTGTATTTTTTCATAAGGTATAAGAAAGTGATTTTGGACTTTAAAGTCATAAAGTAGGATCAGTTGGAAATAGACATGACTTAGATCATTTTACATTTAATTTCTGTATTTGATCTATGTCATTGATATTGCTGATATTCGTAACCATTGATGGGTTTAATTAAGAATATATATGTTACAAAAACCTCTTTTATCCTATATTGGTATTATCGATAGACTAGATTTTTTTGAGATATTTTCATTAAGATAACAAGAGTTTGTGCACAATAAAGTTTCCTCTATGTATGATTTTTTAGAAATATATTTGATTGAATTGGGAGATTTTTAGTAATTTCTATTTTATGGACTCACATATTAATATATTTGTACATAAATATGCAATCATTCATGAGCTTTTCTTATAATCATGATGAAAACTTATAAGATAAGGTATCTTTCATGAAAAGGTATTCTAAGAAAATATTATCTTTAATGAAAAGACATTCTAATTAAAGGTACCTTTCAACATGAAAAGACACCTCTAAAGTTATAAATAAACATGGTCCCTAAATCAAAAGATACTTTCTTTTCTTTTTCTCTTCATCTCAGATAAAGAATAACACAGAATTATCTTCAAGGTTTAGAAGATCAAGTCATTTAATAAAATTATTTCCATGGATAAAGGTTAGTTCCTTTTTCATTCATATAGATTTATATCTCTATCTAATGATTTACTTGTGATTCTGGAGTGAATTATTTGAAGTTTTTATCATTTCAATGAATGATTGAAATCTCATTAAAAGGAAATAAGTTGCTATACGTAGTAACCAAGAGAATTATTTTATAATTACAAATTAATGAATTAATGAGGGATAATTAATCATATGTATTTATGGTAGAGATATTGTTTTCTAGGATTATTTTCTTTTGCTTTTTACAAGTAGCAAGATGTTTTTTATTTTCTTCCTAATTGCAGAATATACAACTTTTGCTTTTATTTATTGGCCAAACACTTTAAAAAGTATTTTTTTCCCAAAAGATATTTTTATGGGTAAATTACCCTTTTACACATATTAAGATGCTATACTTACTTTTATTCCCTATTACACCAAAAAATTTCTAAAATCCCTCTTTTTCCTTTAACTCTCTGTCCCTCACTGATACATCACGCCTCCTCCTACATCCTCACTCTAATTTGCTCTACTTAATTCGCTCCTCTTAAACCATTAATCAATTTCAAGGTTCCAACTAAGGTATATTTTAATCTTTCCTTATATGGAATTTCACTTCATCCTCATTCAATCTGATTTCTCCTATAATTTGTATCGTTTGATTTCTTCTGTAAATCTTTGAAAAATCTTCTAAAATTATTATCATTTGCTTTCTTCTATAAATCTTTCTGTTTTTGTATCTCATACCTTCAATGATACATATGGAATCCGTTCATGGTCTCAAACAGTCCAACAAAAACCAAAGAATTCTTATTTCACCTGGGTCTGATTCGTCTTGGGAAGGTTACGACGAGGTTAGATCCAAACATCATAACAATCCAGTAGTGATGGATAAGCTACATGAGAAATTGAAGTCGAAAGCTACAATTAAACATGCACCCAAAGAAATAAACAACAAGATTGAAGGGGTTACAACACGCCCTAATCTCCCAAAGGTATGAGTTCAATTTAGGTTTTTTTAATGAAAATTTTGTGAAGGTTTTTTTATTCTGATACATATCATTTATATATCAGCTTATCATGTATCAAGCGCTATCTCTTCTGATACATAGTGTCTTTTTCAAATGCAATGTTTTTGGAGATTTACTATTTTTGATACATCGTGTTTAAGTGTCAGTTTCTATTATTTCATGTTTTAATAATTCTGATACATCTACATTTATGTATCATATTATAATTTATAAAGCCTTACTGCTTCTGATACATCTTCTGTATGTATCAGAATCTTATCTCATGTATCAGATATTTTAATGCATATGATACATCGTATTTATGTATAAAGTTCAAGTTGTATTTAACCATTTTCATGTTAATGCAGGGAATGAAATACGTCATCAGGAAGATCCTGTCCCACCCATTGAGATTCGGCACGGCATATAGGGCTAATTTTCTTGATGATTTTGAATCATCAATAGGTGAAGAAGGTATAAAGTTATTTAGGCAATCCATATTTGGTCACTACTTAGATATGCCAAACTGTAATTTTCAAGGGCAAATCATTAAATGCCTCTTATTTCTTGAGATAGATCAAAAAAACAAAGAAGAATTGCATATTCGTCACGTGCAGGGTAATATACTACGATTTACAATAAATGATTTTGCTATCATTACTGGTTTGCGATGTACCGGTAATATCAATGACTTTCGATACTCTAATGACCAAACAAGTAGATTATTGTCTTTATATTTTCCTGGTGCCAAAAATGGGGTCAACAAAGCTCGTTTCGTTGAGCGTTTTCTGGTTGGAGGATGGAAAATAAACGAAGACGCTGTTCAGATGACCATTCTCTACTTCATCCACACTTTTGTTTTTTCTCAACTAGGTGATGCACCTATATCTGTTGATGAATTTAAGATGGTAGAAGATGGTAGGTATGAGCAATACCTATGAGGGAAAATAGCATTTTCCAAATTGATCAAAGGAATGCGGCAGAAGTTTTCAAATGCCAAACAAATGTATCATCTAGGCGGCATGCCATACGCTCTGAATTCATGGATATATGAATGTGCATCTCAAGTGCCCTCTGAAATTGCTGTAAGAGTGGGTAATAAAATTCCCAGAATTGTTAACTGGCGTGTTGTTGCCGTGAAGCCAAAATTTGAGACCTTCATGTCTACCATCTTCATTGAGGTACATGCATTAAAGATTATCCGTTTATGCAGTGATTCATTATACATAACATCTAAGATACATTATATATTCATGACCTTGATACAGTATAATTTAATTCATAAAGTAGATGTATCAGCTCATATATTTATGTATCAGGATATAAATGTATCAAGATATAATGAATTTGATACATCTACTTTTTGTATCAAATGAAAATATATCAAGCTATAACCTTTCTGGTACATTTAATTGTATCTAGCAGAAACTCATTTATCAGTATTTACAGCTCATGAAAATTCTATCTTATGTATCAAATTATAATGTATCAAGAATTACATCTCATGATACATCTGCATTTATGTATCAGATTCTACTACTTCAGATAATGTTGTTTTTCTATCAGTTTTTCATGTATGAAGGATTAATGTTTTTGATACATCATGTTTATATATCATAATTAATATGTATCAATTATTCACTTGTTTTCTGACAAACAATCAATCGTTTTTGCAGTATCGATGCTCCAACATTATCCAATCTTAACATGAAATGGATTCTATTGTCATTCATGGCAGTCAACAGAAACCTGAAGCTTCAACATCAACTACCAAGGTCAATTTTAGAAAACCTCATGAAGTCCTCGGATTTGAGGACTTTTCAACAACATCACCCACAAAATTATTAAAAAGATCCAGTCATATCGTTGATACATCTTCTCCACCTCCTTCTAAAAGAATGAAGACTTCCCCTACTAAAGAGCCAATTCAAGTAGAAACAGCCAACATGCACAAGGATTTTATACCACTAAATGAATCAGAAAAGTTTGTTTCTCCTGACAATATACCAGCGGCGAAGTCAGTGGTAGGAGGTGAATCTTCTGGTCATTCAGATCAAATTGTTCATATGCAATTCAAAGCATTGAAGAAGTTTATAAAGAAGTCTCTAAAGAGATACGTAAGTTATTACTTTAAGATGTATCACATACAATATACTTTTAATTAGGTGATACATTCTGATTTTTCATATACATGTATCAAGGTTGACCGGAAGTTCAAGCGTTTGGAGAATAAAATTGATTCAAATCATATTGATCTTTTGAAAGCCATCGACAGTATGGCGAACCGAATGACTGGCACATCATCTCAACTTAAAACAGATGATTTTGATTAAACATTCCATGTGGTTGAACAACAACAAGATCCTATTGGATTGGTGGTGCACAATTTTGCAAATAAATCTGACCCACCCCAACAAAATGACCAATCTAATGTCCAGGAAGATATTAAGATACATACATCACATAATATTTAATATTTATGCTTTTAAACTTCTGAATACTTTTCATTGTCATGTATCATATGTAAATGTTATTATATTTTCAGGGACCTGAACCATCCACCATATAAAACAGGTGGACAATATATCAGAACAAAATATTTCATCAGATGTTTCAGAATTATTTGATCAACAGGTTTCTTCTGATATATTAAAGGTAATGTATCAGAAACAAATTGATGACCAATTTGATGCTATATATATTGTATAAGCTCAACCTCTTTAAATATATAGATATCTAGACATTTAGTACATATATATCATAAGTAAATGTTATTATGTTTCTAGGAAGATGAACCATCCGTCAAAATACAAAAGGTGGATGATGTATCAGAACATAACATTATAGCAGATGATGTATGATATCAGCAGTTTTTTTATTAAGTAATTATTTTTTTAAGATAATGTATGATATCAGCAGTTTTTTATTAAGTAATTGTTTTTCTAACATTTATAGGAACCAAAAACATTAATTTTTACAACACAATTAAAGGATGTATCAGCACACTAAATGGAACCACACAAAGCAGATACTGATCAGCTTATTCCTGATTCTGATACATTACAGGTAATGTATCAGATACATTATTGAGATAAAGTCAACATTAATAAGTTTTGTAATGACGTTATACATTACATGTAGAACACTGGAAAGAAAGATGGAAGAGTAGCCGTTGATAAAACTGACAAAGTAGAAGAGCAAGTTGAGGAGATTGAAAAAGAAAAAATCAAACCAAGCACATCGGAATCCAATACTTCAGCACCATTTTCGACCGAAACTCTGGATGTGATAGATGCTCTAATATACGGACTTCCATTACCAGCCATGCCATTGACCGTTGTTAGTCATGAGAAAGTAGTTCAGGATGAATGTCTATTACGCGATGACCAGCTACCAACCACTCTTCCATCAAAACCCAATGTATTGTCTGACGATGTGAAGACACCATTTTGAAGAAGCAAGATTCCTTCGAAGATCTTATAATCGCCGTATCTTTCAAACTTTGGGTCGAGTGAAAAGGGTTAGGAAAAATTGACATCTGTTATGCATTAGGCACACCCTTTTGAAGGTTTTGGTATATGCTATCATCCCCCATATGAGCTTTTCACAGACTACTCTCAATGGATAGAGAAAGGACTACTAAAATCGTATGGCAACAAGTAAGTATGATAAATACAACTTATATCCATACAAGTTATGTATTATATTTGTTATGTTATTAAACTACAAGCTTCCATTCAGGAAACCGAAGGAGGATCATTACAGATCTAAGTGCTCTTCATTCGGCTTTGAAAAAATGGACTTTGTAGTGGCATTTTCTAAAGATAAGAACTGGTTCTACCTAATGTCACAGCCAAATAGATGCTGGAACGATGAGGTAAAAATTTCATCATAAAGAATATGATACAACTCATACTTACTATCTGATACATACAGATTAATGTATCTGATATATACATAGATTAATGTATCTGATACATACATAATCTGATACATGATGTTTATTGTTATATAGCTAATACTTTCTTAAAATGTGCAGCACATCAATGTAATATTTTACTACCTTCAGAAGAAATCGAAGATGCAGTTGAGCAATCAGTATCGATACACAACGACAAACTGCATTTTCAAAATTTTCATCGAATATGCACATACACGCTACTATCACATTCCACCTGACATTTCTACCCAAGAAGATATGGCAAGGGCCACTGTTACAGCTCATCACGAGAGATCCGTGAAGAACATAATAAGAGGTTTCTCAATACCAGCCGAGTTGCCCTGGCATTTGGTAGATGAGGTATACATTCCAGTAAACTGCGACAGGGATTTTTATTGGGTTCTTGCGGTAGTTGTGTTGAAAAAGAGATTGATACGTGTGTATGATTCATCGCCTAGATGAAGAAGTAGCAACCCTTCCCTAGTGATCCAAAAGATAGCATCAATGCTACCAACATACCTGCAAGACAGTGGTTTCTTTGACAACAACGAACGTACCGATTGGTCGTCTCTTAATTCATACAAGGACAAATCAACCGGTAACATGCTTGAACCACATCACCCATTTGCAGTTGAATATGTTGAAGGAATTGCGTAACAGGGAAGTGACAGCTTGTGAGTATTAATAATTATGTATACCTAAATTATTAATATGTCAATTTTACTTTTTTTAAACTTGTGTATTCCTTTCTTTACAGGGATTGTGGAGTTTTCCTGGCCATTTTTGCTAAATATTGTAGTGATGGAATTTCTATTCCAAATACTGGACTAAACGCCGAATTCTTCCGTTCAAGACATACCGCACTCTTGTGGAGATATGGTTGTCAGAAGGCCATGGATGGTTATGTTAGCGATAACGACGATCCAAAAAAACCTAGGAGAGATATCTCTCCAAGCCAAGGAGAACTGATTGATGTCCAATAGTTTTTTTTTTGTGATAGTAAATATTTTAAATGTATCTGCTACTTTTAATGTATCTGATACATTAACTGTAATGTATCAGAATTAGTAAGTAACTGAAATGTTATAATCTTTCCATATATCAATTGAAAAGATTTGTATGTTTTTATCTGGTGTCAAACTCGAATATAAAATCAAATTTTATGTATCATATTCTACTGTATCAAACTTGTATCAAGTATTATATTCATAAGTGTCACATTTAGTGATTCCGATACATGTATTTTTTGCATAAGAATTCCATGTCTCAAGATTTAATGCTTATGATACATCTTGCTTATGTATCAGATTCGCATGTATCAAGATTTAATGCATATGGTACATCTACAACCTATATCAAATAATATCTTATGTATCACCCACAACTCTTGTGGAATTCTGGTTGTCGAAAAGACAAGAATATTTATGTTTGGGAAAATAACGATCCAAAAAAAAACCCATGTGAGATTTTATTTTTCCAAGTCAAGGAGAACCAATGGACATCCTTTATTTTATTTAAAAAATATTGTAGCAATAGAATGTACAATTTTGTTTTTCACCAATTGTAAACATTTTAAATGTAACTGCTTATTTAAGTATCCCGATGCATTATATTTAATGTATCAGAATCGAATGTACTAATCTTGATACATATCAACTAAAAAATATTTGTATGTTTATGTCATGTGTCAAACTCAAATATAAAATATAAAAATAGATGTAATTATATGATTCAACTAGAATGTATACCGAGATACCACAAACATCATATCTATTTAGGAATGAAATTATAAGTCTTTCTGTTGTGGCCTTCGTGGCCACAACGTCCACAAAAATTTGTGCTACTTGTTATCTTCTCACTAGCGAACTTTTTTCTCCCTTTCTTTGGTCTTCCTGGCATCCTTTTGTATATTGGTGGCAAAACAAATTCTTCCAAAATTTCCTTCGGAGCAGACCAGTCTTTCTTATCTGGCATTGGAACCATTGGTAATTCATAAGTATTTGCCAACGCCTCTGATTTGTAGTAATCAGAACAGTATAGGTGCAGGTCAGTAATGTTCTTGCTCTTCAACACTACAATTGCATATGGACATGGTATCTCATCTAGTTGAAATCTACCACAAGTGCATGTTTTTGTTTCTAGACACACAATGTATCTTATACCTAATTCGTAATGAGAATAAAGATAGTCTGATGAAGCAACAACCTGCAGGAATTAAATTTTAAATATATGTATTAGTACTTATGCATCACATACACAACTATGTATCTGAACTAATGTAAAAGGGTAATAATTATCACAGGATATATATAACTGATGAAGCAACAAACTGCAGAAAATAAACTTCACATATATGTATCAAAACTCATATATCAAATACAGATCTGATGTATCAGAATAGATGTATATGTATATAATCATCACAAGATATACCTGAATGATGATGCAACATACTGCAGGAAGCAAGTTTCACATATATGTATCAGTACTTATGTATCAACTACACATTTGATGTATTCGAATTGATATATCAGTGTATAATTAGCACAGGCTATACCTAAATGATGAAGCAACAAACTACAATAAATAAACTTCACATATATCTATTAGTACTTATGTATCATCTACACAACTAATGTATCTACACTGATGTATCAGTATATATTTAGAACATGTTATGCATAACTGATTAATCTATAACCTGAAGGAAATAAACTTCACATATATGTATCAGAATTTATGTATCAACAGTAGAACTTATGTATCATAATTGATGTTTCATTAGTTAATTAGCACTGGTATACATAGCTTATGAATCAACAACCAGCAAGAAATAAATTTCACACATATATATCAGAAAGTATGTACCAATTACAGAAATAATATATCAGAACTGATGTATCAGTATATATTTAGAACATGTTATGCATAACTGATGAATCAACAACCTGAAGAAAATAAGCTTTACATATATGTATCAGAACTTATGTATCAACTGTAGAATTTATGTATCATAATTGATGTTTCATTATTTAATTAGCACATGTTATACCAAACTGATGAATTAACAACCAGCAAGAAATAAATTTCACATATATGTATCAGAAAGTATTTATCAATTACAGAAATGATGTATCAGAAAGAAATAAATTTCACATATATGTTATACCAAACTGATGAATTAACAACCAGCAAGAAATAAATTTCACATATATGTATCAGAAAGTATGTATCAATTACAGAAATGATGTATCAGAACTGATGTATCATTATTTAATTCGCACAGGTTATACCTAACTAATGTATCAAAAAAACTGCATGAAATAAACTTCAAACATATGATGTATCAGAATTTATGTATTAGTCTTTAATTAGAACAATTTATACATAACTGATATATCAAAAACCTGCAGGAAATAAACTTCACACATATGTATCACAACTGATGTATCAACAACAGAACTAATGTATAAGAAATGATGTATAAGTATATAATTAGCATATGTTATAACTAACTAATGTATCAAATAACTATGTATCAAGTACTTATCTACTTAAAAATAACTGTCGTGTACCTTCATTCTTGAACACTTGATCGTGTTTGAAACTAGGATATCTTCGAATTTTCTACCCAAAGTATGTTTTATATAAGATGTTATTTCCCTATTTTTGCAGTTCCAAGCACCAAATAACATTCTCATTTGCTCCAAAAAGTCAATTATAGGGATATCTCGTGCTTCAACAAGACATCCATTGATACATTCTGCGATGTTAGAAGTCATCATTCTACCCCTGTTGACAGTGGCATGAACCCTTGACCACTTTTCATATCCTGTATTTTTTAAATATTGTGCCACCCGTTGATCGATTCCTTCAACTTTGGCCATTAATTTAACGACTTCATCTTTTCGGTATGCCTTGGCCATTGAATAGAAGATGTCACTTAGTACAGCTTTGCTGCTTCTGTATTTAGTACACACATTTTTCCATATATGCCATATGCATGCAAAATGAGGAACATTGGGAAATACCATGCTTACACTCTTGATTATGCTTTCGTTCCTATCTGATACAACACACATATTGTCCCTCTCACCAAATGCATTCTTGAAATTCTAAAAAAACCACGTCCATGATGCATCATTTTCTGTATCAACAATACCATACCCCAACGGCAATATGCAACCTAAAAAATCAATAATAGCGATACAATAGTTATTAAAATTCATCAAATTCACAACAAACGTGACAAATAAGACGACACACTGTTATTTAATAAGCAACAGTATCAAAAAGTAATACCTGCTCCATCAAGTGTGCTAGCTGATACAAACGTCCCTTTATAAGGTCTATCAAGATGCGCACCGTCAACAACAACTACTGGTCGACAAAACTGAAACCCCCTCATCAAGGGCCTTAACGCTATGAACAAATACATGAACTCATCAGTTGATGACTTGTGCATACTTATGTACGAATTTAGATATACGGTTTTTAGCATATGTATGTATACAGGCAGCTATCTATATCCATCAGCAGGTTTTCCCCTTAACATCTCCAAAACATGCTCTTTTGAACGCCATGCCTGTTGATAGGTAATATCAATTCCATATGTTGATTTAATATCCTCTCGTATATCATTAGGGGTGAGAATTCTCTTATGATTAACCAATTTAGGTGTTGTGAACGCACTAACAAAAGCCTTTGTAGCATGAACTTTGTTCAAAATCCTATCTCTCAGTGCACATGAATGTTCACTATTGAAATATCTAACTTTGAATATATCAGATTTTTTCCAACATGAAGCTTTCATTCTCCAACAACAGCCGTCTGAAAAGCATACTAACACATAACTGCATTTTTATAAAAAACATGGCATGTATCATACCAACATTTTTTCATATATAATATCACCAAACAAAGTGATATTCTGATAGGAAGTCTGTCAACGCATGTACTTGATACATGCTTCTTAGTATGTATCATGAACAAAAAATAAAAATGAAAGCATCAGATACACAAATTCATATGAATCTGATACATACTGACAGCATTATTTTTTAACAGTATAACTACCATCATTTTTTAACTGAGTTACAGAAATAGAGTTTTGATGTATCATGACAGGAAAAAATATTTTTTTAACATGTATCAGATACACACATTCATATGTATCTGATACATACTGTTTGATAATATCCAAAACCAAAATTTCCAAATGCAGAATATGCGCATACCTTTTACTGTCGGATCTTCTAACCTTGAAATTAAATTCATTATTGATTTTGTATTTGGACATTACGTCAACTAGAGTTGCTTTATCCTTATAGAATTGATTCTCCTTCACTTCCACACCATTTGTATCAGCTATGTAGTTTGTCAAATCTAATTCTGCTATATAACAATTTGCGACATTACCAGATTCTTCTAAACCAAAAACGTGGGACTCATTCGTGTTTGATTTGGCACAAACGATTGCTCCAGATGTACTGTCGAATGATTTTATCTCATATCTTTTTATATCCGAGCTTGATATGCACAGGGGATAATTTACGAAACCAGGCTCTTTCTTCTTCAACACTATGTAAAGATTAACACCCATATCTTACGAATATTTATTGGCGATGAGTTACCTTCAACTATGTATCGGATTTCAATATTTTTCTCTGATTCATCCATACTCAATTCAGCAGCGATTGCTGCTTTTAGATTTGAGTAAGATACATTGTCACCGACAACGATTCCATCACTTTTGTATTGTTCATAACTAACATCGGATTGCCAAACTCCAGAATGTCTCAGTAGTATCGGGATATTCATATCGATTAATTGATGAAATGAGAAGTTTGCTTTGAATTGATGCTCTGTTGTTTTCCTTGGAGTCGATGCTATGATTTTTGGCTTCAAAATTCATGTACATAACTGTCGCCTTCTTTAACCAAATAATCTCATTAATTAGATCAGTAATTGATATAAAGAGTCAATCATACCTTATCTCAATCTTCTATCCATAAATAACTGATGTGCATTAACTATTCTATAGCTAAAGTTGATGTATCAGATACATAACTTATGTATCAGCAAAACTGAAAAAATAATTGAAATCGACTTCGGTTTGAATTGATGCTCTGTTTTTTGGCTTGAATCTTCATGAACATAACAGTTGCTTTTTTTAACAAATTAATCTCATTAATTAGATCAGTGATTCAATTAAATAACCAATCATAACTTACATTAAGATACTAATCATAAATAGCTGATATGCATTAAGTATTCTACATCTAAAGTTGATGTATCAGATACATAACTTATGTATCAGCAAAACTGAAAAAAAAAAAAATTGAATTTGGTTTGAATTTATGCTCTATTTTTTTGGATTGAATCTTCATGTACACAACCGTTTTTTTTAACCAAATTAATCCCATTAATTAGATCAGTAATTGATTTAAAGAACCAATCATACTTTATATTAAGATACTATCCATAAATAGATAATCTTCATTAATTAATCTAAAGATAATTGATGTATCAGATACATCACTAATGTATCAGAAAAATTGAAAAAGGGGAAATTGGATAATTTTGGTACAATGAGGGATGTATAGTAATTAGACTTTTCCATTATGGGATTTAGGTAAAGTTTACTATTTTTATCCTCCGGACCGCTTAGGCTCTTTTGTCTACATATACCAATATCAATGTTGTATTAACTTAAATTTTTAGAATTGATTTTACAGATGATTATTTAATTTTCAATTTATTGAAAAAAAGTCGGAAAACTAACTTTTGTGACCAAAAGATAATTCAATTATTATACTTATATACTAAGAAAATAATAATACACCTAAACTGCTATGCAATCCTAAAAAATGCAAGTAGGTTACCACGTGAGTTAACTGACATTTACAAAAAAGTAAAATCATTTCTTGGAATTAAGTGAAATATTCTCATGGCCAAATGAGTAAAGATTTAGCGTTTGACCATGAAAATTCAAATTCCAAATTCTAAATTCCAAATATAGTACCTCACTTTACATATTATCCCCATGCCATTACTTGTTTTTAATTTTTTAAAATCTAATTTAGTGTTGTTAAATAATTATTAAATGTCCATCGTACCCTTTTTATGCTTATAAAAAGCATTATAACTTTGATGGAAATACACAAAAAAATAAAGAAGACAAAATTTCTTATTTTCTTTTCTCTATACTATGTTTATTCTTTCTTGGCTCTTCTTTGTGATTCTAATTTAATTTTTAGTATCCAGTCTTTATTTTATAACATATTATCAACACAATATTCTACCATCTCAAAGTTTAAAGGCTAAATTTGAAGGCTAAGGTATTATTATTTTCCTTCTATTTGTTATGACTAATCTCACTAAACTTGAGTTTGTTGCCCTTCATAGTTCGTGCAAGAACTGTCTTTCATGGGTACTAGATGCTGAAACTCATTTGGATGCAATGATCTCGGAGATACCATTAAAATTGAAAATAAAGCATCAAAACAAGATTGTGCTAAATCAATGATATTCTTGCGTAATCATATTGACGAAATTTTAAAAATTGAATATCTAACAATCAAGGATCCACTCGTTCTGTGGAATAATTTGAAAGAAATATATGACCACTTGAAGACTGTTATACATCCAAAGGCACGAAATGATTGGATGAATTTAAGGCTACAAGACTTTAATTCTATTAATAAGTATAATTTTTCCAAGTTCAAAATTACTTCTTAATTGAAACTACGTGGAGATACAGTTAGTGATGTTGATATGATAAAAAAACATTCTCCACATTTCATGCCTAGAAGGTGCTCCTACAATAGCAATATCGAGAGAAATGTTTCACGAAGTATTCTAAACTAATTTCTCATCTTATCGTAGCTGAACAAAATAATAATTTGTTAATGAAAAATCATGAGAATCAACTCACTAGATCTACACCATTCCTTGAAGTGAATGAGGTGTACACCCACCATGATAGATGTGGAAGAATTCGAGATCCTAATCGTGGACGTGATCATAATTATTGCCAAGAGCGAAATTCTTTTCCTGGTGTTAATTCACCAAAAGAAAAATCACTATCAAAAGGAAAAAAAGATGAGAAACATGAAACAGTTAGAACAAACTACTTTCCATGTAGTGGAAGGAGTCACTATGCACGTGACTGTTAAGCTTTATCAAGAATCACTAAAAAAGAAAGAGAAATATGTAAAAACTAATTTTATCACTAAAAATCATGTTGACATCACACACTTGGATGTAACAGATTTCTTCGCGCACCCTGAAGGAAAGATAGATCACTTGATTGGTGATGGTTCTGTAGATATGGAAGAGTGATCATGTTTAATGTTTGCTAAATGATAGTATTATTAAAGTTTGTTGTCTTTGTATTGGTGAGAATTAAATAATATAAATGCATTTTCTTGTTCACATTTATTAAAATCATGTATAATAGTTCCATGCATTAGCACTAATTTACAATAATGCTTCAAAAGTCCTTATCATATAAAGTAGTTCATGTACCACCAATAATGTATCTTTAGTGTTTGGAAATAAAGTAATGCTGAGGAAACCAATCTATAAACAAACATTCTTTCAGTAATAATAGTGGAAATGTGAAAATTATTTTATAAGACCTGTTCCCTCCACTTTAGCAGTCTTTTTAAAACTTTTTCATTTAGGTATGCCTTTTCTTTATATATGGTTTATCAAAAGCATGCCCTCATTTTCTATAATTTTATATATGATTTGGTTTATTTAATTTTTTTTATTACAAAAAAAGGAGTCTTGATTTTATATATATTATGGTGATGGAAAATTGACCAGACTTCAAGTTCGTTGTGAAATAAAAGTTTTAATATCCATACAAATTGTAATCATCATTTTATATATTATTATATTATCTAGCGTTTACTTTGAATTATGAAAATAAATTATCAATAGAGATTTATTGTAACACCCCTCAAAATTTTTTCCTAAGATTCGGACCTTTCTTGTATTCGGGTAGGGTCGAACTCTTTTATTGTGAAGTATATGCATGAGTTAAGATGAGTCCCTGAGTAATTGAAGAGTTTTGGAGGTGATGTGGGGTCATAAAGGACCCTTAGGACTAAGCTAAGTCCAAAAGGTTCGTCGTGGCTAAGTTTTAGGATGAGTTCATTTAAGGGGTCGACTTCTAACAACCCTATCCTTTGATAGACGGCAATCGGGGTGACCCATGACCTATTAAATTAAAGGTCATCGAGTCTTCATTCCAACGCCACCAAGAATGTAATTTTTGGAGTTCGGAGTCAAAAGATATGACGATCCTAAGACGGACTAGCACGACAGGAATTTCAGGCCTGGGTTGCAACTGCTGGAAATTTGGGCTTGACACCGCAGTGGCGCGATGCGCCACTATCGCGCCAAAAACAAGCCTCAGTAGTTTGGCCCCTGGCGCGACACGCCACTATGAGGTGTGCAGGGTTTCAAGCCTATTTTCCCAGAAGCTAGAAAACTTGGGCTTGGCGCTGTAAGGGCGCGACGCGCCACTATCGCGCCAGGAACAAGCCTCAGTAGTTTGGTCCTTGGTGCGATGCGCCACTATCGCGCCACGAGTGGTTTTAGCCTATTTTCTAGATTTTAGAGAAAGGGCAATTTGGGTATTTCCCCAAATTATATATACACAGTCCTGGGACGTTTTTAGACCATATTTTTCAGTCTCTCTATCTCTCTAAAAGCCCTAGAAAATTTCCCTCTCTTCTTCTTCTTCTCCAAATCCTTCTCCAATAAGAAGTGCCTCCAAGAGCTTCAAGATTCAAGCTTTCTATTGAAGACCCAACATCAAGGTTTTCTTCAACTCTTCTCTAAGGTATGTAAGGCTACTCAAAATATGGGTTGAGTCCACCCATGTGCCCTACACTTTCTTTGAGGTTAAAGGTTCATAAGAATGGAGTTGTTGGTAGGTTTATGTTCAAATGAGTCATTGTCACTTATTAAATTAATGTCTATTATGTTGATGTTGTTGAGCTAAGAAATTCCTAAAATCTTCTTGTTAGCATGAGTCGATGGAGATAGGTTGTTAAACATGATTTATTGATTTTTTTGACTATGTGGATTATGACAAAAATGCTAACTTTCTTAAATATGTTATTTATCTTGAGATGTTGAATTAAAACCTTGGAGCTGTGATGAGTCCCAAAAGATTTGTTAAATGAATAGAGGAATGATTGGATAGATTTGTATGTTGTTATAAATGCATATTTAATCTAATCTTGAAAAATATGATTGGGATTAATCGGATTGTATGATTGGGAGAGGTTTGATTATGATAAACTTGATGAGTTGACAAGGTTGTAAATGAGACTTGTCGATATGACTTGATTGAGTTGATTGGATATAGTTTTATGAGCATTGAGTCTTGGAAGGAGTATCGAGCACCGAATTGGGCAAGAGTATAATCCATACTCGAACCCAATAACTACATTGCCAAACGTAGGAGGGGATTGAACTATTAAATTCGAATGCTTCCCCAAAATTATTGTCCTTACATTATAGGACTTGGTTGGATTGGATACATGATTGGTTGATTCGTTCATACCCTGGCAAAGTATGAACGGACGCGGAAACAACGTCGGTTTATTATACTGTCACTGGCTTATAAGTGATGGTTGTCGGATAAGAGAAACTCCCACATAGGTCTTCGTAGTACTCTGAGTTGGATTGTGTTGATTTGTATATGATTTGGTCCCATCTAAACTATATTCTCGCTTAGACTTAGGACGCTTGTTGAGTTGTATTTCTTTCTGAGTTGAGATTCCCGAGTTGATTTAGTTCCTTCTGATATTGTTTCATTCGGCCATTTTACATACTAGTACATTCTACGTACTGACGCCATTTGGCCTGTATCGTTTCATAATACATAGACAAGTACTAGAGATCATCAACCGGCGCACCGTTAAAGATCCACACACTCCTAGTTAGTTGGTGAGTCCTCCTAGTTTCCGGAGGATGTTGAGTTTCTTGTATAGTTTTGTATTGTTTTCTTTATTTTGATTGTTGGTAGCCATGGGCTTGTCATTGGCACCTTACAGATTATTGATAGAGGCTTCATAGATTAGAGTGTAGAAATGTTAGATTGTTCTTTGAGTAGTTCTTCTTGAACTATTTGTTGAGTTGATAGTTATTTAGATTTTGGCCCTAAATTATGAATAGTACTTCATTGAATGAGTCTTCCGCTGAGAGAATGTGTTCGAATGAATGTGTGACTGGACTAGGTGGTTTGCTTGGAAGCCAGAAATAGCTTTCGAGTGCCGGCCACGACTAGGGTACCCTTCTGGGGCATGACAAATATGGTATCAGAGCCCAGATTTCAAGAGTCGTAGGGAGTCTATAAAGTTATGTCTAGTAGAGTCTTGCTTATGGGTGTGTTGTGTACCACACTTATAATCAGGAGGCTATAAGACATTAAGAATTATTTCACTTCTTTCATATTCTGAATTCATGCGATAGAGTTAAACTCTATAAAACTCTTTTCTAATTCGTGCATTTATATGTTACAGATAATGCCTCCTAAATGTGCTGCTAGCCAAAGGAATACTGATAACCCAGAGATGCCACAGTCAGAGGTACGCCCATCGAGGGATAAAGGCCGACCGGCGAGGTATGCGGAGGCACCTCAAATGCCTACTACTCCACCTGTACCAACTTCGGAAGCATACTTTAGAGGAGGGATTGTCATGCTCACTCAATTAGTGGCTGCCCGAAATGGTACCCAGAGTTCGTCAACTCTTCCGTCTAGTTCCCAAGAGCCGTCTGCTTCTACCAGAATTAGAGACTTTCTGAAAATGAATCCGCCGGCATTCACGGGTTCTAAGGTTGATAAAGACCCCCAAATTTTTATTGATGAGGTATGGAAAATCCTGAAAGCTATGCATGCTACGGAGATTGGGAGGGTTGAGTTGGTTTCCTACCAGCTCAAAGATATGGTAAACATCTAGTATAACAAATGGGAACAAGGTAGAGGTGAGGATGTTGAAACTGCTATATGGGATGAATTTGAGGGAGCCTTTCTTGACCACTTCTTTCCCAAAGAATTGAGGGAAGCGAAAGTGGAGGAGTTTGTAAATCTGAAACAGGAAGACATGACTATTAAGGAGTACAACCTGAAGTTCATCCAGCTGTCCAGGTATGCTCCATAGATGATCGTAGATATGAGGTCGAAGATGAGGAAATTTGTCTCCGGTTTGAGAAGACATGTGAAGAAGGAGTGCAAAGTGGCATTGTTAATCTCCACTATGGATATTTAAAGATTAATGGTGTACGATCAACAGGTGGAAGATGAGAAGAGAAAAGACAGAGAGGAGCATCTAAGCAAGAAGGGAAGATCAGCTAGGCAGGAGAATGAACAGAGGCAAAACAAGGGCAACAGGTCCTTCTTCCAGAAGAGGCCTTCCAACTATGCCTCATCTACCGCCAGTGCACCTATGACGTATAACAGGTATGATCGATAGGGACAGAGTCGCCAGAATTTCAGACCCCAGGGTTCTCAATCCTAGGATAGCATGGGTCAAGGTTCGCAAGGCAAGCCACCATGCGTCAAGTATGGTAAGCTCTACTTGGGAGAGTGCAGAGCGGGAAGGGTTGGTTGTTATAAATGCGGCCAAATAGACCATTTTTAGAAGGAGTATCCAGCATGGGAGAACAGATCCCACTATTCTACCACTGTACCACCAGCTAGAGGTAATCAGAGGGGCACTACTTTAAGTACGAGCGGAGGTACAAACCGTCTATATGCCATGGGTAGTCGTCAAGATCAAGAGAACTCTCAAAATGTCGTGACGAGTATGATTTGAGTCTCTTCTCTTGACTGTTATGTTTTGATGGATCCTGGAGCCACACTATCTTTTGTGACTCCTTACATGGCAAGTAAGTTTGATAAAATCCCTGAGTGCCTCCTTGAGCCTTTCAGTATAGCTACTCCTGTCAGTGATTCTGTCTTAGCTGAGAGAGTCTATAGAGATAACACTGTGTCAATTCATCACAGGGATGCCTTGGCTGACTTAGTTGAGTTAGACATGGTTGATTTTGATGTTATCCTTGGCATGGACTGGTTTTATGTCTGTTATACTTCTATTGATTGTAGAACTCTGGTTGTTAGGTTCAAATTCCCGAACGAGGCTATCATAGAGTGGAAGGGGAGTCTTGTCATACCTAAGGGTAAGTTTATTTCCTACCTTAGGGCCAGGAAGCTAATCTCAAAAGGGTGTATTTATCACCTTATCCGAGTGAAAGATGACAGTATTGAGTCTCCACCCATTGAGTTGGTTTTGATTGTCAACGAGTTTCCTGATGTCTTTCCTGAGGATCTGCCTGGAGTCCCTCCTGATAGGGAGATTGACTTTGGGATTGATGTCCTTCCTGATACCCAGCCTATCTCAATCCCTCCATATAGAATGGCTCTGGCTGAGTTGAAGGAGTTGAAAGAACAGTTAAAAGACTTGTTAGATAAGGGATTCATTAGGGCGATTGTCTCACTATGGGGTGCTCCGGTCCTATTTGTGCAAACGAAAGATGGGTCCCTTAGAATGTGTATTAACTACAGGCAGCTGAACAAGGTCACCGTAAAGAACAAATACCCTCTCCCCAGAATAGATGACTTATTTGATCAACTTTAGGGTGCCACTTGTTTCTCAAAGATAGACCTAAGATCGGGCTACCATCAGTTGAAGGTGAGGGAGTGTGATATCCCAAAGACAGCTTTTCGGACCCGCTATGGCCACTTTGAGTTCTTGGTGATATCCTTCGGGTTGACTAATGCCCCCGCAGCTTTTATGGATCTCATGAACTGAGTATTTAAACTGTACCTTGATATGTTTGTGATTTTATTCATAGATGATATTTTGGTGTACTCCAAAATGAGGAGGAGCATGCCCATCATCTTAGAGTCGTCTTGCAAACTCTGAAGGACTAGGTATTGTATGCAAAGTTCTCAAAATGTGAATTTTGGCTTGCATCAGTGGCCTTTCTAGGCCACATTGTATCAGGAGATGGTATTCAGGTTGATGCTCAGAAGATTGAGGTAGTGAAAAATTGGCCCAGACCTATGTCCCCAACAGAGATAAGAAGCTTCTTCGGTTTAGCCAGCTATTATCGAAGGTTTGTAGAGGGATTTTCATCCATATCATCACCATTGACCAAACTGACCCAAAAGAAGGCTAAGTTCCAATGGTCCGATGCTTGTAAGGAGAGTTTCCAGAAATTAAAGACCAAGAGAACCACTGCTCCTGTTCTAACTTTACTCGATGGAACATAGGGTTTTATGATTTATTGTGATGCATCTAGAGTTGGTTTGGGGTGTATGCTGATGCAGAGGGGAAAGGTGATAGCCTATGCTTTAAGACAGCTTAAGGTTCATGAGAGGAACTACCCAACTCATGACCTTGAACTGGCAGTTGTGGAATTTGCCCTTAAAATTTGGCACCACTACTTGTATGGAGTGCATGTTGATGTGTTCACTGATCACAAGAGTTTACAATACGTCTTTATATAGGAGGAACTCAACCTGAGGAAAAAACGATGGCTCGAGGTACTCAAGGACTATGATATAAGCATCTTCTACCATTCAGGTAAAGCTAATGTTGTTGCTGATGCTCTTAGCAGGTTGTCTATAGGTAGCACTGCCCATATGGAGGAGGGAAGGAAAGAATTGGCTAGCGAGGTGCATAGATTAGCCCGATTGGGAGTTCGTCTTGAAGAGAACAATGAAGGTGGAGTTAATGTTCAGGATGAGGATGCATCCTCACTTGTGGTAGAGGTAAAAGAAAAGCAAGACCAAGATCCCATTCTTATCCAGTTGAAGGGAGTTGTTCACAAACAGGAGGTGATGGTTTTTACAAAAGAGGGAGATGATGTGTTGAGGTACCAAGACAAATTGTGCATACTAGATGTCGATGATGTTCGAGGAAGGATTATGGCTGAAGCGTATAGCTCCAGATACTCTATTCATCCTGGATCTACAAATATGTATCACGACTTGAAGGAAGTTTATTGGTGGAGTGGGATGAAGAGAGATATTGTGGAGTTTGTTTTCAAGTGCCTGAATTGCCAACAAGTGAAAGTTGAGCATCAAAGACCATATGGTTTGGCTCAAAATATAGAAATCCCAGAATGGAAGTGGGAGATGATTAATATGGACTTTATCACAGGTTTACCGAGGTCCCGAAAGCAACATGATTCGATTTGGGTGATTGTGGATAGAATGACGAAATCAGCTCACTTCTTGGTAGTTAAGACCACTGACACCGCAGAATATTATACAAAGTTATACATTCAGGAGATCGTTAGATTGCATGGGGTACCCTTGTCTATTATCTCAAACCGAGGAGCTCAATTCACTTCCCAATTTTAGAGATCCTTTTAGAAGGGACTGGGTTCAAAGGTGAACCGTAGTACGACCTTTCATCCCAGATGGATGGCCAAGCTGAGCACACCATTCAGACATTGGAGGATATGTTGAGAGCTTGTCTGCTTGAGTTCAAAGGAAATTGGGATGATCACTTACCTCTCATAGAGTTTGCATATAATAATAGTTATCATGCAAGCATTCAAATGGCTCCTTATGAAGCTTTGTATGAGAGGAGGTGTAGATCGCCAATTGGGTGGTTTGAAGTTGGTGAAGATGAGTTGATTGGGCCTTATTTTGTTCACCAAGCCATGGAAAATGTGAGAGTTATTCGAGATAGGCTAAAGACAGCCCAAAGCCACCAAAAATCTTACACCAATGTGAGGAGGAGAGACTTAGAGTTTGAGGTGGGTGATTGGGTATACTTGAAAGTGTCACTCATGGAGGGCGTCATGAGGTTTGGAAAGAAGGGGAAGCTTAATCTTTGATATATTGGTCCTTACCAGATTATGAGGTAGATTGGGAGTGTCGCCTATGAGTTGGAGTTACCCTCGGAATTAGCCTTTATTCATTCGTTATTGAATGTTTCAATGTTGAAGAAGTGCTTAGGCGATCCCTCATTGGTAGTACCCATTGATAGTATTGGAGTTAAGGATAGCTTATCCTATGAAGAGGTTCCAGCTCAAATTCTTAATCGCCAAATTCGCAAATTGAGGAACAAAGAGATCGCCTCAGTCTAAGTCCTGTGGAGGAATCAGTTTGTTGAGGAAGCCACATGGGAAGCAGAGGAAGATATGAAATCTAAATATCCCCATCTATTCGTGCCTACCAATGAG
This sequence comes from Solanum dulcamara, assembly GCF_947179165.1. NCBI lineage: Eukaryota > Viridiplantae > Streptophyta > Magnoliopsida > Solanales > Solanaceae > Solanum > Solanum dulcamara. The sequence continues at coordinate 45,436,611 of NC_077248.1, read as the reverse complement.
AATGTTGAAGGTAATGCCCATTCCCTTGAATTAAATTCGTTCATGCATTTTTAGTTTGGATAGTAAATTTTATTTGAGAAATTTATTAGTTGATTGACTGAATTCTGATTGTGATTTGTACCCCAATTTCCATTCTTGGTTTACTCATCATTCGAGGACGAATGATCCCAAGGGGGAGATATTGTAACACCCACCAAAAATTTTCCCTAAGATTCGGACCTTTCTTGAATTCGGGTAGGGTCGAATTCTTTTATTGTGAAGTATATACATGAGTTAAGATGAGTCCCTAATTAATTGAATAGTGTTAGAGGTGATTTGGGGTCACGGAAGGAATTTCAGGCCTGGGTTGCAACTGCTGGAAATCTGGGCTTGACGCCGCAGTGGCGCGACGCATCACTATCGCGTCAAAAACAAGCCTTAGTAGTTTGGCCCCTGGTGCGGCACACCACTACGAGGTGTGCAGGGTTTCAAGCCTATTTTGCCAGAATCCAGAAAACTTGGGCTTGGCGCTGTAACGGCGCGATGCGCCACTATTGCACCATGAACAAGCCTCAGTAGTTTGGTCCTTGTCGCAATGCGTCACTAAAAAAAGTGCAGGTTTTTAGCCTATTCGACTTGGCACCGCAGTAGCGCGATGCGCCACTATCGCGCTAAAAGTGTTTTTAGCCTATTTTCCAGATTTTGGAGAAAGGGCAATTTGGGTATTTCCCCAAATTATATATACAGTCTTGGGATGTTTTTGGAACATATTTTTCAGTCTCTCTCTCTCTCTCTAAAAGCCCTAGAAAATATCCCTCTCTTCTTCTTCTTCTCCAAATCCTTCTCCAACAAGAAGTGCCTCCAAGAGCTTCAAGATTCAAGCTTTCTATTGAAGACCCAACATCAACGTTTTCTTCAAGTCTTCTCCAAGGTATGTAAGGCTACTCAAAACATGGGTTGAGTCCACCCATGTGCCCTACACTTTCTTTGAGGTTAAAGGTTCATAAGAATGGAGTTGTTGGTAGGTTTATGTTCAAATGAGTCATTGTCACTTATTAAATTAATGTCTATTATGTTGATGTTGTTGAGCTAAGAAATTCCTAAAATCTTCTTGTTAGCATGAATCGATGGAGATGGGTTGTTAAACATGCTTTATTGATTTTCTTGACTATGTGGATTATGACAAAAATGCTAACTTTCTTAAATATGTTGTTTATCTTGAGATGTTGAATTAAAACCTTGGAGTTGTGATGAGTCCAAAAAGATTTTTTAAACGAATAGAGGAGCGATTGGATAGATTTGTATGTTGTTATAAATGCATATTTAATCTAATCTTGAAAAATATGATTGTTATTGATCGGATTGTATGATTGGGAGAGGTTTGATTGTGATAGAGTTGATGAGTTGACAAGGTTGTAAATGATACTTGTCGATATAATTTCATTGAGTTGATTGAATGGAGTTTTATGAGCATTGAGTCTTGGGAGGAGTATCGAGCACCGAATTGGGCAAGAGTATAGTCCATCCTCGAACCCAATAACTACGTCGCCAAATGTAGGAGGGGATTGAACTGTTAAAGTGGGATGCTTCCCCAAAATTATTGTCCTGACATTATAGGACTTGGTTGGATTGGATCCATGATTGGTTGATTCATTGATACCCTGGAAAAGTATGAATGAACGCGGCAACAATGTCTTTGTTGTACTGTCACTAGCTCATAAGTGATGGTTGTCGGATAAGAGAAACTTCCACATAGGTCTTGGTAGTACTCTGAGTCGGATTGAGTTGATTTGTATATGATTTGGTCCCGTCTAAACTATATTCTTGCTTAGACTTAGGATGCTTGTTGAGTTGTATTTCTTTCTGAGTTGAGATTCCCAAGTTGATTTGGTTCCTTCTGATGTTGTTTCATTCGGCCATTTTACATACTCGTACATTCCACATACTGACGCTATTTGGCCTGCATCATTTTATGATATAGAGACAGGTACTAGAGATATCAACTAGCGCACCGTTGAAGATCCATACACTACCAGTTAGTTGGTGAGTCCTCCTAGTTTCTGGAGAATGTTGAGTTTCTTGTATAGTTTTATGTTGTTTCCTTTATTTTGATTGTTGGTAGCTATGGGCTTGTCATTGGAACCTCCCAGATTGTTGACAGAGGCTTCATAGAATGGAGTGTAGAAATGTTGGATTGTTCTTTAAGTAGTTCTTCTTTAACTATTTGTTGAGTTGACAGTTATTTGGCCTTTGGCCCTAAATTATGAATAGTACTTCATTGAATGAGTCTTCCACTGAGAGAATGTGTTTGAATGAATGTGTGACTGGACTAGGTGGTTCGCTTGGAAGCCAGAAATGACTTTTGAGTGCCGTCCACCCCTAGGGTACCCTTCTGGAGCGTGACATTTATTTCATTGCCTTTGAAGATGTGTATAATTCTTAAAGCAAGTTATCCAATTATGATGATATTTGTTTGATTGATTCTAGTACAATACACACATTATTCAAAAATGAGAATATTTTTTTTATTTAAGTATGAGTAGTATAAATGTCACTATGATTTCTGATATTGCTAATTTGATTGAGGGCATCAGAAGAGCCTTTATAATTTTGCTCAAGGGAGGTAAACTCATAATAAATAATGCTATGTTATCTCCTCAATGTCGGAAAAACTTTTTGAGTTTTAAAGTTCTTCATGAAAATGGTTATCATATCAAGGCAATTGATGAAATGAATCTTGAATATCTTGGTATAACTAAAAATGTCTTTACACACACATGGGTTATAGAAAAGTTCCCAAGATTATCTTCTAGGTTGTTTTGGAAAAAGATTAGTGAAATTGAGGCATATTCCACAGTAAACTAGAAGCTTACTAATTCCAATATTTTCATACTTTGGTATGATCGTTTGGTATATTCTGGATCTATAACGATGAGACATATTACAGAAAATTCAAAAGAGCATCTATTAAAGAACCTGAAGATTCTTTTAAATGGTGAATTTTTTGTACTTTATTTTATCAAGGCAAGTTAATTGGGAGACCATCAGTAACAAAAGTTGAGATTGAGTCCCCTGTATTCTTGGAATGTATGCAGAGGGTATTTATGGACATATTGTAACATCCTGAAAAATTCTAAGTTAAAATCCGAGTCATTCTTCATATGTGTATAAGTCCAAATCTGATCATTTCAATTACATATATGTGTTCGGATCAATTCTTATGTATGTGAAGTGTATATGATGTAATTAGAGTCATAAGGAACCTATAGTATTTAGTCCAGATCCTCTACTGATTAAGTTTTTGCATAAGAAAATGCAAGAGTCAAACTTGAAACAATCATATCTCTCAACATATGATGAATTAGGCCTATGATCTATCAAATTAAATGTATATAAGCCCTTTTTTTGCCATTAAGTTTGCGTCATTTGGAGTTTGGAGTAAAATATTATGACCATTTTATTACAGACTACCAGAATAGAGTTTTCTAGGGCAATTTCTACAAACCTGACCTACGATCTATACATGGTTCTATGGAACAATCCTATTGGCTCATGGAAAAAGTTATGAGAATCATTTTGTGGGTCTGAATTCCTACGGATCCAACTATGGGTTGTAGTTTTTGCCCGTAGAATGAAGTCCAAAACCCCAAAAATTAGCCAAGTTTCTATGGTTGGCTTCTACCGCCCGTAGAAGCTTTTACGGACCATAGATGACCCTATAGACGACTTCAGAAGTGTTTTAAGAAGAGTTATTTTAGTATTTTTCCATCCGTACTAAGATTAAATCCCAATGGTTTTATACCTAATTAAGTTCCTAAATATTACTACTTGACCTCATTACTCCCAAATACTTTTCCAAGTCTTAGAGCAAGATCAAGAAGAGAAAAACTAGTATTTTTCAAGCATCTTCTTCGAAGTTCTTCAAAAATCTAGTTCTTCTAGGTAAGTAAGGCTAATAAAAAAGGTAAATTATATTTGTCCTCATGCCCTACATCTTCAATAAGTCAAGTTAAGATTTGAGTTTGAGTTTTAATTTCGATAAAGCAAATTCTTGAGTATCTATATGACTCTTCATTGAATTCTAGTATGTACATTTGATTGTACTTTGATGAATTGAGTCTTGAGATTATGGATTCATGTTTGTATTCACATGAACCCTAATTGAGTTTTGCATTTAATATTTTATGTGTTGTTTTAAGTAAAGAATGATTATCTACATCATTTAATTAAGAAGGAGTTTTAGCATGAGTCAAGTTATGTTGAAAAAGTCTCTTAATTTCTATTTTGAGTATGAGTATTTTGACTATAAATGAGTTGAGTTTTAGTACACTTAAACATGTATTTTTGAGGTTGAGTTGAAAAGTTAAAGCATACTTTTAAATGCATGATTGAGATGATGACTTTACCTGTCTTAAAGAGAAGAGATGAGTTGAGAAAATTTGAGCTAAATCTAAAAGATACTAAATTATCTATTTGAGTAAATACACTGACATAACATATGAGAAGAGTAAAGATATTTTGGGAGTAGTATCGAGCATCAATTTGGGTGCGAGTTTTGATAATTCCAACCCCATAACCTATGCTATCAGCGTAGATATAATTGTACCGTTCATTCGGGCGACTCCTCATAGTCCCAAAAGAGGACTTCTTAGATGGATCTATAGTCAATTATTGTCGTATACCCTAGCAAGGTATAGGATGTCTATACCAATGTGGACACAACATTGTATCATCACGAGGCTCATAGTTGTGATTGTCGGTTAGAGAACTCCCCAAGAGAAAAACATTATATTTTTATACACAGATTTGCATTTATTTAGTTATATCTTTTAAACCATTCTCTTACATATGTTGTATGCTTTATTTAATTGAGCTACTTTCAGAGTTGAGTTCCTGAGTTTGATTATTTTGAGTAATTTTCCTTTATGCTATTTTACATACTATATATTTCATGTATTGACATCATTTGGCATTGCATTATTTTATGATGCAGATTCAGGTTCTCACGATCATAGACACTCTAGTAAGATCTCTTCTCATCAGTAGTTTGTAAGTCTTGAGAGGAACTGATTGGTCTGCTTAATTTTATTGATTTGAAAGAATGCACTCTTATTCATATGAATTATGCATTTGAGCCAAAGCAAGATTTCATCTAAAAATCTCTTTTCTAAACCTGGTTTCAGATGTTATCCTTGAAAGGGAAGTTATGTCTCTAAATGCCTAGTGTTACCACCTAAGAGAATGTGATTTGAAGCATTGTAAGTTATAATAGCAGAATGATCCTAGAGCTAGAAAGACGAAGTTAGAGGAGTACCCATAGAAAGTGAAAATGATGGTTAATTGAGGCTTGTAACTTGAGTGATGTATCTATAAGGTAAGTAACGAGGTGATAGGTCCGACCATATATACATGGGGCTGAGCTTTCCCCGTCTCCCAAATCTTATCATGCCCTTCATGGGAGCTATTCGGAGAAATACCCAATCACTAACTGCAAACCTTAACTGTCGATGCCTGTGATCCACATAACTCTAATGTCTACTCTAAGCCATCCTAAGCCTTTCTTGAATAACCTTCACTTGATCCAAAGTCTCCTAAATCTAGTCTATACCATGCGGTCTAGGCTCCGTAGACTCAAACCAACCAATCAGAGAGCCATAATGCCTATCATATAAGGTCTAGAACGGGGCATTTGAATGCTAGAGCGGTGGTTTTTATTGTACGTGAACTCCTCCAAAGGCAAGAACTGATCCCACTGACCCACAAAATCTATAACACAGGCCCATAAAAATATCCCCAAAGACCTAAATAGTGTGCTCTGACTGGCCATCAGTCTATGGGTGAAATGTTGTGCTAAGGTGAACACGAGTGCTCAAATCCTCCTGAAAAGCCATCCAAAAGCTGGAAGTGAATTGTGAACCCCAATATGAAAGATATATACAAACAAACTATAAATATGAACCACCTCCCAAATGTAGATATGAGCCAAGCTCTCGACACTGAAGAAAGTATGAATGGGAAGAAAGTGTGCTGACTTGGTCAATTGATCTATGATGACCCAAATACTATTATTACCTTTAGTAGTTCAAGGAAAACCCACAACAAAGTCCATGGTGCTATGCTCCCACTTCTACTTTGAAATGGTAATCTCTAAAACTCACAACTAGGCCTCAAATGCTCGCCCTTCACCTACTGGCAACACAAACAACACGACACATAGTCTGATATGTCTCTCCTTATATTTCTCCACTAGTAGTGCTGCCACAAATCATGATACATATTAGTGGTGCCCGGATGGAAGGAATATTTAGAGTTATGGGCCTCGCTCAATATTAGGTGAATCAAACCTCTAAATTTCGAAATAAAATTTATCGGCAAATCTCAAAACCCTATATGAATCCAAAGTAGCCTGACAAGCATCACCTGCCAACATCCTATTTTTGAGTGCTACCAAGGACTCATCCTCAAACTAATGACCTCAAATCTGATCTAAAAAGATGAATGAAACCCCACATGGGCTAATACTTATTTGAAATCTGAAAGATCAAGTTGAATCATCGAGTTAGCTAAGGATTGGATGTCCAAAGCCAATAGTCGCTCCTAAATAAAAAGGAAGGATAGACTATCTATACTCATCACCTTCCAGCTCAAGGTGTATTCTACTACATTCGCCTTGCCCGAATGGTGTAGAATAAAGAGGTCATAGTCCTTCAGGAGCTTAATCCACTGATGCTACCTCAAATTAAGGTCCCTTTGGCTCATAATGTACTAAAGGCTCCTGTGATTTGTGTAGAACTCACAAAAGACTCCATATAGATAGTGCCTCTAGATCTTATTTACAAAAATTACCACCCTAATACCAAGTCATGGTGGGGTAGTTACGCTCATGCAACTTAAGCTTCCTTGATGCATAAGTTATGACCCAACCTCGCTGCATCAATATACAAGATAAACCAATGTTGAATGCATCATAATATATCATGAAGCCCTCACCTTCAATTGGAAGGGTCAAAATAGGCACTGTGGTAAGTAACTCCTTGAGCCTCTGAAAACTCATCTCATACTCATTCATCCATACAAAAGGAATATCTTGATGAGTCAATGGGGCTACAATAGTAGAAAAGCTCTCAACAAAGCATCTATAGTAACTCATTAACCCGACAAAGCTACAAATCTCAGTAACAGAAGTGGGCCTGTCCCAATATTGAAGTGGGCCTGTCCCAATATTGAATAGTCTCAATCTTTATCGAATTGATCTTAATACCTTTGTTAGACACCACGTGCCCCAGTAATGCTACAAACTCAAGATAAAACTTATACTTTAAGAATATGGCATAAAGTCGCTGATCTCTCAAAATCTGGAGCACTATACTTAAATTCTTGTCATACACTCTCCAGCTCTGTGAGTATACCAATATGTCATCAATAAAGAAAATGTTAAATAACTCAAGGCATGGACTAAACTCTTGATTCATCAAGTCTATAAAGGCGGTATGGTCATTAGTCAATCCAAAAGACATCACAAGGAACTAAGGCTCATGAGAGAAAGATTGAAAATGGCTCAAAGTCGTCAAAAGTCCTATTCATACACTAGGAGGAGAGAGATTGAATTTGATATGGAAGATATGGTGTATTTGAAGATTTCACCTATGAAAGGGGTAATGTAGTTTGGTAAGAAAGGGAAGTTGAGTTGGCTTTGGTTCATCTGGTATTTCATGTGTCAATGTTGAGGAAGTTTTGGGTGATCCAAATTCTTTTATATCAATGGAGAATGTGAGTATTGAAGAGAATTTGGCTTCTAAGGAAGTCTCGATTGGGATTTTAGATCGAAAAGTTAAGAGGTTAAGAAATAAAGATGTTGCATCCGTCAAAGTGTTATAGAGAAATCAACAAGTAGAGAGTGTTATGTGGGAATCAAAATCAGACATGATAAAGCATTATCCGTATCTCTTTCCTTCCACTCAAGCCTAAAGGTACTAAGTTGTTCATGATCAAATCGATTAAACTTCTACATTTCAGTTCCATATGTCATTCATATGCATGCATGATTCATGAAACTGATTTTTCTCAAGGACTATGTTTTATGTTAAATATGAAGTTTACATGTTCTATGCATTTTTTTTAAAAAAGTGACCTCATATTCATGTTGGATTGCTAGTCCTTTTTTCCATGATTTTCCTATATTAGTTGAATCTCATTCGAGAAGGGGAGCCTTGGAGTAACTGGTAAAGTTGCTGCCATGTGACCAGGAGGTCACGGGTTCAAGCCTTGGAAACAGCCTCTGGCAAAAATGCAAGGTAAGGCTGCGTACAATAGACCCTTGTGGTTGGGCCCTTCCCCGGACCCTGCGCATAGCGGGAGCTTTAGTGCACCGGGCTGCCCAGTTGAATCTCATTCGAGGATGAATATTCCCAAGGGGAAGATATTATAACACCTCAAAAATTTCTATGCCAAGACCCGAACCATTCTTCAAAGGCGTATAGGCTTAAAATCATTAAATTCTAATTTTACATATTAGTTAGAATCAATTACTAAGTATTTGAAGTGTATTATATGTGTTTTAGGGTCATAAAGGATCTCTAACACCAAGCCAAGTCTAAAGAATTTCCATCGGCTAAGTTTTCATATGAATCCGGAATAGGGTCAACTTTAAACTCCCATATATCCTATTGTATAAGTAATTAGGTGTTCTGTGACCTATAAAATTAAAGGTCTTTGAGTACTCTTTCCAATGCCACCAAGTTTGCCTCATTTTGAGTTTAGAGTCAAAAGTTATGATTATTTTACCAAAGATCTGTTGTAGCAGTTTATGGGATTGGCTTGGTGTGGCGCATCAGTAGAGCACCCAAAACTAGTTGTAGTAGTTTGTCCCTTGGGGTGGTGCGCCAGTAGAGAGCTAGAAACTAGCTGCAGTAGTTTGGCATTAGGCGCAGCGTGCCACTATCGCGTCTGCAGGGTTTTGAGCCCGTTTTCCAGATTTGTTTTCTGAAGGGCATCTTGGACAATTACCTAAAAAAATATATACAAACTTAGATGCATTTTGGTGTCATTTTTCCAGTCTTTCACCTCCCCAAAATCCTAAACATCATCCTCCAATTTCTCTCTCAAATCATCCTCTCTAATTTCTCTCTCAAACTCAAAGGATTCAAGCTTCCCATTTAGGACCAAAAATTCAAGATTTCTTCAAGTTCTACTCTAAGGTATGTGGGTTTGTATCCATGGGTTCTTCCACCCATGGAGACAAAATATTTTCTCAACTTAGTATGTAAAATTTTAAATGATGAAATCCCATGGGATTTTACATGATGATTCCTAATGCATAGATTATGGTATATTTTAAGTTTATTTACTCCCAAGATTTCTTCAAGTTCTACTCTAAGGTATGTGGGTTTGTATCCATGGGTTCTTCCACCCATGGAGACAAAATATTTTCTCAACTTAGTATGTAAAATTTTAAATGATGAAATCCCATGGGATTTTACATGATGATTCCTAATGCATAGATTATGGTATATTTTAAGTTTATTTACTCCTATTGATATATATGTATATTAACTTATGTTGATTCTTATTTACTTGAAATGGATGGTTTATCAAAGTTCTTATATGAAGGCTTGAAAGATAGTTTTAAAGTGTATATGGTGGATTGTTTTAATATGTTTCGTATGATGCATTTCCATCACTCTCATGCATTAAATGTGTTTGAATGTTATACGAAATGAACCCACCTAGTCTTCTTATGTTAAAATGCAGTTGAATTGAAAGTTTTGACTCCAAATGGAAGTTTATGAAGCAAATACTTATGTTTAAGGGAGTCTTGTGAAATGATTGAATGGTGATGAAAGGGATTTTAGCAAAAGGAAGGATTCAATGTGAAAGGAAAGTTCTCACATATTTGAATCAAATGAAATGTTTTAATGAGCTATTCCACCGATGATGATTTGATGTCTAAAGTTATACAATGCTTATGTTATTATGATATATAAATGTTATTTCATGGGATTGACCTAGCACCGAATGTAGCATGTAGATGGGGACTCAACCTAAGGGGTCCTTAAGTAAAATCTCATGTTGTATTAACTATGCACCAACATAGGAGCCCTTGTAGGCTATTTAGGCTAGTGGATACACAATTAGCCCTTAAAGTCAAAGTTGATGGAGTTCTACTTGGCAAGTAGTCTCCTTGTGCCAACGTAGGGGGTTATGTTGGATTCCATGTAATAGCTCGCATGGTCTTAAATATTGGTTATGGTCACTTCCCCACAAAATGAATGTTTTAAGACTTCATATAATGATGTCTAATCCATGCATTCACTTATGAATATTGCTTACTCATGTCTCTCTTATGTTCTTCATTTCATAGCATACACATATACTTAGTATATTCAATGTACTAACACATATTTTTGCCTATATAATATCACCATAGAGGAACCAACATCGCTTCTCGACCTCCTCCATGTGATTAGATCGAATTAGGTTGAAGATTGCTTGTGGTGAGTTCCTATGTTTCGGGAACATCCTTTTTATTCTAATCTTACATTATGTAGAACATTAAGACTTTTATTGAGATATTTCTTGACACTTATTTTGAGAGTGAGCTAGGGACATATCTTAGCCCCCGCCAAGTCTTTAATGTAGAAGGTATGGTTGGACATAGAAAAAGATGTTATGTTGTCTTTGACTTTTATTAAATGTGAATCCCCTTAGTCCCTACACCCCTTTTGTTTTCTGCTTAATTTGTTTATCATTACCAATGAAATGCTTAATAAATGCTAAGAGGCTTAGGTGAGGTACCTCCGGGTGTCTCATTCGCCTTGTCATATCTAGACCCTAGGCTTGGGTCGTAACACAGCCAACTAGAGAAATGCTAGGAATGGCTTAGGTAACAATCTTGGTATAGCAATCCAAGACCACTTGGTAAGGAGATAACTAGTCCATGCCCAGAATCACATTAAAATCTAGCATATCTAGTAGAATAAGATCAACTCGGTGTCATAACTATGGATGGTCACTAAGAAAGACCACAACACCTGATCTACTACTAAAGACTTACCCACCGAGGTTAAAACATGAACCGACTCATCCAAGGACTCAGACCTCATACCCAATCGGGGAGAATAATAGACAGATACATATGAAAAAATAGATTTTGGACCAAATAAATATGTGGCAAGGTAGTGGCATGAAAGAACTGTACCAGTAATGACATCATTGGATGCCTCAGCCTCTGCCCTCGCTTGAGTAGTACGTATAGAGATGTCCTTAAGCATCTTTGTCCCGTACATCTAATAGACCACCTGACTTTCCTCCCCATGCTCCACCTCTAGCATCCTGTCATCCCCATCGACAATCCTGATCCTGCACTCTGCCTCTAAATGGAGGAGACACTAATGTCACTGGTTTACCTACTGGGAGATATGGTACAATCGGCCCTAGCCTTTGCCGAGGGAACTCTCGGGACCAATGATCTAAGCTACCATAGTTATAGCTGCCTTGAGAAGATCGACCTATAAGAATACGACCACCAAGGCCTAAAGAGCCATATCCACTCTACTCGAACTCTTGTCCATTCTAGGACTACCTTGCTGATGTTGGCTTCCCTCAAAAGAAGATAATGTCTCCTAGATAGGCCAATTGGACTGACCCTGCTGAAATCTCTGGCGGGGGCCTATCATAGGAGTCCCTCCTTCTAATTTAGTACCCATTGTAGCTGCCCTAGAAATGAGGCCTCTTATCGCTTCCCCCTTGGGTGTCATGATAAATATGCTCCATGGATCGGGCATGGTTAACCACATGTAAAAATAAATAGCCTACTGAAGCCTGATGCTCCTTATGAACCCTTAGTTTGTACCATAACCCACACATAAAGAAACAAACTCTCTCCTCCTCCATGGATAAAATTATGGTGGCATAGCGGGACAGCTTATGGAACCTCACCTCATACTCTGAGATGGTCATGGAGTTTGCTCTAGTTTGGAGAACTGATCACGAAGCCTGTCTCGGATACTTCGTGGTATATACCTATTCAAGAAAGACTCTGGAAACTCATCCCAAGATACCGGGGGTGACCTAGCTTGCCGAAACTGTAAGTACGAGTGCCACTACTACCTAGCGGGCTGCAGAACTGATGTATGGTGAAGTCGGCTCCTCTTATCTCCACGTAGCCTTAGGCCTGAATCTTCTCTAGGCATGTAGTCAAGAAATCATGGGCGTCCTCCCTAGTCACCCTAGTAAACATCGGTGGTGAAAGTCTTTGAAATATCCCTCACATCTTTTGCATACGCAGGGGCATGACCCTATGATCTATACCCGGATGTGCAGCCACATGATCTAGTAGTGATTGGTCCTATAGGGCTATTGTTGTAGGCTGAACCTGCAGTATCGGGGTTGGAGCTGCTGGAGCTGGTGCTGGCCTTATCTCACCTATAGCTACCAGAATTTGGGTGAGTATGGCATAAATCTATGGTACTGCACCTAGCATAGGTGAAGGCTAGGCTGGTCCCAACCCCACCGGCTGTGGAGGTACATATGGTGCCTGTGGATCCTCCTCGAGCTTAGGAGCCTCTTCTCTATTATGGGTCAATGCTTCATTCTCGCACGACCTCTAGGTCAGCCTCTACCCCTAGTTAGGGCTCTATCTATATGCCCAGGTGTATCACTCCATGCCTATGCACCTCGCGTGCGAGCCATCCTATGAAAGAGTGAAACAAGTGAGATTTCAAGGAACCAATAAGACCCACGCTGCATGAAAGTAAAACAAAAGGGGAAGTCTTTCTAACGACATCCTATAGCCTCCCAAAGATAAGTTACAGATGTCTCCACACCGATTTGCAAGACTCTACTAGACGTTAGCTCTGTACAAGTGAGATTGGTAAACTTGGGTCTCTGATACGAAGTTCTCACATCCTAATTTCTCAGGTCATGATGAAACCTACTATAACCCACTAGGTAAGTCAACCCATAAACCGAAATGACTAGTAATGGGTTTAAGGGTAGGAACTAAAAAGGATTAAGCAATTCTAACATAAATAACATAAATAACCAGCAAGTAGACCAAAAATGAATATATACAACTGAGCCCTCTTAGATCCTAGAAGTTACTATTATAGAGCTGACTAAACAAAATAATACAAGTCCCAAAAGTGGACCACGGAAACAAGACCTCTCTCAAAAAGTAAAAGACTAGTCTACATATATATATATGGAGACCAGAATAGTACAAAATGCCAAGTGCTCACCCCGTCTCTGGATCAGACTGCTCCAAGCTCGAATCAATGGTGGTCTTTGGTGCTCAGACTTTCATCACAAAAGCAGACCTAGTAGGCATCATAAGCCAACCGAGCTTGAAAAGTAAAAGCAATATGAAAAGAAGGAATAGGACAGAAGATAGTCAACGAAAGAAGTCTAAAGTAAGTAAAGTGATAAACATGAGTTTAAGAAGAACTAGCTAAGTAATCTGAAGCTAAACTACACCTAATTAGAACTCCATAAAACCAAAGGTACACTCATGTGCAAGTTTAATTAAAAACTCAACCGGACCCCATAAGTCCGACGAGTACACAAAATAGCTATAACTACTGAGACCTGAAATGGAGAACCCAAGACAGGAAAATATAAAACCAAAACTTCGACCTAATTTAGTAGAATCTGACATTACGGAAGCCAGACCTCTAACCGAATGCTCCCATAAGTATTCAAGAACTGATCAAGTATTAACTAACTAAGGTCGGACCACTAAAAAATGCTTCTTATAAGGATCTGACTATTCAAGGTCGGAACTCTAACTGGACGCTCATCTAAAGTGTCAATATAGTCGAGGCCAGAACTTGAATTCAGATTCCCAATAAAGGTTCCCAATATAGCCACTGCAAGTGCTTCCAAAGATCAATAATTTCCAAACTCCATGGATCGATGTCTACACTTAGTCAATCAATAAAACAATCAGAGATGAACCCCAAAACAACCTTCAATCACAAAACGGAACTCAGTGTCGCTGTCAAGACTCGTGAAGCCACAAAATTGGGGAAGTAGAGTTAGAAGGTCATCAGAGAAAGTGTATTGCCTAGATAAGGCCTAATTATCAGATTCATTTCTGCTATACCAGTCTACAAGGATCTAAGCTGGTTGAATGACATCGGTGCAAAACTAAGGCCTAATGAGTCCAAATCATGAATTTCTAAGGAAAGCTCTATTCAAACCTAGACTAAGGCCACACATGCTTCAAATAGAAGTTAAAATGAGCATACAAATACACCATAAGGCATAGATAATCAGCAAGATAAGTAACATGCTCACAAGTACCCGATACAATCTTGAAAAGACCTAAAACATGATTTCTAAACATCTAAACATGATTCAATACTACCCAATCCCAAATTCAACAAATCAATAAATAATTACATTCTCAATCTCAATCTAAATAGAGGGAAATCGTAGCCTACCTGTAGGCTGAGCACGCGCGCTCTAAAATCATAAAACCTGAGCTTTCCTTTTCCTAACGATCTTTGAATGTTGTCATACTATCAAAAATAGGACCCACTCCAATAATTTTTTAATTGACTTTGTAAAAAGGTCCTGAACATTACCCCTAAAATTTTGTTCCAAAAAGAAACAAAATTCGAGGTTCTAATCAGCCCAAACAATGACACATATAAAAAATCATAAATTTCCACCATTAAAGCCATGGATAGTAGCTAAGAACAAGGTTTTACCTCACAATATGAGACCCCCAACACTTTCTGAACACTAACTCAAGTAGCCACGATAATTATAAACCCACCAGACTTTGAATCACCAAATTCGGACTATATCGGAGGAGAAAACACCAACTAAATTTTGGAATTATGGCTGATCCTGTCTCTAATCTTAATTAAAAGGACCAGAGAATTGCTCATCGCGATCGCAGAGACCAAGGTTCGTGATTGTGAGACACCGGAAGGATATCTTTAACAATCGCAGAAGGGACCTCACGATCGCAAAAGCTTGACAGGGCTGAGGTCGCGATCGTGACCATGAAGCTTTGCGAACACGAAGGCCAGGGATGGCTTGCAACAATATATTTTGGCCAAGTCAAAATCTCCAATGGGGTTCTCTAAATTTGTTCAAAAACCCGTGCGTGCGAACGAGATATGCTATCCTATCAAATTCAACATTCTAGACTCAGTGACACATTTAAGATTTTCATACAAAGTTATTTTAACAAAAAGTGGGTCCCACACCCAATTGTCATTTTAAGCCAAATTCTACAACGGGCTTCAAGATTAGATTGAAAGCCTCAGGAAGCAAACAAAGGATCGTTCTCGACCAAACTCGATATTACAGAACTAATCGCATTGAAATTTTTTTCATTCAAGTGTGTTTTCCAAAAATATTGACCAAAGTCAATATTAGGCTAAATTTCAAAGGCAAAAGCGCCAAAAGGCGTGAAACCCATACTGATTGCCTCAATACCCATGCCGACCATACTACTAGCCTAATTTGTCCATTCTAGAGCTGA
The DNA here is from genome assembly GCF_947179165.1 of Solanum dulcamara. Taxonomy (NCBI): domain Eukaryota; kingdom Viridiplantae; phylum Streptophyta; class Magnoliopsida; order Solanales; family Solanaceae; genus Solanum; species Solanum dulcamara. The sequence continues at coordinate 45,421,136 of NC_077248.1, read as the reverse complement.
TGGAACCGTCAGAATTCTGTTCTGAGGTTGTTTACCTGAATTTATGACCAAAGTTAACTTTTCAAGTTTTAAAAGCTCTAAAATAAGGAAACGAGCCTAAAACCCAAATGAAAAACCAGGTAACCGAACAGTCAGTGCCAGCAAGTCATAAATGACTTGGGGTTACTAATTGAATACTTTAAATAATGAAAAGGATGCATTAAGGTAAAATTGATTTGGAGGGTCATTACAATTTAGTCCCAAAAAGGTCTAGGTTCATTAACTAATAGGTTGGAAAAATTCTAAATTGCCCCTACTTAAAAACTAAAATCGGACAAAAATAACTACCCAAGTCTGTGATATAGAGAGGTTTGATGATAGGCCAATATTGAGTGAGTTTGATCAGGGAGGAATTTGAACTATGATGGACCATCTCAACGATGCTGAGTGGTCGTGCACTTTGCTGGAAATGCAATATCTCAAAAAAATTATTTTTCAAAATACTTGACCTAAAAATCTACCGAGTCCATTTTTGCAAAGTTTTACCTTATTATATTATATTCCTACCTTCAAACGCCTGAGATATTATATTATCTCACCCTTGGGAACATTTTCCCTCGAATAAGGTAGAATTAGCTTGAGTAGAGTAGAGTGTATAGCTAATCAACCCAGTATGAATTCAATAATGCAGTTTGAACATCATTTAAAATTGGAATGTAGGAATTTAGATGATTGGAGCATGAATAGTTAAATACCTTAGACTAAATGGAAGGAAAGAGATACGGATATTGTTTCATCATATCCTCTTTTGCTTCCCATGTAGCTCTTTCAACTTCCTGGTTTCTCCAAAAGACTTTTACAGATGCAATTTCCTTGTTTCTCAACATCTTAACTTGAAGGTCCAAAATTTCAACTGAAACCTCCTCATAAGTCAAGTTTTTTTAACACTCACACTACCCAAAGGTATAATGGCATTGGGATCACCAACACATTTATTCAACATTGATACATGGAATACCGGATGAACCGAGACTAACTCAAATGGCAAATCAAGTTCATAGGCCACCTTACCAATATGCCTTAGGATCCTATATGGGCCTACTTACCGGGTACTAAGTTGCCTCTTCTTTCTGAAATGGATTACTCCTTTCACGGGCAAAATCTTTAAGTAACTCTAATATTCCACAATGAATTCAAGTTCTCTCCTTCGAACATCCAAATAGGACTTTTGATGACTTTGGGTGGCCCTTAACCTCTCTCGAATAAGTTTGACCTTTTTGAAGGGCTTAAACACTAACTCGTGCCCTAATAAGGCACCCTCCCCCACTTCAAATCATCCAATAGGTGATCAACACCTTCTTTCATACATGGCTTCAAATGGTGCCATCCTGATGCTTGAATGGTAACTATTATTGTATGCCAATTCAACCAACGGCAGGTGATCATCCCAATTTGCTTTGAAATAATCCCTCAACATATCTTCTAGATCTTGGATCATTCTCTCGATTTGTCCATCGGTTTGATGGTGAAATGCGGTACTTAGCTTAACTTTGCTGCCAAGACCCTTTTGAAAGGATTTCCAAAAGTGAGAAGTGAATTGAGTACCATGATCCAAAATGATGGACAAAGGACACCATGTAACTTTACCAATTCCTTAATATAAATCTTGGCATAATCTTCGACACTATAAGAAGTCTTAGCTGGTAGAAAATGGGTTGACTTGGTCATTCTATCCACTACCACCCAAATTGAATCACATTTCTTTCGAGTACGAGGCAAACCCGTTATGAAGTCCACGTTCATATCCTTCCACTTCCAAGTAGGAATTTTGATATCTTGGCCTAGATCTCTCAGTCAATGATGTTCAACTTTCACTTGTTGGCAATTTACACATTCCGCCACAAACTTTCCTATGTCCTTCTTCATATCCGTCCACCAATACACTTCCCTCAAATCTCTATACATTTTGGTAGATCCCGGATGTATGAAATAGGAAGAGCTATGGGCTTCACTCAATATTATTTCTCTTACACTATAAACATTTTGAACACATAACTGACTTTGGTAACAAAATACTCTATCTCCCCCTTGTGAGAAAACCTCAATCTTCTCATCAACCACCAATTTCTTCAACTCAATTAAGGTTGGACGCATGTCTTCTGTTTCCTTTACATCTGCTACCAATGCTGATTTCGAACCATTTTAAACCAGGATACGACCCTCAGTAGAGTCACTCAACCTTACCACAAAGAGGGACAATCAGTGCGTATATTTAACCAACTCCTTCTTTTCATCTCCAACATGAGTAACACAATTCATGGATAAGCGACTAAGAGCATCGACAATAACATTTACTTTACCCGGATGATACAACACACTCGTATCATAATCCTTTAATAGTTCAAGCCATCGTTTTTCCCTAAGGTTCATGTCCCTTTAGCTAAACATATATTGCAAGCTTTTGTGGTCGGAAAATATGTCAACATGCACCCCATAAATATAGTGATGCCTACTTTTCAATGAAAAAACAACCACCGCCAATTCAAGATCATGAGTTGGATAGTTCTGTTCATACACTTTTAGTTGTCTGGAGGCATATTCTATGACCTTTCCATGTTGTATCAAAACACAAGACAATCCAACCTATGAGGCATCACAATATACAACAAACCCATTTGGACCTTTCGGCAATGTCAAAATAGGAACCGACGTAAGACGATCCTTCAATATTTAAAAACTTCTTTCACACTCATCAGACCATTGGAACTTCACTTTCTTTTGGGTCATCTTAGTCAAAGACTATGCAATAGATGAAAATCCTTTTACAAACCTTCTATAATACCCGACCAAGCCCAAGAAGATATGAATATCCAATAGAGACAATGGTCTAGGCCAATTCTTCACTGCCTCCATTTTTTTGGATCAACCATGATGCCATCACTAGAAATAATGTGACCAAGAAATGATACAGAGCTCAACAAAAATTCACATTTACTAAACTTGGAAAATAGTTGCTTGTCCCTCAATGTTTGCAACATAATTCTCAAGTTGCCCATATATTCTTTTTCACTTTGAGAATAAATTAATATATCATCAATAAGACCATCATAAACATGTCTTGGTATGGTTTGAAAATTCGATTCATCAAGTCCATGAAAATAAAAGGAGCATTAGTCAACCCAAATGACATACCCAAAACCTCAGAATGGCCATACCGTGTTTGAAATACCTTTTGAGAATGTCACACTCCCTTACCCTTATTTGGTGATAACCAGACCGGAGATCAAATTCGGAGAAGTGGCATGTATCTTGGAGTTGATCAAATAAATCATCTATTCTCATAATGGGATACTTGTTCTTTATGTTGACCTTATTCTATTACCAGTAATTTATATATATGCGAAGTGACCCATCCTTCTTTCTAACAAATAATACGAGAGCACCCCATAGTGAAATACTTGGCTTTATGAAACCCTTATCTAACAAATCTTTCAACTGTTCTTTCAACTCTTTAAGTTCTGTCGGAGCCATATGGTAAAGAGGGATGGAAATAGGTTGGGTGTCGGAAATAAAATCTATACCAAAATTGATTTCCCTTTCGAGAGGAATATCAGGCAAATCATTAGGAAAAATATCTAGAAATTTATTTACAATGGGAATCCACTCAATAGTAGGGGCTTCAGAATTTATATCCCTAACCTGTACTAAATAATAAATACACCCCTTAGAAATCATTTTCTAGATTTTAGGCATGATAAGAACCGACCCCTAAATACTGAATCACTACCCTCCAATCAAGAACTGGCTCATTAGGAAATTGAAATTTGACAATACTGGTTCTACAATCGATAGACACATAAGAAGCATGTAGCCAATCCATGTCAAGAATAATATCAAAATCTCATATCAAGTCAACAAGATCACATGGGATTATTTTATACAAGACCGACATGGGGCAATTTCTATAGACTTTCTTGGCTAGAATCGAATCACCAATGGGGGTTAAAATTGAAAAAGGCTCTAGTAATATTTCAGGATATATATCAAATATTATAGTAAGGTAAGAAGTAATAAAAAATAATATGGCCCCCAGATTAATTAATGTATAAAGATCAAAATTAAAGACCCGTAACGTACCCGTAACCACATTGGGACACTCCTCAATATCTTGTCTAGCTTGGAGTGCATAGAACCTATTGTGTCGTAGGGAACCACATTGTTGAACTTGTCCACCTTGAGTAGCTTGGACTTTAGGAAGTTTTTCTCTTCCCTTGTTTGCAACATAACATTAGTGCATTTAGATTCTTGTGCCCCACTTTATCACATCCAAAATAAGCACCTGTACGAACCAAACATTTTCCTTCATGATTTTTCGCACACTTGGAAAACTTTGGGATAGTAGATCCACTAGCAGCACCACTTTAGGCCTTAGGTTTTGGCACCATATCTTTGTCAAATTTTTTACCCGAAACATGTGAAGAATTTTGGCCTTGAAATTTTTTTCCTTTTTGAAAATGGCAATTACCACTACCAGATTTGAATTGAGAAAATCCACCTTCAAATCGAGCCTTCTTGGACTCTCTCACCCTTCACTCCTTAAGATTCTCCCCTTCTATTTGTTCGACATATGTCATAAGACTAGAAATATCCATTTTCTTGATAAGTATTGTGGGCATGAGAGTCATCTACCAAAGAAGGAACATACTTGGACAATTTTGTGAACTTGAGGGCATACTCCCACACACTCATATTACCTTGTTTGAGATTGATGAACTCTTAAAACGTTCATCTCTCTCAATTTAAGTGGAAAGAATCAGTAAAGAAATGCAACCTTGAAGTTCTCCCAACCTATAGGATCCCCTTCAACCCTTTTTGCCTTCCATTGATTGTACCACACTTGAGCAACACCCTTGAGTTGGTAGGCCGCCAACTCTGCCTTTTCCTATGAAAACACCCCTATTATAGCAACAATCTTATGTACCTCATCAACAAAGTATTGGGGATCCTCATCAACCTTGGATCCATGAAACCCGGGAGGGTTCATCCTTGTAAAGTCCCTGATCCTTAAAGCCAGTGTGACCATATTTGGAGGAGCCACCATTCCTTGGTTCACTTGAGTAGTCATGGCTTGGGCTAGAATAGAGATAGCGGTCCTGAATTCGACATCAAAACTTGATCGGCTAAAGGATTATTAGGAGCTTAAGGGGCTTGTTCCCCATTAGCGTAAACCCCTTTTTGGATTAGAGCTCTTCTTAGAGGCATTTTTTGAAAGATGCAAAGAATAATGATTAGAGGTAAAATATTTAGAGTACACTCTATAGCATGAAATAAATCATAAAAGGAGTGAAGATTTCCTAAAATGCCTCATAGCCTCTAACTCAATAATTGTGGTGCGCTTCACACTCATGAACAAGACTCTACTTGGCGCGGCATGGTCAATTCCCTAGGATACTTCAAAACCTTATGCTTTGATACCAATTTTTTCATGACCCAAGATAGGCCCTACTGTGACACGCCGATTAGGATTTTTGAAAAAAGTCCAACCATGCCTCTTAACATATCATAAGAATACATAAGTAAAAAATAAATTAGAAAATAATAAGAAATCCAAGAACATAGAATAACGAGAATGAAGTAAGACAATATAGACTCCATACACATAACTAACATGCCTCTACATGAGCTAACATAGGTGGGGACTAGGACATGTTCCTAATGTAGTGACATAACATGGAATAGTCTCAATATATCATCATAGTCTAAGAATGGAAAAAAAATAAAATATAGACTCGGCTTGCCCTCGAAGAATGAGGACTCACCATACAATCTCCGATGAATCACAAACTAGCAACGGGAATAAGATGGAACGTTCGTTCCTATATTGTGATATAATGTAGGCAATGAAGTATGTGTTAGTAACTTTGAATGTACTAAGTATGTAGGCAATGAAACGCATAATAAAACCATGTTGTGCAATGACCATTTCAAATAGCATGATAAAAGAGGTAGTAAAATCATAAGTAGACATAAGAAGGATCAATGCACAATAAATGATAAGAGTATCATGTAAAAGTAAAGGCTAGGATTAGTCAAGTAACTCTTATAAGGACCATAAATATGTGTGATATAACCGTAATCGACAATAAGACCATGCGAGCTATAACATAAAATCCTAGTGTCTTTCCATATAATAGAAAAAAGGGAATCTACTTACCAAGGTAGACTCTACCCTACTAAGCGGGTAATGATGAAGATGTGCTATATGTAGATCCACTAGATAGGACATATTGACAAAGTCCTATAGTGGCAACTTAGTTAAGGGACTTGAGATTGCTACTAAGGACCCTTTGGTTTGAATCGCCACCTCAAAGTCCTCTCGGTTCTAAGTTAACATCCCACAGAATGCATATTATCATCATAAATCATACTTGTCATAAATCATAAGCATATCATGTAGAAAGGCAATCAAAAGCTACCAATCCAATTCATAAAACTTGTTCATAGAAATAGCTCATTATCATGTTATACATGTAATGTGGGTGTATTCGTTCCATCATTATGAATCTTATTTTATAAGGAGTATCACTAGGGTCTTAAGTCACCATTAAGGATCTTAAGTTATCCTTTTTCATAAACTTGCTTGAACACTTAAAAAGTCCATAATCATGACTTATACTTGAAAATAAGGTGAAAACATGGGTTCACAATCAATTGAATTAGAAATTATAAAATTAAATTGAAAACATGCATAATTATATAATTTGAATAAACACATTCTTAATTGAGAAGAAGCATATCAATAGAAGCCAAAATTAAAAGATCTCACTTTGACCTTTATGATTTCATGATGAAATTGGAGGGGATTTGTATGTAAAACCTCAATATAACCCAATTTATATAAAATTATACAAAATTCATGAAAATAATATCAATTTGAAGTATCATTAAAAAAATACCACTCCCCCATGTCATGAATTCAAAAGAGTAATATAGGATATTCATAAAAAATTCTTCAATTCCATGCAATAATCATTATCTCATGTTGAAATAAGTTCATAATAATAATTTAAATCATAATTCATGTAATTGAAATTGACATCACAAAATACATAAAATACATACTTTGAATTGATTGAAAAAATTGAGAATTGGTTGGATTTCATGGGTCAAAAGGGACCTATGGATGGATACCCACATATCTTGGATAAGAAGTTAGAAGAAACTTGAAGAAAATTTTGATTTTGATGAAGAATATGAGAGGATTTGAGAACCTTGTAGAGAGAGAATTTTCATAATTAATGAATTATGAAAGAATGAGAGAGATTTGGGATTCTTTGGTAATTAATAGGAAAGTATTTAGTCCCAAAAATGTTCATATTCATTAAATAATAGGTAGGAAAAAGTCAAAAGTGTCTTTACTTAAGAACTGAAATCGGATAAAAATAGCTACCCAAGTTCGCGATGCAAAGAGGGTTCATGATAGGCCAATTTTAAGTGAGTTTGATCAAGGACTAATTTAAACTATGCTGGACCATCTCCGCGACGTGGAGTGGTCGCACACTTTACTGGAAATGCAATTTCTCAAAAAAATTATTTTTTCAAAATACTTGACCTAAAAATCCACCAAGGCCATTTTTGTAATTTTTTATCTTATTATATCATATTTCAACCTTCAAATGCCCAAGATATTATAGAAACCATTGAAATTCCTGGCTTGAGGAAGAAAGAGACCTCGAGAGAACTTTTAGAGAGAAAAATTTGTGATTTGGATGTTAGGGAGTGAATGAGGGAGTTAGGGGGTTTAGTATAGTTAATAAATATGTTCTAACCCAAAAAACCATCCAAATATATTAATGAACCAATAGGGAAAAGACCAAAATACCCAACTTAACTGATCGGAGGCATTTGTACGGAAGGCCACCATGGCCCGTGAAGCTCACCATAGTTCATGGTGATGGTCGTGGTCTGGAGGTGAGGAATGGGCTAGAAGGGGTTGACTTCCATGAAGGAAACCACGGTCCATGAAGTTCTCCACGGTCAATGGAGACTATCATTGTCGTGTCCCATATAAGGGGTCTTGGGAGGTTAAGTCCACATATCGGTCTATGGTCCGTGGAGTCCACCGCGGGCAGTGAACCATGTCTTGTACCTTCCCCCTTTTCCTCAAATTTCCAACGCTCTATAATGGTGCCATTCACAACCCGTGGTGACTTACAAGGTCTGTGCACCTGGCCCTTGAAAGACATTTGGTTCACATTTCAATTGTATGTATGTGTTAGGATCATGTTTTAAGTATGTGAAGTGTATTTGACTAAATTAGAGTCATAATGAACCTCTAATACTTAGTCAAGTTCAAAGATCCTCTACAAATTATATTTTTGTATAAGAAAATACAAGGGTCAACTTCAAATGTTCATATCTCTCAGTATATGATGAATAAGGTGTCCCTTGACCTATCAATTTAAAGTGATATGAGTCCTCTTTCCAACGTCACTAATTTTAATAAGGACATGTAAAACACCAAATGCACTGATGCCAACTTAGAAGGAAAATTCAACTCATATGCCACCTTGCCAATTAGCCTCAAAATTTAATATAGACCTACACAGTGGGACTAAGTTTCCCTTTCTTGCCAAAACATATCACACCTTTCATAGTTGAAGATTTCAAGTAAATCCAATCATTTACCTCAAATTCAAGCTCCATTCTTCTCACATCTGAATAGGACTTTTGCCGACTCTAACCAGTCTTCAATCTTTTTCTAATGAGTTTGATCTTATCCATGGACTCATGCAATAACTCATGCCAAATCAAGGCTACTTCACCAACCTTAAACCAACCAATAGGAGACCTACACCTCCTCCCATATAAGGCCTCAAATACTGCCATCTGAATGCTAGAATTCTAACTATTGCTATAAGAAAACTCTATCAATGACAAATGATCATCCCAATTACCTTTGAAATCAATCACACATGCTCTAAATATGTCTTCCAAGGTCTAAATGGTAGGTTTGGCTTGACCATCTGTCTGAGGATTAAAAGATGTGCTAAGCTTAACTTGAGTACCAAGACCCTTTTGGAAAGACCTTCAAAATTGATATGTAACTAAGTACCTCGGTCTGAAATGATAGAAAATGAAATACCATGAAGCTTAACCAACTAAAGAATATAAAGTCTAGCTTAGTCTTCAGTTTATGGAAGTCTTAACGTGAAAAAAATGAGTTAACTTAGTTATTCGGTCAACGATCAACTAAATCGATTCATATTGCCTATTGGTACAAGGCAAACCTATAATGAAGTCCATATTCAAGCCTTCCCACTTCCAATTAGTCATCTATATGAGCCCGTTTGGATTGGCTTTAAGTTGGTCAAAACCAACTTAAAGCCCCTTTTTAGCTTTTGGACGTGTTTGCCTAATGCTGACTTTATGCCATAAAGTTCTTAAAGTCAGTCAGAAATGAAAAGTTAGGATTTCTAACTTTTTTTCCAAAGTGCTTAAAGTCATTTTCTTTGACCATGGAAATTACTTTTATATCCTTTATATTTTAACTAAATTCTCAAACTACCTTTTTTTATTCTTTTAACCCTAAAATTCACATCATAAGCACTTTTATCCAAACACTCAACTGCTTATTTATAAAAATAACTTTCAGCACTTCAAAGTTCTAAAAGCACTTTATACATAAAAGTTACTTTTTTAAGCCTATCCAAACGGGCTCTATATCTTGAGTTAAACCTCCCAGCATTTGATGCTCAACCTTCACTTGTTGATAATTTGGACATTTGTCAACAAACTCTGCAATATCTTTCTTCATGTCATTCCACCAATACACTTCCCTCAAATCGTAATACATCTTTGTCAAACCCAAATAAATAGAGTACCGTATACTATGAGCTTTGGATAACACCATTAATCTAAACCCATCAACATTAGAAACACACAATTGACCTTGATATCTAAGAACACCATCTCCCCCTTGGGAGAAAGCCTCAATGTCTTTTCCGGCAACCGCTTTTTTCAACTCAACAAAAGTTGGATCGTTTCCTTGCTTTGCGTTAACATTTGCCACAAAAGATGATTCAAAACCATTTTGGACAACAACGCCACCATCTTCAGAATTAATCAAGTGAACACCCAAATGAGTTAGTCTATGAACATCACAAACTAAATCTTTCTTTTTATCCTCAACATAGGCAACACTATTCATGGACAATCTATTAAAAGCATCAATAACCACAATCGCTTTACTGGGATGGTACAAAACACTCATATCATAGTATTTCATTAATTCAAGCCATCTCATTTGTTAAAGGTTCAAGTGTAACATCCCATAAAAATGCTCACAAGTGCCTTAAGAATGCCTTGGGAATAAGCTGCTCAAATAATGCATTATCTTTAATCTGTTTTGGAAAATATGAATTTGGAATATCGATCAGGGGTCAAAACCTGCAGAAAAATAGTTTAGGTGGATTTTTAGGACCCGTAGATCAAAAAATAGATTTCTCAAGAAACTGCACAAAATAGAAAGGTCTGCGACAAGTCCGCGAAGCAGACCTGGAAAGGGTGTTCTGGCCGAGTTGGATTTTTAGTAAGGGCATTTTAGAATTTTTCCAAATTGTTAGCTAATGAACCTAGAAGTTTTTAGGAACTAATTCAACTCTATAAATTAACCCTCTAATTCTATTCATTCTTCTACAACTGACCTACTCAAATATTTTTATCTATACAAAAGGCTCTTAAGGACTCCATTGAATGCTTCAAGTAAAATCACTCAAGCTCTCCATCAAAACTTTCAAGTTCATCCAAATTATTTGGTGTTCTCACTTTAAGGTATGTCGGTATTGATTTATGTATCCTTTCATCTATGAAGCCCAATTAATTTCTTAAGTCTTCTATCAAATTAAAGTATAATATTTTATGAATTTTATGATCTCTACTCCTATTGCATGAATTTTGATTCAAATTAAGATTATGAGTCTATTTTGCTATAAATTGATGGTTATTGCATTTAATTAAAGAGTTTTTTCATGAATACTCCTATTTTGATTTCTAGAGTTTATTATGTAAATTATGAGTATTTTCAATTATACTTCCCAATGATATTATCTATATGAAATATATTTGGGCTGAAAGAAAGTTTATGATTATGCATGTTTTTAAGTCAATTTCATATTTTTTAAGGCAATTAATCATGCATTCATTTCTTACCCTAATTTCAAGTATAAGCTATAATTATGAATCTCCAAGTATGAATCATGTCTATGTAAGTATGATTGTAATGATGAAAGGACAATTTTGACATTACGAGTATGTTATGAAAATGAGCTATTCCATGATTTCAAAACTATATCATGACTATGATATATGAAATTATGATTTCTATTCTATTTATATATTCCGTGGGATTTGACTTCGCACAGAATGTGGACTTGAGATAGGGGCTTGAAATATGGGGTCCTTATATAAAGTCTCTTATCTCATAAATACGTGGCACCGTAGGATTTCCTTCATGTCCTAGCTAGTGGATCCACATATAGCATATGTATGACCCATCTAGCGGGGTAGAGTCTACCTTGGCAAGTAGATTCCCCTTTCCGCCGATGTAGAGGCAACATTGGAATTCCATTTTATAGCTCGCATGGTCTTATTATCGGTTATGGTTCCTATCCCATATATGTATGGTCCTTTTTATGTTTTAAATGACTAATCCTATCGTTTACTTGATATGATATTCTTATGGTTTATTATGCATTGATCCTTCTTAAAGACTACTTATGATTTTTACTACTTCTCGTATCATGCTATTTAAAATGGTCATTTGTACAAATATGGTTTTCTATGCATAGCATTGCCTCATACTTAGTACATTCCAATGTACTAATACATACTTTTTACCTACATTATCTCATAATGTAGTGGTTGAGGTTGAAGATCTTATTCATCTATGTGGCTAGTTAAGCTTTCCTATCCAGCGGTTGTGGTGAGTCCTCATTTATCGGGGACTACTTATCGAGTTAGTTATTATTTTAAAAAACTTTTTGTTATGTTTTAATTTGAGGGAGAGCTAGGGACTTGTCTTATCCTCCGCCCATACTCATGTGTAGAGGCATCTAGTTGGATAAATATTTTAAGTTTATGTTTTCATATGACATTCTTAAATTTCTATTCATAGTTTAGACTCTCTTATGATGTTTTCACTGTTATTTTTACCTTGTGTATGCTTATATATGTACAAGAGGCTTGGTTGGAGCACTTCGGGGTTTCCATCGACGTGTTATGACTAGGCCCAAGATTGGGTCGTGATAACTTGGTATTAGAGCATAAGGTTTTTCAAGCGTCCTAGGGTGTCCAACGTGCCACATCAAATAGAGTCTTATTTATGGGTGTGAAGTGTGCCACACTTATCAGTAGAAGGATATAAGTCATTTTAGGAACTATCACTTCTTTCATGATCCATGTCGTGCGATAGAGTGGTACTCTAAGCCTTTCCCACCTAACGATTGTTCTTTGCGAATTCAGAACATGCCTCCGAGAAGACAAATCCATCAAGCTAATGGTCCTCTTCCCGATCAAGTAACTAACGAGGAGTTTTGGACCTCTATCACTATGCTAGCTCTCATAGTGGCCAACCAAGGAGTATTGGCTCCTCTAAATATGATCACACCGGCTTCAAGAGTTAGAGACTTCATAAGGATGAACCCTCCCGAGTTCCATGGTTTTAAAGGTGATGAGGATCCCCAATACTTTGTATATGAGGTATGTAAGATTACGGATATTATAGAGATGTCTTCGTAAGAGAAGGCGGAGATGGCAGCCTTCCAACTTATGGGTGTTGCTCGAGTGTGGTTTGACTAATGAAAGGCCGAAAGGGTTGAAAGAGGCCCTATAGGTTAGGAGGATTTCAAAGTTTCTTTTCTTGACCACTTCTTTCCATTAGAGTTGAGGGAGGCGAAGGTAATGGAATTTATCAAATTAAAGCAAAGGAGTATGAGTGTAAGAGAGTATGCCCTCAACTTTATGAAGTTGTCCAAGTATGCTCTGACTTTGGTGTCCGACCCTCGAGCCCGAAAGAGTAAGTTTATATCAGGGGTTTCATATTTGGTTGTTGAAGAATGTAAGACAGCCATGTTAATAAAGGAAATAGATATCTCTAGACTCATGACTCAAGACGAGCAAATTGAAAACAAAAAGCTTAACGGGGTTCCTAGGATGACTAAGGTGGCCCAGATTGAGAATGCATCATCTTTTGATAATACTTCAGTACCTAAGTATCATAAGGATAGGGTGCCTAACCCTAGAAATCAAGGTGACAATTATAGTGGTCAAGCTTTTCTCGCTTGCCAAAACTGTGGAAGGTACCATCTAGGAGATTGTTTAGACGGTTTAGGTGCATGTTTTGGTTGTGGTGCGAAGGATCATAACTTAAGGCATTCTCCATGGGTTTCTAGGAATGATAAGTATAGTCACCGGTGATCTCATCCCTACCCTTCTATAAGTCATAATTTATGTGGTACTTCATCTGGTAAGTGTGAATTCCCTTTTTGAAATGGTAATGGTTAGTATGGATTGGTTGCATACATCTTGTTCTTCTATAGATGGTAGAACTCATTGAGTCAAGTTGCAATTCCCAAATGAATCTATTCTATAATGGAAGGGTCATGATTCAGTATTTAAGGGTAGCTTTACTTCTTGTCTTAAGGCTCTAGTTGGGTTCATGATAGATAGAGAAAGAGTGGACATTTCGTTTTTTGATAAACTATGGCATGCTTACCCCATTTGAGGTTATAGACATGGAGAAAGAGCTAGACAAATCTTATTATGAGCAATATATAGGTAAGAGTATATTGGTGTGTCTGTTAGTAGGAGTTAATGCAAATGTAGATATAGAGATGCTAACGTACACACAAAAATTATTAAATGATGTTGACCTCAAAGGAGCCATAAAGTGGTTAGAATGGTAGGCTTGAATGTGTGGTTGTAGATATGTGAATGATTGTAGTATTCTACTGATGACTTCTTGTTAAGGGTTTTAAATGAGTGTATTAGAAGTTGTTATAGAACTAGGCTTGAATGTAGTGTTGATGGCATATGGGTGAATGTACAATGCATTGTGTATTTCTTTATTAGGTTTTGAGGTTTTTTGAATACGGGTAATAAGTAGTAGTACTCTTGGGATAAATTTTCCTATAGAGGTGTAGTAGCCTAAGGTATATGTGTCAATGTTGAGAAAGTTTGTGGGTGATCCAAATTCTATTGTGCCAATAGAGAATGTGAGTATTGAAGAGAGTTTGAGTTATGAGGAGATCCTGATTGAGAGTCTAGATCGTCAAATGAAGAGGTTAAGAAATAAAGACATTGTAACCATCAAAGAGTTATGGAGGAATCAACAAGTAGAGAGTCCTACGTGGGAAGCAGAATCAGACATGATGAAGCGTTATCCGTACCTCTTTCCTTTCACTCGAGCCTAAATGTACTAAGTTGTTCATGACCAAATCGATTAAACTCCTACGTTTCAGTTCCATATGTCATTCATATGCATGCATGATTCATGAAAATGATTTTTTCTCAAGCACTATGTCGTATGTTAGGTATGAAGCTTACATGTTCTATGCATCTTTCATAGTGTCCTCATATTCATGTTGGGTTGCTAGTCCTTTTTCCATATCCTTTCTATATTAGTTGAATCTCATTCGAGGACGAATGTTCCCAAGGGGGAGATATTATAACATACCTAAAAAATGCTCACAATTGCCTTAAGAATGCCTTGGGAATAGGCCGCTCAGATAATGCATTATCCTTAATCTTTTTTGGAAAATCTAAGTTCGTAATATCAATCAGGGGGTCAAAACCTGTGGGAAAATAGTTTTGGTGAATTTTTAGGACCCGTAGATAGAAAGATATATTTCTCAAGAAACTACACAAAATAGAAAAGTCTGCGACAAGTCCAGATCACGGACCTGGAAAGGGTTTTCTGGCCGAGTTGGATGTTTAGTAAGGGCAATTTAGACTTTTCTCAAATTGTTAGCTAATGAACCTAGACATTTTTAGGAACTAATTCAACTCTATAAATTAACCTAAATCTCTAATTATATTCATTCTTCTATAATTCACCTACTCAAATACTTCTCTCTCTACAAAAGACTATCAAGGACTCCATTGAAGACTTCAAGTAAATTCGCTAAAGCTCTCCATCAAAACTCTCAAGTTCTTCCAAATTATTTGGTGTTCTCACTTAAGGTATGTGGGTATTGATCCATGGATCCTTTCATCCATGAAGCCCAATCAATTTCTTAAGTCTTCTATCAAATTAAAGTATGGTATTTTATGAGTTTTATGATCTCTACTCCTATTGCATGAATGTTGTGTCAAATTATGATTATGAGTCTATGTTGATACAAATTGATGGTTATTGCATTAAATTGAAGATTTTTTCTATGAATACTCCTATTTTGATTTCTAGGGTTTATAATTTAAAATATGAGTATTTTCAATTATACTACCTAATGATATTATCTATATGAAATATATTTGGGCTGAAAGAAAGTTTATGATTATGCATGTTTTCAAGTCAATTTCATGATTTTCAAGTCAATTGATCATGCATTCATGTCTTATCCTAATTTCAAGTATAAGCTATGATCATGAATCTTCAAGTATGAATCATATCTATGTAAGTATGAATGTAATGATGAAAGGACAATTCTCACATTACAAGTATGTTATGAAAATGAGCTATTCCATGATTTCAAAACTATATCATGACTATGATATATGAAATTATGATTTCTATTCTATTTATATATTCCGTAGGATTTGACTTAACACATAGTGTGGACTTGAGGTGGGGGCTTGAAATACGGGGTCCTTATATAAAGTCTTTTATCTCATAACTACGTGCCACCGTAGGATTTCCTTCATGTCCTAGCTAGTGGATCCACATAGAGTATATGTATGACCTACCTAGCGGGGTAGAGTCTATCTTGGTAAGTAGATTCCCCTTTCCTATGATGTAGGGGCAACATTGGGATTCCATGTTATAACTCGCATGGTCTTATTATCGATTATGGTTCCTATCCCATATATGTATGGTCCTTTTTATGTTTTAAATGACTAATCCTCTCTTTTTCTTTATATGATACTCTTATGGTTTATTGTGCATTAATCCTTCTTAAAGACTACTTATGATTTTTAGTACTTCTCATATCATGCTATTTAAAATGGTCATTTGTACAAACATAGTTTTCTATGCATTGCATTTCCTCATACTTAGTACATTCCAACGTACTAATGCATACTTTTTGCCTACATTGTGTCATAATGTAGGGGTTGAGGTTGAAGATCATATTCATCTACGTGGCTTGTTAAGCTTTCCTATCTAGCGGTTGTGGTGAGTCCTCATTTATCGGGGAGTAGTTATCGAGTTAGTTATTATTTTCAAAGACTTTTTGTTATGTTTCAATTGGAGGGTGAGCTAGGGACATCTCTTAGCACCCGCCCATAATCATGTGTAGAGGCATCTAGTTGGAAAAATGTTTCAAGTTTATCTTATCATGTGACATTCTTAAATTTCTATTCATAGTTTAGACTCTCTTATGATGTTTCTTCTTTTATTTTACCTTGTGTATGCTATATATGTACAAGAGGCTTAGTTGGAGCCCTTCGAGGTTTCCATTTCCGTGTTATGACTAGGCCCTAGGTAGCTTGTGACATCAAGTCCTTTTGGTTGAAAACTTATTGCAAGCTCTTATGGTCGGTGAATACATCAATGTGGACACCATAGACATAGTGTCTCCAAATATTCAAAGCAAATACCACCGCTGTTGACTGCAAGTCATGACTTGAATAATTCTTTTCATGAACCTTGAGTTGCGTAGTAGCATAGGTTTTCACCTTACCATTTTGCATCAAAACATTACTAAGACCAACCCCTGACGCAGCACAATACATAACAAACCCATCAGAACCTTCTTTTAAGGTCAACAAGGAAGCGGAGGTAAGTCTATCTTTCAACTCTTGGAAGCTTTTCTCATATGTATCAGACCATTGGAATTTTGCCTTCTTTTGAGTCAAAGTAGTGAAGGCCGATGCAATGAAAGAAAAACCTTCAACAAATCATCTATAATAACTGGCTTAGCCCAAGAAACTCTGACTATCAGAAGGAGACGAGGGTCTAGGTAAATTCTTAACTACTTTGGTCTTTTTTGGATCAACCATTATACCTTCACCGGAGAAAATATAGCTAAGGAAAGCAACTAAACTTTACAAAAAATCGCACTTGCTAAAATTAGCAAATAACTGATAGTCCTTGAGAACTTGCAACACAATCCTCAAATGATCGGCATGATCCTCTTCGCTTCAAGAATAAACAAAAATATAATCAATGAACACAATTACAAATATATCCTAATATTGCCTGAACACCTTATTCATCAAATCCTTAAAAGCTGCTGGAGCATTTGTTAGTCCAAAAGACATAACTAATAATTCAAAGTGACCATACCTAGTTTTAAAGAATGTCTTTGGAATGTCACATTCTCTTACTTGGAGTTGATGATAACTTGATCGAAGATCAATCTTTGAAAAGTAGCTTTCTCCTTGAAGTTGATTGAACTAGTCATCAATCCTTGGAATGGGATACTTATTCTTGATAGTAACCTTATTCAATTGTCAGTAGTCAACGCACATCCCAAGAGAACCATCATTCTTTCTAACAAAGAGTAGTGAAGCACCCCAAGAGATATATTCGGACTTATGAAAACATTTATCTAACAAATCCTTCAACTGAGCCTTAAACTTCTTCAGTTCCACTGAGGCCATTCAATAAGGAGGAATACAGATAGGTTGGTATCGAGGAGGAGATCGATACCAAAGTCTATTTCTCTTTCGAGAGCAATACTTGGGAGATCCTCAGGGAAAACTTCTAGAAACTCATTAATGACCAAAGCTGACTCAAGAATAGGAGCTTTGGAATTTTTATCCCTAACTTGAACTAGATGATACATGCAACCTTAGAAAATCATTTTCCGATCTTTAAGGTGTGAGCTGAATTGACCTTTAAACATAAAATCACTACATTTTCTATTCTAGGACAGGCTCATTAGGAAACTAAAACTTGACAATACGGGTCCTAAAACATATAGAAGCATAACATGCATGACGCCAATCCATACCGAGAATAACATCAAAATTGGTCATATTAAGCTCTACAAAATCGATTGAGGTGACTTTATGAGAAATTGAAAATGGAAAATTTCTATGAACTCTTTTAGCTATAACTGAATCACTAGTAGGAATATAGACCAAAAAAGGCTCTAATAAGATCTTGGGACTAATAATGAATTTAATTACTAGATAAGGACTAACAAATGATAGGGAAGCACCTAGATATAACAATGCATAAAAATCAAAGTTAAAGACTTTCAACATACCAGTCACCACGTCAGGCGAATCCTCTAACTCCTGATTAGTCTAATGGGTATATAATTTATTTTGGCACTGAACACTACCCAAAGTACCACGTTAATCCAGTCATCCCATATCCTAATTCATAGCCTGGGTTCTAGCACCACCCCTACAATCTTCTGCTTGATGAACCAATTTATCACACCTATAACATACATCCAATCCCACCAAGCATTCTCCCTTGTAGTTCCTCCCACACTTCTTACACAAAGGAATGACTTGGCTACTTGGGTTTCCTCCTTGAACCTTAGGGTTAGACTCTTATCTTTATCAAACTTTGGAGCCGAAGATTTTGAAGAATTTTGACCAGAGTACTTTTGACAAAACTGAGGGCGACCACCATTTTTTAACTTGCCATGAGAATATCCTTCACTGTCGGTTCTATCCCTATTGGACTCCTTTCTAGACGTCTCTTTCAACTTTTCCTTCTCTATTTATTCTTTATGTGTCATAAGCCTGGAAATGTTCATCTTTTTAATAAGCATGGCGATTTTACATAATTAGACCACCAAATCAGAAACACTCAAAACAAACTTACTCATTGGAGCCCTTGGATTGGCCATAAAAGGATCATATTTTGACAATTTAGTGAATTTCAGGACATATTGCCTTACACTCATATTACCTTATCGCAAATTGATGAACTCTTGCACCTTATCTTTCCTCAACACCAAAGGAAAAAACTGGTCAAGAAAAGCACCCTTGAATTCTTCTTAATTGACGAAACCATCATGTATAAATCTTTTGTCATTCTATTGATCATACCAAACTTGAATCACTCACTTGATTTGATACTCTGCCAAGTCTGCTTTCTCCATCGGACTAATGCCCATGATCTTAAAAATCTTGGCAATACCCCTAATGAAATCTTGTTGATCCTCATCTACTTTGGATCCATGAAACTTTGGGGACTCATTCTCATGAAATCATGAACTCTTATTATCGTCATACCCATATTTGGGTTCATGGGAGCAACTACCTCTCGATTGGCTTGAACCGCCACCACTTGAGAAAGAACTTAGAAGCAACTCGGAACTTTGCATGAGTGACTTGCTCATTGAAGGGGTTATTTGAATCTTGTTTATCCTCCTCAACATTCTTTTAGATGGGGATTCTTAATAGAGGCATATTTATGCAATCACAAAGATAAAACGTTAGAAGGAGAAGTGTTAGAGTTAAATTCTATTGCATGATAAGATCATAAAAGAAATGGAGATTTTTCCTAAGATGCATCGTAGCCTTTTATTCAAAGATGTGACGTAGTTTACATCGATGAACAAGACTCTACTTGATGTAGTATGTTAGACCTCCTAGGACACTTTAAACCTTGTGCTATGACACTAAGTTTGTCACGACCCAAGCTAGGCCCTAGGTGCGATACGACGACTAGAATTCTGAGGAACTCCAACTCTTTTTTCTTTTCTTTACACTTTCTTTATCCTTAATATAATTTTGGACTATAGAATAAAGTCCATAATCGTAAACTCCAGCAAAGTTTCTATGATTGGTTTCTACAAATAGAAGCTTCGACGGACCATAGATGGCCCCTTAGACGACTTCAGTAGTGTTTTAAGAAGGGTTATTTTAGTCTTTTCCCACCCATCCTAAGCCTAAATCCCAATGGTTTACACCTAATTAAGGTCCTAAACATTAATATTTGACTGTATTACTCCAAATACTTTTCCAAGTATTAGAGCAATAATCAAGAGGAGAAAAGCTAGGGTATTTCATGCATCTTCTTCAAAGTTCTTCAAAAATCTAGTTCTTCCAAGTATATAAGGATAATAACAATGATGGACTGCAGTTTTCCTCATTCCCTACATCTTCGGACAGCAAATATAAGCTTTGCATTTGAGTTTCAATTTTGATAAAGAGAATTCTTGAGTATCTATATAACTCTTTAATGAATTCTAGTATGTATATTTAATATACTTTGATGAATTGACTTTTGATATGATGGATTCATCTTTGCATTCACATGAACCCCAGTTGAGTTTTGCATTTAATATTTTATGTGTTGTTTTAAGTAAAGAATGATTACCTACATCATTTAATTAAGAATGAGTCAAGTTAAGTTGAAGAAGTCTCTTTATTTCTATTTTGAGCATGAGTATTTTGAGTATAAATGCGTTGAGTTTTAATACACTTAAACATCTATTTTTGAGATTGATTTAAGAAGTCAAAGTTTGCTTTTAAATGCATTATTGAGATGATGACTTTACTTATCTCAAACAAAAGAGATGAGTTGAAAAAAGTTAAGTTTGAGCTACGTCCAAAACAGACTAAATGAGCTATTTGAGTACATACACTCACATAAGATATGAGCAGAGTAAATATATTTTAGAAGAAGTATCGAGCATTCATTTGGATACGAGTTTAAATAGCTCCAACTCCATAACCTACGCTGCCAGCGTAGATAGGATAGTACCATTTATTCGGGCAACTCCTCATAGTCCCAAAAGAGGATTTTTTAGATGGATCTATAGTTCAGTTATTGTCCTATACCCTAGGAATATATTCAATGAATCTAGCAATATGGGCAGAATATTATATCATCAAGAGGCTCATAGTGATGTTTTTTGGTTAGAGAAACTCCCCAATAGAAAAATAATATATTTTTATACAAAGATTTGCATTTATCTATATCTTTTAAAGAATTCTCTTACATATGTTGTATAGTTTATTGATTTGAACTACTTTCAAAGTTGAGTTCCTCAGTTTGAGTATTTTGAATAAGTTTACTTTATCCTATTTTACGTACCGTACATCCCATGCCCTAATGCCATTTCGCACTTCATCATTGTATGATGCAGATTCAGGTACTCACTATCGCAAACACTATAGTAAGTTCTAATCGCATCAGCAGTTGGTGAGACCTCCTTTCTTTCAGAGGGCTCCAATTTAGTTTGTTCGAGTTCAATTATTTTATTGGTCTATTTTATTTGCTTTATATTCAAGTAGTTATGGGTCTTATCTCTTCACTATATTTACTTAGCAGAGGTTTCATGTATAGTCAAAGTTAATAACTCGGTTTAGTTTATTTATTCTAATATTTTAAACACTATTACTACTTATATTAAGAGTTATTTTAAACTTTGTGTGAATTGAGTTTTGCTTAAATATTTTAAAGGTTCACTTTTTTTAAAACTTTCGTATGTATGCTTAGTATTCATTTTTATTTTCAGTCAAGCCAAGAATTCTCTTAGGACCAACAATGATTTCCGAATGTCGTCCACGTCCAGGGTGTAGGCTCAGAGAATAAAACCTATTCACCCACCTAGTGGGTCATTTAGATACTATGATCCTAATAGATTCTTCTTCTAAATGGTTTCATGTGCGCCTATTGTTATCTCGTAACTTAGCATTTACAAAATAATAGGTACAAATAATCTGATTATGGGTACATTTCTTGATAATAAGATTAACTTTGTTTGCCTTGATAACATTGCAGATTTTTCATCCCAATCATTTAATAAGTATTGCCTATCAACTGGAATAAGAGTTGAACATTATGAAGCTTATATTCACACTCAAAATGGTCTAGTTAAGTCATTAATCAAACGTCTGCAGTTGATAACAAGACCATTGCTTATGAAAACTAGGTTGCCTATTTATGTGTGGGGTCATGTAATTTTGCATGCTACAACACTTATTCATATCAAATCAATAAATTATCCTAAGTTTTCTTTATTGCAACTAATTTTGGGTCAACAACCTAATATATCTTATCTACGAATTTATAAATACATTATATTTGTGCCTGTAGCACCACACATTACACTAAGATAGGCCTCCAAAAGAG
The DNA here is from genome assembly GCF_947179165.1 of Solanum dulcamara. Lineage (NCBI taxonomy): Eukaryota > Viridiplantae > Streptophyta > Magnoliopsida > Solanales > Solanaceae > Solanum > Solanum dulcamara. The sequence goes on along the minus strand of NC_077248.1, from coordinate 45,398,890 downwards.
TTTAGGAATATATGTTGGGATTGAGTCACCCCTCCATTATTAGTTGCCTTTGACCATTAAATAGAGATATGTTCACTGTTAGTGTTGAAAATTGTCGGTTTGATGAGACACTTTCCCCCAAATTAGGGTGACAAAATAGTGAAATAAAAGAAAAATTTTATAGAAAAATCCATCATTGTGTAATCTTGATCCACATACTTCTATTTGTGAGCAAAAAGTACAAAAGATTATTCATTTGCAAAAAATTATAAATCAAATGCTAGACGCATTTACAGATTTGAAATGATTACTAAATCACAAATTTGTGCAGAGAATTTCCCAATTTGAATTGATGTTATTTTCTCTCCCTAATATTGGAAAAAGTATCTCATCAAACCGACAATCTGATCCACATACTTATATTTGTGAGAAAAAAGTACCTAAAATTATTCACTAGCAAAAAATTATATATCAAATGCTAGATGCATTTATAGATATGAAAGGATTACTAAATCACATTTTCCTACAAAAAATGTCCCAATTCGAATTGATGTTCCTGTAGGACCATGTCACAACCCAAAAATCATGGTCATGATGACATACATCCCAAAATCCAACCTGATGTGTAAGTCTAAAAGTAAAAATCATACGATACTCCCAAAGGGAAAGTCATGCTATGATTTAAATGAAAAGAAAGACAATGAAGAAGTTATTCTAAAACCTGATGTCATAAGTATAAAGAGCATCTACTACAAGGTTCGAGTCTGAAGATACAACATAAGCCTCTCAATAATACAAGAGGCGGAGAAATAAAGATAGACTAGTGATAATCCAAACCCTAAGAACTCACCACTAATCTGAGAATATGTACTCCGCTAGAATACCAGCTACCACATGAGGTACCCTGACTAGTATCTGCATCAAAAAGAGACACAGAAGTAGGGGTGTGTACAATCCATATGTAGTCAGTAGGTTTTAGCCTACTGAATGTAAGGAATTAATCAAACATATGAAATAAACTAAGGAATACTTTCACCCGCATACAGAAAAGTCCCACTTCGGCATCGGTGCCACCAGTTTATATATATAATTGCGTGAGTAAAGTAAACCCATAATAACAGCTCATCATCATAATTAACCAGATAATTCAAGTAGTACAGATATCAATGTAATAAAATGCAATTTGATGATGCAATGATGTGGTGGTACAGTGGAATCAAGACTGTCGCATAGCCTATCATATAGACTTGCAGAGTTGTGCTACCAAAAGGACCCATGGGGGTCTCGCAGACCATACACCTCAATCACAATAACTCATTATCCTTGCCACCTCCTCGTGGTCAATGGATCACAATGCATCCACTACTCTATCGTAAAACTTCCTCAGTCAGGGACTCAAGATACAAGGTTAAAGGTGTTTCATTTTCTTTCTCAAAAAGAATTTTCATATTTCTCAACTTCCCATGTTTCATGATATGATGAATGAGGATAAATGCATCAAAACACATATGGCATGGAAGTAATATTCAATTCACATGTGGTACAAGGTTCAAAGTTCTCAAAACGTAACCTAGACATGATATTCACCCTCAATAAATAGTAATGGGAAGGAAATACTTGTATTTGAATATTCACTCCTTTCTCAATAATATTTCAATACTCAAGCATGTTCAAAACCCCCAACTCAACCTCTTAGGTGGGCATCACAAGTCAAATAATATACTCAAGCCTCTTTCTTAGGTAAATAACGAATTACATGCTCTCAAAGCAAATAAGATAATAAATAAGGCCCCCACACGGGAACACATTAATAAATAATCCCCCACAAGAGCATCACAATATATATAACATTTTCAACTGATACTACAACCCCATCCCAAAGTCTATAACATATGAATAACTAATTACCCCATCTCAATCTCAAAGAAGGATAGTCAAACCTAACTCAATTATCGAAATCGCACCCAAATACCTCTACTAGATAATACATATCACAAGGAGTTCAATGACACCCATAATGATAGGTTTCGGAATCGGGGGTAAAATGGTCCAAAAATTACTTATTTCCGAAAAGGGTCAAATCTGAAAAATTATTAGACAATCACATTCTACTAATAATAAGGAACACATGGTTGAAAAACCCATAAACATAGAGCTCAAAACGAGTTAGAAATCACTATTTTCCTTAAATTCGGATTATGGAAGAAACAAAGATTTTGGGAATTTGAAACAAAAATTGAGGAGTTAAAATCATCAAATACTTAATGAAAAAGGAAGGTTTTAGGTCAAAAATTACTTACCCAACACTTTTCCACAAAATCTTTTCTCAAATCGCTTCAAGGAGTTCAAGAACTCAAACAAATGGTGAAAAATATTAAAATGTGAAGAAAGGGGCATTTTCTGCCCAAAATGTTACTGTTCACGCGTGTTGATTGCTGACTGCGTATTGACCGCACATTGACTGCGGCCAACTTACCCACCACCCTTCAAAACATGTTTTTAACCCTCAAAACTCATTCGGAACTCTATAAATATGAACCAATAGTGCAAATTGATCTGAAAATATGTTTCGGAGACAATGGAACTAGAAGAATAACCATCTGACACTCGAAACGTGATTTATTTTCCAAAGTCAAACTTAGCTCACAAAAATTAAACTTTTCAACTCAAGACCTCAAATCCTTGTATTAACCCCAAATGTGATTCTGACAACTTTCCTAGACCAATTTCCACATTCCAGAATTGATGGAACTAATGAAACCCCATTCTGAGACTTGTAGCTCCAGTTGGCACCAAAAATCACCTTTTTACACTTAAAACTTATAAAAACTCACAAATTCACAACCTATTAAGATTTTAACAAAATCCACAACATAAACCGATCAAATAACACTCGAGGGCACTAAAAATAGGGGTTAAATGATAAATTTTTCCAAATTTCCAAAAATGATCCTCAAGGTCATTATAGACCATTTACTAGTGTCATAGCTAATGAATTAAAAGCATGCTTAAAGCGTAGTATACCATTAGATTCTAAGGATCAAAATCCTAGAAAAAAAAGAAAAGGTTAAGATGACACTATGAAAGAATTTCATATGGAAGTTTAAGATGTGAATAATTTTGAAATCCCTGAAAGAATTAATAAGCTTGAGACTCAAGAAAATGAGAAACTATCCATAAATTCAAGTGATGTAAAAACAAATCTGAATCGGTCGAAAATAGTAGTGGATATGTCTTTACATATAATGTTGAAAAAATCATGCAAGACAATGAGGATCTTGAACCTTAATCTATTGTAAAATATCGGGAAAAAATGATATTCCAAAATGATAAGAAGAAACTCAATTAAAGTTGAACTCGCTTGTCAAGCATGAAGTTTTTGGACTAATAGTTCAATCACTTAATGGTGTGAAACCTATTGTCTATAAATGAGTCTTTGTGCGAAAAAAATAAGAAAAATATTTCATCGTCACCAAAATTATCTACAGTAAAGGTAAACAAATCTCATTTATCATAAGGTCAATATTAATTCCTTGGTGTGTAAGTGTATTAGCTATGAATTTAGGTCGTATAATGCCCCTATCATAAAGTTAAGTTTAAAGTGTCTTTCTAATTTAGTTTCGGACTTAAGTTTAAACTAAGATAAACTTCAAATAACCATAGCTCTCAGCCTATATTGAATTAGATGTCCCATAACCTATAAATTTGAAGGCTAATGAGCCTTCTTCCTAATGCCACCAAGTTTACCTTATTTGAAGTTCAGAGTAAAAGGTTATGAAATATGTATTAAACACTGTCCAAGCTTAGGCGCCATTATAGGATGGGACCCATAATGGTAGGAATCGACGGGCCAGAATCACAAAGAGATGAATTTTTATTATCTCCTTCTTTTCTTAAGTGCTAAAATAGAGAAGGGTTACCCTAGAAACCACCCAAAAAGCTTCTCTAGGATTAGAGAGAAAGGAGGAAGGAATTTTTAACGCAAGTTGCAAACCAAAGACTTTAGGCCCATCTTCATAGTTTCTCCTTCTAGAAGTCAGAAATTGTGCAATAATCCTTCTACAGCTGCTTGGCTCTTAGGTAGGCTAGGTTTTCTCAATTGAGTAGTTATAAATTCTTTTCCATCACTTAATATAAAGTAGATTGACAAGAGATTTCATGCCTAGACCATTGGACATGGAGTCTGGATGGTTAAATAATTGTCAATTGTTGTTTAGAGTGAGAATGTATGATATGGGTTATTACTATGATGTTACTAGTGCTAAAGGTCCAATCATTGAATGTTAACCTTGGAAAAAAATGCTTAGAAGTCCAATGGCTCTTGCTAGTTTAAATGTAGACAATTGCTGGGTTATGAGATCCTAAGACATGTAGGTTATGGGATATTTATGTATATAAAGGAATTTGTTTATATAAATAATTATGTGTGTTCATGCTGGCTACTCCCTTTGAAATACTTGAGTGATGCGTATGATGAAATAAAGGACAAATGTGAATGACTTAGTATTGATAATCTCATTCTATGAAACAATGTGATTAAGTTTTATTGTACGTTATGGTCTAGTCTATACCATAGAGAAATTGATTAATAGTGATTGAGTAATATTGTGAAGTTTTCTATGCATTTAACTGTTGTGGATTGGATGACTGATATGTTCTTATGATTGGTTTATAATCCCAAGACCGTGAAACTCATAATATTAAACTTGTTCTATCAAAAGTGATGCCTTCAATAAAGAAGGACTGGTGAAATATTATTGGAGAGGGGAAGATGGAATGAAACTAATGAAATGACTATTGTTAGAAATTACATGCAATGAACCTATTACTTAATTGTGCAAGTGTGTGAACAATTCATTATGGAATGTGATTGTGATTGTGATTTTAATTGTCATATATTGGATCAAGTACCATGGTTTGAGACATATAATAGATCGAGTGTCACAATCTGACATATATATATATATACTAGGTCGAGTGTTATGTTATGATATATATATATATATATATATATATATATTGGATCTAGTATCACATTTTGGCACACACATAAATAAACACACACACATATATATATACACATTCTGACAACAACTACTAGTTTGGGTATGAGTTCCATGAGAGGACCATTGTGTGGCTATCATCTGTGAATTGATCTTTACTAGGTGTGTGATGATAGAGAAACTAGCCCAATTATCATTGAGCATGCCCATTTTGTGTAATAATTGTTATGAAAGGACCAAAGGTTGAAGTGATACAATGTTAACTTTTATATTTGAGATTAACACTATGAAATTACATATTTCTCCTGAAATGGTAAATTGGTAATGTGTTTCTGTATATGCCTGTTCAAATTATGTTATGGTTGCTAGATGAGTTTTTATCCTAGGTATGATGTCATAGATAAACAAATAGAGAGAAATTGATGTGTTGTGTAGTGATATTAGTGACTTAGCATTAGATATTAATGGTTTCCTATTGGTACACGTGTAAAAATGGCGATTAAAAGAGAATTCGAAGGTTCTACCTCCAGAGAGGTTGCCTTGGCAGAAGGAATCCCACTATGGCTAGGCCACTATAGTGGGTTAGGTCCCTCCATGGCGGGACAGTATGGTTAATAGAGGAGCCATAACCCACCTAAATATTTCCTTCTTACAAGTGAGATGCTAATTATTATAGGGTCAGGTGTTGATGTGAAATCTTAAGGAAAGTAGACTGCTTAGACATAGTTAGTGATGGCCTGTAGTTTAAAAAATCCTCTATGTGATAGAAGGGCTAGGCCTTGATCTGTATTAGAGTTGGCACTGGACCAACTAGAAGGGATAAATGTTAGGCTTGAAGAACATTGGGAGGTTAATAGAAATGGTTAGAGTTGTGCATAAGCTTTGACGGGTGTATTTTCCTTAAGTGCATGTTTTCTTCTTGTTGTTCTTTGTATATGCAATGGGAATTGAGTTGATCGATGAAGCCTATCAGTATGTGTATTTGTATTGACACTACTCTTGACATGCCACTTAGCATAGTCTTATTGCAAGGTTAGTGATGTTTCACAGGTGAAGACGTAGATGATTCTCTAATAGCTTCTACTCTTCCTTTCTTATGATGTTAGTTGTGTTATTATTCTATTTATATAATTATCTTTAGAAGCTCTCATATTTGTTCAAACTAGTAGACTTGGGGTATTGTAATATTTCTTGAGATCGACCTTGAGCTTTTATTAAATAAATATTGTGTCTTCTTTTCAGCCTTGCTGTAATTTAGTAATTTGTTAAACTCTCTCATGTTATTTTTTCTTAAGGGACTAAGGGTTATCCTACCTAGGTATTAGAGTAGGTGCCTACGCAGTTCTGTAGTTTGGGTCATGATAAGTTGGTATTATAGCCCATGTTATCGATCTCTAAGTATAAGAGCAAAATATGGAATAGACTCTTGCAGTTTGGTATGTTGACTTCCACACCTAATCCTCGAGCAGCTATGAAGCATTCTAGGAAGTCATTCTACTTTTTCTCTTTCTTTTTGTATTTTGTCTCTTGTGGTATGCGTTGAGTCTAATTTGTATCTCTAGATTCTAGTTGGTATCTCAATGAAGTAAAACTTGATATCCTTGTCATGGCTGAAGGGATACAAGAAAGGGTAATTAGAACTAGGATGCTTCTAATTGGTATCTAGACTTACAGGGTGTATAACTCTATGAATGATCAACTGATGGTCATACATAAATTTAATCTAAATTAATAATTTTAACTTGCTTGTGTGATGTGGCTTGAAATTGTGATTATGTGCATAGTGTTGTCTAAATAACTACTGGTGTGTGAAGTGTACTTGCCTTAATGATATGATGAGATTATATGCATAGTGTTGCCTGAAATACCTACAAGTATGCAAACATACTTTCTTGAATGCTTGAGATTAAGTGAGATCATAACTTGGTTATGTGCAATAGTCTAGTAATAAACCACCATGTAATTAACAAATGAATATATGTCGTGTTAAATGATACACTTAGGTGAGGTAATGCAACTCTTAATTGTACGTGAACTTACCATGAGTAAAGATAGTAAGGGAAAACAATGATTTATGATTGTAAGGAAAGTTCTATTTTAGGACTGCCAGGATTGGTTGGGAACCATGTGAGAAAAGGGATATTATAATTTAATAGTGGGATTTGTTGTTATGAAAGATTTTCTTAAATTGCTTCATAACTGGTTTAAAATAATGTGATGTTGAGTTCTTTTCTACGCATTCCCTGGTCTGGTCTTGGAATTATATTGAAGGTCATAATGTGATTTCATGTGCTTATTACGTGAAGTCTTGAGAATGAGAGTCCGACCTATGTTATACTTAGGGTTACAATTATTTTAACTATTAGATTGAGTTTATGGGGACTCAATGATTTAGTTATTTCTAAATTGAGTTTTCATTATCATGATGTTATTCATTTAGTGTGGGTGATGAACAGATCCCTATGGTGTGTATGTTTTTTTTATGCTAAGATAATAGGGAGAAGTTCTTGTGTGTACAATATTTGGTCTGGGAGTCTAATTAGGAGAGTTTTTGGCTTAATTTTGACCCTGGAAGTCAATAGTGATCTCAAGGAGCGAGGAGGGAGAGGAACATTCAGAGATTTGTTCTCTGCAAACTGATCCCACCTAAGTCTTCCATAGCGAGTTGAGCCTGCCATAGTGGGAATTCTCTTGCCATGGCAGAACAAGGCAAAACAGAATCTCATCCCTCTCTACCCTATTTTTGCCCTATTCTACCATTCAACTCTAGGATGTATAATGGTTAATTTTCATTTTCATACCAATGCACAGTAACAAGAAATGGTAGTTGTTAAGTTAGACAGATGACTAGGGTCTAATATATGGTTAACTATTGTGACTGGTCATGATTGTCTAGTATTTTTAGAACTTATTTGATAATGGGCATATATGTTATTAAATTGATGTGGGTAATGTTTTCTAATTGAGGTAACCTATATATATATTTAAAAATCGGACCTTATTTTACTCGATGATTTTTATCCTTTATTGAGTGATAACTCACATTGTAGTAATAAAGTGTAGTTAAGGAGAAACCATTAGATGGTGTTAGGACCAAGTCTTTGGGTATTGTGAAATTATGATTGTCCATTAATTGGAATAGTCACTCGCTCAACATTTGGCAAAATAATTCATATTTAACTAAGTAGTGTTAGGCATTGCTCATAGGCTTATTTCATGAGAATGACCATTAGCTGATAGTAACATTAGAAAGGGTATAGAAAAATCACAAAGAATCTCACATAGGTTGGATTGTTCATGATTGATGAACCATAATAGTAGGGTTGATTGAGGAGTGGGGTTAGTAAATAGTTTCCTAATTAGTCATATCCCTATGGTAGGTCATGATAATACTTTGTGGTTACTGCTCTTGAGTGAGGGTGATGTGCCATTTACTGCATTGGTTAGGGTGTAAGTGTATGGGTAAAGTTCCCCCTAGTATGAGAGTTGACAAGAATTCATGCTAGGATAGATTCCAATGAAATTTATGCATTGGGTGGTTTAGAGCTACTTGTTTTCTCAAGGTGAAGTGTTTGAGAAAATTATGGTGGTAACATGATATGTGAGGGACATAGTATCCCATAGAAACTTTCAAAATAAAATTCTGGTTAGTAGAACTCCGGATATATCGCTTGACGTAAAGGGGTTAGTCCGAGATGTGATTTTCCCTAAGTTGTAATGGTGTCTCATCATTGGATTTGAAAAACTCTTAGATGCACTCGTCCCCTCTCCTCCAAGTTGTCATTTAGGGATGAACGAGGGGTAAATAGATATTTATTGTAATGACCTATTCTATCATTACTAAAAATATTCCTCAGTAAAGATATACGAAACTCATTTTTGATAAGATTATGATCAATTCCTTGATATGCGAGTGCATTATTTGTGAATTTAGGTCATGTAATTCCCCTATCACAAAGTTGAGTTGAAAGTGTCTTTTCATTTTAGTTTTGGACTTGAGTTTAAACTAAGGTTAACTTCAAATGGCCATAGCTATCATCCTATAATGAATTAGGTATCTCATGAACCATCAAATTAAATGCCTATGAGTCTTTTTTTCAACGCCACCAAGTTTTCCATATTTATAGTTCAGAGTAAACAGTTGTGACTTTTTTTACTGAATACTATCCAGGTTGAGGCGCATGAATTTTTATTATCTCCTTCTTCTCTTAAGTGCCAAAATAGAGGAGGGTTACCATAGAAACCCCCCAAAAGGTTTCTCTAGGCTTGGAGAAAAGAAAAGAAGAGATTTTTAGCACAAGAAAGGCTACAAACCATGGATTTCAGGCCCGTGTCCATAGTTTCTCCTTCTAAAAGTTAGAAATAATGTGATAATCCTTCTGCAACTGTTTGGCTCCTAGTTAGCCTAGGTTTTCTAAATTGAATATTTATAAATTTGTTCCTATCGCTTAATATATAGTAGATTGATGGGAGATTTCACGCTTAGGCCTTCGAGCACGGAGTCTAGATGTTTTAATAATTGTCAATTATTGTTTAAAGTTGGAATGTATGATGTGGGTCATGATTATGATATGACTAGTGATAAATGTTCAATCTTTGAATGTTAACCTTGGTGAAAATTATTTACAAGGCCAATGTATCTTGCGAGATTAAATGTAGACAATTGTTGGGTTATTATGAGATCCTGAGACTTATAGGTTATGGGCTATTGATGTATATAGAAGGATGTGTTTATACAAATAATTGTGTGTATACAAGTTGGCTACTCCCTGTGAATTACTTGAGCGATACATATGATGAAATAAAGTACGAATGAAAATGACTTAGTATTGATAAATCTTATGCCATGAAACTATTTGATTACTTGTGGTTGTAGGTTATGGTTTAGACTATATCATAGAAAGACTAGTTAATAGTGATTGATTAATATTGTGAAATTTTCAATGCATTTAACTGTTGTGGCTTGGGTGATTGATATGTTATTATGATTGGACTACAATTCCAAGACCGTGAAACTCATAATCTTGAACTTGCTTTATTAAAAGTGAAGCCTTAAATAAAGAAGGCTTGATAAAATATTGTTAAAGAGGGAAAGATGGAATGCAACTAATGAAATGACTATTGTTAGCAATTGCATGCAATGAACCTATTACTTGAATGTGCAAGTATGTGAACTATTTATTATGGATTGTGATTTTGATTATGATTGTCATATATTAGATCGAGTGTCACGTTTGGACACACACACATATATATTAGATCGGATGTCACATTCTGACATACACACACATATACATACTAGATTGATTATCATGTTCCAATACATATATATTAGATCGAGTATCACGTTCTGACACATATATATACATATTGGATAGGGTGTCACATTTTGATACAAACTAACAGTTCGGTTATCAGTTCCATGAGTGGACCATTATATGACTGTCATCTGTGAATTGATCTTGACTATGTGTATGATGATAGAGAAACTTACCCAATTATAATTGAGCATGTCTATCATGTGTTATAATTGTAATGAAAGGACCGAAGGTCCAAGTGTTACCACGTTGACTATTATATTTGAGATTGACACTGTGAAACTGTATATTTCTCCTGAAATGGTAAATTGTTAATGTGTTCCTGAATAAGCCTCTTTAGATTATGTTATGGTTACTAGATGCATCTGTATCGTAGGTATGATGTTGTGGGCAAACAAGTTGAGAGTAGTTGATGTGTTGTTTAGTAAGATTAGTGACTTACATTCAAATATTGATGGTGTCCTATTGCTACATGGGTAAAAGAGGGGATTGGAAGAGAATTCGGAGGTTCTGCCTCTAGATATGCTGCCTTGGTGGGAGGAATGAGGCTGCCATAGCAGGTTAGGCCCAGCCATTGCGGGCTAGTATGGTTAAGAGAGGAGTCTTAACCCACTTAAATATTTCTATTTTGCAAGTGAGATGCTAATTATTCTAGGGCCAGGTGTTGGTGCGAAAGATTATGGAATATAAACTGGTTAGACAGAGTTAGTGGTGGCCCATAGTTCAGAAAACTTTTCTATGTGATAGAATGAATAGGCCTTCATCAATATTAGAGTTGGCAGTAGACTAACTAGAAGGGATAAATGTTAGGCTTGAAGAATAGTGGGAGTCTAATGGAAATGGTCATAGTTGTGCATAAGGTTTGGCGGGTGTATTTTCCTTAAGTGCATGTTTTCTTTTTGTTGATTTCTTTATATTATGCGGTGGGCATCAGGTTGACAGATTATGGGAATTGTGTCATTATTCTATTTATATACTGTATCTTTAAAATATCTTATACCTTTTTAGACTAGTATCTTTGGGGGTGTTAGAATGTTTGTGAGATTGACCTTGGGGATTTTATTGAATAAATATCACATCTTCTTTTTCGATTGGATGTAATTTGGTACCTTGTTAAACTTTCACATGTTATTTCTGCTTAGGGGATTGAAGGTTCTCCTACCTAGGTGTTAGAATAGGTGCCCAAGTAGCCTGGTGGGTTGGGTCGTGACATTTACTATCCATGAGAGACTTGATATGTATCTAATGGATGTTGTTACAAACTATCTTTATGGATCCCCTGATAATGAAATATACATGAAAATCGTTGAAGAATTTCAGATTCCTAAAGCATATAGTTCAAAGTCTCGAAAAATATATTCCATTAGATTGCAAAGCTCGTTTTACGGTGAAGCAATCTAGATGCATGTGGTATAACCGTCTTAGTGAGTATTTATATAAGGATGGTTATATTAATGATGCAATTTTCCCATGTATTTTTATAAAGAAAATAATATCGGAGTTTATTGTAGTTGTTATTTATGTTGATGACATAAATCTTATTTTGAAATCCAATAGAGCTTCAAAAAGCAATTGATTTTTTAAAGAATGAATTTGAGATGAAAGATCTTGAAAGAACAAAATTATGTCTATGTTCGCAAGTTGAGCATTTGACAAATGACATTTTTGTTCATTAATCTACCTAGATAGAAAATGTATTGCTAAGATATTATATGGATGGAGCACACCCATTAAGTACTCCAATGGTTGTTTGATCTCTTGATGTAAATAAGGATCCATTCTGACCTCAGTAAAAGAATGAGGAAATTCTTGATTCTGACGTAACATATCTCGGTAAAGTTGGTGCTCTAATATATCTTACTAATACTACAATGCCTGATATATCATTTTCAGTAGATTTATTAGCCATGTATAGTTCTACTCCTACTAGGAGGAATTGGAATGGAATCAAACACATATTTTGGTATCTAAAAGTGACTACTGATATGGGCTTATTTTATTCTCACAATTGAAGTTTTGATCTTGTTAGTTATGCTGATGCAGGGTATTTATTTGACTTACAAAAACCTCGATCTTAAATAGGCTAGTGTTCATATGTGGAGGTATTTTCATATCTCAAAGATCTATAAAGCACTCTATCAAGGCTACTTCAACAAATCATCCTGAGATAATAGCTATTCATGAAGCAAGTTGAGAATGTATATGTCAAGAAAATTATGGTTGAAAACATGACAAAGTATAAACAATTGTATTTGAAGATAATGTAGCATGCATAGCACAACTAAAGGGAGGATTCATAAAAGGTGATAGAACGAAACATATTTTGTTAAAGCTTTTCTACACACAAGATGTAATGATCCTTGTGTTCATTTATGTTCGTTTATTGTTTCCCCCCTTTTATATCTTACTTGTAGCTTTTATGAGGTGTTGGGATGGGTGGAACAATTTTTGAGGTGGTTGGATGAGTTTTGAGTTGGTTTGTCTATTTTGAAGGCTTAAGGCATGAAAGAGTTGGCTTCAGTCAAAATCCAGAGATTCTGATGTTGGATAAGGATTCCATCATTTCTATCAACTTTGAAATGTCATGTTAGTCTAGTGTGATGTTTTTCTTGGGATTTGAGGCCTTCATTTTAAGTTTGAGCCATTAGGCATTTTAGCTTTGGAGTTTTGGTGAGAGTTTTTTAGACATGTTATTTTCAATAACATCACAGTTAGAAGATGTAGGAAAAAAACTCCCTGCACGAAAGTTCTTTGTTGCATGCTAGTAGCTCTTCACATATATCTTCATCAGATTTTGCAAATTCATCCTTAAACTTCACTTCAAATTAAGCCTTAGCACATAGCAAAAATTGATTCCTTCTTTCTCCTCCAATTATTGGACCAATTAGACCATATATGTCCAACACACATCCTTTGCTCTGCATTAGGTAAAGCTCTTGAATAGTTTGAATAAGAACCTAAAAAATATAAAAATTAGAAAGAATTTCTCAAACACTATAAAATAAAATAAAGAAGTGAGTTGTAAAGAATAATGATCATCGAACGAGTACCTTTTGACAATCTAAGTATCATTAAGCCAACACCACCTTCTTACTCCAAATATGAAATCAAATATTCAATGAACCAAGTCCAAGAATGTTTAGTCTCTTAATCAACAACAACCCGTGCTGCGGGAAACATTTGGTTGTTCCTATTTTCATCAACAGCTATTAGTAACTCACCTTTACATAATCCCTTCAAAAAGCATTTATTGAGTCCAATAATTTTCCTACATCCTTCTGACCAACCCCTTTTAAGTTCATCAACACATACATAAGAATACACAAAACAAGTTATTTCCAGGTATTGTACCTTTCTCTGTCCTAACCTAACAAGAACGTTGTAATGACCCTGAAGGTTATTTTTAATATTTTTGATAAAATTACCATTTTACCTCTTTCATTAGTTTTCCCAAATCACTTTTGATTGGTATGAAAGCTGGTTTTTGGAAATCTTGTGAAAAGTTGAGGTTATGCCAAAGAAATGAGTTTTAAAAGCTGAAGTTGTCAAATTTAGAGTTGGAGTCATTTGGAGTTTTGAGTCTCGGAATTGAATTTCGTCGATTACATCAGTCCCTAAATGTAGAAATTAGTCAAGGAAAGTTGTTAGAACAAGATTTGGAGTTGAAATGTGGATTTTAGGTCCAAAGTTTGAAATTGAGTTAAAGTTTGACTTTGGTCAACATTTGAGTTCGGGTGCTCAGAATTGATTTTTGATGGTTCTAATGGTTTTGAGAGGTGATTCTAATGCTAGAAATGGATTCGTTGTAATATTTAGAGGTCCCAAGGGTATTTTAGGTATTTCAAGAACCAAAGCTAATTTAGTTGCGACTTATCGAATCCCGATTCAAGGACACCTCGAATTAGAATTCCAATGACTTCATTGATTCTAGAGTGTTGAACTTTGTAGAATTGCATATATGGTTTGTGTATACGGAGTTCCAAATGAATCATACTTTCAGACCATTTACAATCAATGTTCATGCTCAAATTAGATTCTTTCAGTAAAACATGCTTTCGAAAATATTCACATTTCATCAAATATCTTTCTCAATTTCAATCAATCTCTATCTCATCTCAATCACCAACTCTTTTATTTAGAAAAAAATATATTTTCAGACTCATTTACAATCAATGCTCATGGTCAAATCAGATTCATTCAGTAAAACATGCTTTCAAAAATATTCACATTCACCATAGATCTTTCTCAATTTCAGTCAATCATACTCGACCCTCGGACTCATTTAGACTCAATCATATATATATATATATATATATATATATATATATATATATATATATTATTAATACCTGAAAGTCATCATTTTTACTCAAAAATATGCATGTCAAAGTCATAATCATCACATCAATTAAGGGTAATAGGAAAGTAGCTATAAACAACAATTACAATCTATTGAGAGATAGTAAACAATGATAATCTCAATGAGTAATTGTACATAACTCAATAGACGAAAAATTAACTCATCAACTCAATGTATATAAGGACTCAAACTGAACTCTAGACTTAACCTCGACTCAATAAAAATATAGGGAACGTGGACGAGCTTTCCCTTCCTCTTCCAATAGCATTTGTGACAAAAGATCCTCCAACTACTCTATCACTTTCCCTGCCTTTTAGAATAGATTGACTTTGGCGACTTCTTTTCACAGCAGGTTTGTCAGTACATATTCAAGGTGGATTGATATTGTAAGAAAATCTATTTTGAGGTGTATCATTGGTTGGATTGATTGAGATGAAATCATTTCAGGCTGATAGACAAGAACACAAGAAAATTAATTCAAAAGGATGAATGCAAAATAAATTCAAAAATTGAATATAAAGTAATTATTACCATTGATTTACTAGAAGATTTGTTGTCACCTAATTGATGACATATTGAACAAATCATATTCGCCCCTTTCTTTGACAAATTTCTGTTGTTTTCTCCTACTTCTTTCGGGTGTTCCAATAATAGAAGGATTTTTGGATTTATTCCACATTTTAATATTAGGAATAGGTTGTATCAAGTATTGGTAAGACTTTATGAATACTTCATGTTTGTACCAACCTTCAATTTCATTCTCAGTTTTTTAATGTAAAGTGATAGAAGCCACACACCATATGAGGACATGGAATTCCTCTCAACTACCAAATTCTTCAAGTACAAAAGTCCTTCTTACTTGGTCAACAATAAACCTAATATCACCCTGACTAATCTCAAATTCAGAATCCCCATTTCGTAATATTTTACACCTCTCAGAGACATTCTTGTTTTCTTCTAAGATTAACTTCCCACTGTCAAAATATGTATTATTCAAGTATTAGCGGATCTCCTCATATAGACATGTGTATTCATAAGTTTGTGTCTGAGTTCCTCTAACATAGTAATTATTGACTTATGTTTAGGACCGACTATCCAAGGATAAAAGGGTTTTAGACATGTTATTTTCAAAACATCACCGTTAGAAGATGTAGGGAAAAAAACTCCCTGCACCAAAGTTTTTTGTTGCATGCTAGTAGCTCTTCACATATATCTTCATCAGATTTTGCAAATTCATGCTTAAACTTCACTTCAAATTAAGCCTTAGCACATAGCCAAAATTGATTCCTTCTTTCTCCTCCAATTATTGGACCAATTAGACCATATATGTCCAACACACATCCTTTGCTCTGCATTAGGTAAAGCTCTTGAATAGTTTGAATAAGAACCTAAAAAATATAAAAATTAGAAAGAATTTCTCAAACACTATAAAATAAAATAAAGAAGTGAGTTGTAAAGAATAATGATCATCGAACGAGTACCTTTTGACAATCTAAGTATCATTAAGCCAACACCACCTTCTTACTCCAAATATGAAATCAAATATTCAATGAACCAAGTCCAAGAATGTTTAGTCTCTTAATCAACAACAACCCGTGCTGCGGGAAACATTTGGTTGTTCCCATTTTCATCAACAGCTATTAGTAACTCACCTTTACATAATCCCTTCAAAAAGCATTTATTGAGTCCAATAATTTTCCTCAATCCTTCTGACCAACCCCTTTTAAGTTCATCAACACATATATAAGAATACACAAACAAGTCATTTCTAGGTATTGTATCCTTCTTTGTCCTAACCTAACAAGAACATTGTAATGACCTTGAAGATTATTTTTGATATTTTAAATAAAATTACCATTTTATCCCTTCTATTAGTTTTTTTGAATCACTTTTGATTGGGTACGAAAGCTGGGTTTTGGAAAGCTTGTGAAAAATTATGGTTTTGCCAAAGAAATGAGTTTTAAAGTCTTAAGTTTTCAAATTTATAGTTGGAGTCATTTGAAGTTTTGAGTCTCCGAATCGAATTTTGTTGATTCCATCAGTCCCAAAATGTGGAAATTGGTCTAGAAAAGTGGTCAGAACCAGATTTGGAGTTGAAATATGGATTTTAGGTCCGAAGTTTGAAATTTAGTTAAATTTTGACTTTGGTCAATATTTGGGGTTCGGGTGCTCGAAATTAATTTTTGATGGTTCCAATAGTTTTGAGAGGTGATTCTAATGCTAGAAATGGATTTGTTGTAATATTTAGAGGTACCGAGGGTATTTTGGATATTTCAAGCACTAAAGCTAATTTAGTTGCAACTTATCAAATATCACGTCAAGGACACCTCAAATTCCGATTCCAATGACTCCATTGAGTCTGGAACATTGAACTTAGTAGAGTTGCATATATGGTTTGTGTACATGGGGTTCTAAATGAATCTCGAGCATCTCAACTCCAATTTACTCAATTTATGACTATGAAGCCTTTATCAAATGCCAAGAGGGTGCTGAGACAAGCCCACGACTACCCCAAAGAAATTACCTAAAAGAATAAATGAATTAAATTGATTCCTCTAGAAGCAAGGAGGTCTCGCCACTATTAGAAAAGAAATGGATCTTCAGCGGAGCACCTATTGATGATCCCAAGCACCTTTACCTGTATCATAAAATGATGCAGACCAAATAGTGTCAGTATATGTGAGTATGTAAGATAGTTGGAAAGGAATACAATCAACAATACTAAACCTCATGCAATTCAACTCAAAGGACTTACTCTGAAATGACTCAACTCAATAAGCATGCAAGTTTAAAAATAAACGGTGCTTTGAAAATAGAGTCAATGATATGCAACTCAACCAAATCAACCATTCATTTTAGGGAGTTTTTCTTGCAGACAACCATCACTTATGAGCTAGTGATGATATAACACTTTGCACTGCCATTACCCCAGTCATCCAATATATTGCCAGGGTAAGGGTTGATCAACCTCATTCGATCCACCATCAATAAAAGCCCATGGTTTTCGTACTAGAGAGGGATGGTCTTTATCCTACACTGACTACGTAGTTTATGATATTCGAGTTATTATTTACTCTTACCCAAATTAGTGCTCGATACTACTCCCACAACACTCAATATGCTCATATACTCAACCAAATCAATTCATTCAAATCATCTCATCTACTCTCATTGGACTCTCATCAATCTCCATCTCATCTCAAATATCAACTCTTTTATTTAGAAAAAAAACATACTTTCAGACTCAATTACAATCAATGCTCATGCTCAAATTAGTTTCTTTTTGTAAAACATGCTTTCAAAAATATTCACATCTCATCAAAGCTTTCTATATTTTAATAAATCTCCATCTCATCTCAATCGTCAACTCTTTTATTTAGGAAAAAACATATTTTTAGACTCATTTACAATCACTGCTAATGCTCAAATTAGATTCATTCAGTAAAACATGCTTTCAAAAATATTCACATCTCATCAAAGATCTTTCTCAATTTAAATCAATCATAAAAGACCTCAGACTCATTTAGACTCAATAATATATATATATATATATATATATATATATATATATATATATATATATATATATATATATATATCATTTTAGTTCAATTCACTCTCTTCATCAATGCCTGAAAGTCATCATTCTTACTCAAAAATATACATGTCCAAGTCATATTCATCCATCAATTGAGGTTCATAGGAAAGTAGCCATGAACAACAATTACAATCTATTGAGAGATAGTAAACAACGATAATCTCAATGAATAATTATACATAACTTAATAGAAGAAGAATTAACTCATGAACTCAATGTATATAAGGACTCAAACTGAACTCTAGACTCAATCTCGACTCAATAAAGATGTAGGTAATGTGGAAGAACTTAGTCCAACATTTGGATAATCCTTAAATACCTAAAAATCAAAGGAACGATCGTGATTTGAAGAAATTACTTGAAAACCTTAAACCCTAGCTTTCTTTCTTCTCTCCAATCGTTTCTCTCAAAAGTTATATGTGTGAATGAGTGGAAAATCCCATTTTGGTATTTTAAGGGACTTATTTCTTGTCCCTAAATATGTAGGGTTCAATTGGAAAAAATGGATAAAGACCAGAATGTCCTTCATTAAAGATTAAGTGGGACACCTTCCCGGGAGGCCACCACGACCTGTGGAGCTTACCATAATCCGTGGTGATGGTCATGGTCCTAAAACTTACGCTAGATTGGGAGAGGTGGCTACCCCGAAGACCACTAAGTCTATGGTACTCACCATGGGTCATGGTCCTCCTACGTGGTCCTCTCCTTCCTTAAGGGTCTTGGTGGTCAAGTTCACATATGGCTTCACAGTCCGTAGTACGCACCACGGGCCGTAGAGCCCTCTGCGTACCTTTCCCCTTTTTCCCCTAATCAAGGACACCACCACAGAGACATTCTTGTTTTCTTCTAAGATTAACTTCCCACTGTCAAAATATGTATTATTCAAGTATTAGCGGATCTCCTCATATAGACATGTGTATTCATAAGTTTGTGTCTGAGTTCCTCTAACATAGTAATTATTGACTTATGTTTAGGACCGACTATCCAAGGATAAAAGGGTTTTAGACATGTTATTTTCAAAACATCACCGTTAGAAGATGTAGGGAAAAAAACTCCCTGCACCAAAGTTTTTTGTTGCATGCTAGTAGCTCTTCACATATATCTTCATCAGATTTTGCAAATTCATGCTTAAACTTCACTTCAAATTAAGCCTTAGCACATAGCCAAAATTGATTCCTTCTTTCTCCTCCAATTATTGGACCAATTAGACCATATATGTCCAACACACATCCTTTGCTCTGCATTAGGTAAAGCTCTTGAATAGTTTGAATAAGAACCTAAAAAATATAAAAATTAGAAAGAATTTCTCAAACACTATAAAATAAAATAAAGAAGTGAGTTGTAAAGAATAATGATCATCGAACGAGTACCTTTTGACAATCTAAGTATCATTAAGCCAACACCACCTTCTTACTCCAAATATGAAATCAAATATTCAATGAACCAAGTCCAAGAATGTTTAGTCTCTTAATCAACAACAACCCGTGCTGCGGGAAACATTTGGTTGTTCCCATTTTCATCAACAGCTATTAGTAACTCACCTTTACATAATCCCTTCAAAAAGCATTTATTGAGTCCAATAATTTTCCTCAATCCTTCTGACCAACCCCTTTTAAGTTCATCAACACATATATAAGAATACACAAACAAGTCATTTCTAGGTATTGTATCCTTCTTTGTCCTAACCTAACAAGAACATTGTAATGACCTTGAAGATTATTTTTGATATTTTAAATAAAATTACCATTTTATCCCTTCTATTAGTTTTTTTGAATCACTTTTGATTGGGTACGAAAGCTGGGTTTTGGAAAGCTTGTGAAAAATTATGGTTTTGCCAAAGAAATGAGTTTTAAAGTCTTAAGTTTTCAAATTTATAGTTGGAGTCATTTGAAGTTTTGAGTCTCCGAATCGAATTTTGTTGATTCCATCAGTCCCAAAATGTGGAAATTGGTCTAGAAAAGTGGTCAGAACCAGATTTGGAGTTGAAATATGGATTTTAGGTCCGAAGTTTGAAATTTAGTTAAATTTTGACTTTGGTCAATATTTGGGGTTCGGGTGCTCGAAATTAATTTTTGATGGTTCCAATAGTTTTGAGAGGTGATTCTAATGCTAGAAATGGATTTGTTGTAATATTTAGAGGTACCGAGGGTATTTTGGATATTTCAAGCACTAAAGCTAATTTAGTTGCAACTTATCAAATATCACGTCAAGGACACCTCAAATTCCGATTCCAATGACTCCATTGAGTCTGGAACATTGAACTTAGTAGAGTTGCATATATGGTTTGTGTACATGGGGTTCTAAATGAATCTCGAGCATCTCAACTCCAATTTACTCAATTTATGACTATGAAGCCTTTATCAAATGCCAAGAGGGTGCTGAGACAAGCCCACGACTACCCCAAAGAAATTACCTAAAAGAATAAATGAATTAAATTGATTCCTCTAGAAGCAAGGAGGTCTCGCCACTATTAGAAAAGAAATGGATCTTCAGCGGAGCACCTATTGATGATCCCAAGCACCTTTACCTGTATCATAAAATGATGCAGACCAAATAGTGTCAGTATATGTGAGTATGTAAGATAGTTGGAAAGGAATACAATCAACAATACTAAACCTCATGCAATTCAACTCAAAGGACTTACTCTGAAATGACTCAACTCAATAAGCATGCAAGTTTAAAAATAAACGGTGCTTTGAAAATAGAGTCAATGATATGCAACTCAACCAAATCAACCATTCATTTTAGGGAGTTTTTCTTGCAGACAACCATCACTTATGAGCTAGTGATGATATAACACTTTGCACTGCCATTACCCCAGTCATCCAATATATTGCCAGGGTAAGGGTTGATCAACCTCATTCGATCCACCATCAATAAAAGCCCATGGTTTTCGTACTAGAGAGGGATGGTCTTTATCCTACACTGACTACGTAGTTTATGATATTCGAGTTATTATTTACTCTTACCCAAATTAGTGCTCGATACTACTCCCACAACACTCAATATGCTCATATACTCAACCAAATCAATTCATTCAAATCATCTCATCTACTCTCATTGGACTCTCATCAATCTCCATCTCATCTCAAATATCAACTCTTTTATTTAGAAAAAAAACATACTTTCAGACTCAATTACAATCAATGCTCATGCTCAAATTAGTTTCTTTTTGTAAAACATGCTTTCAAAAATATTCACATCTCATCAAAGCTTTCTATATTTTAATAAATCTCCATCTCATCTCAATCGTCAACTCTTTTATTTAGGAAAAAACATATTTTTAGACTCATTTACAATCACTGCTAATGCTCAAATTAGATTCATTCAGTAAAACATGCTTTCAAAAATATTCTCATCTCATCAAAGATCTTTCTCAATTTAAATCAATCATAAAAGACCTCAGACTCATTTAGACTCAATAATATATATATATATATATATATATATATATATATATATATATATATATATATATATATATATATATATCATTTTAGTTCAATTCACTCTCTTCATCAATGCCTGAAAGTCATCATTCTTACTCAAAAATATACATGTCCAAGTCATATTCATCCATCAATTGAGGTTCATAGGAAAGTAGCCATGAACAACAATTACAATCTATTGAGAGATAGTAAACAACGATAATCTCAATGAATAATTATACATAACTTAATAGAAGAAGAATTAACTCATGAACTCAATGTATATAAGGACTCAAACTGAACTCTAGACTCAATCTCGACTCAATAAAGATGTAGGTAATGTGGAAGAACTTAGTCCAACATTTGGATAATCCTTAAATACCTAAAAATCAAAGGAACGATCGTGATTTGAAGAAATTACTTGAAAACCTTAAACCCTAGCTTTCTTTCTTCTCTCCAATCGTTTCTCTCAAAAGTTATATGTGTGAATGAGTGGAAAATCCCATTTTGGTATTTTAAGGGACTTATTTCTTGTCCCTAAATATGTAGGGTTCAATTGGAAAAAATGGATAAAGACCAGAATGTCCTTCATTAAAGATTAAGTGGGACACCTTCCCGGGAGGCCACCACGACCTGTGGAGCTTACCATAATCCGTGGTGATGGTCATGGTCCTAAAACTTACGCTAGATTGGGAGAGGTGGCTACCCCGAAGACCACTAAGTCTATGGTACTCACCATGGGTCATGGTCCTCCTACGTGGTCCTCTCCTTCCTTAAGGGTCTTGGTGGTCAAGTTCACATATGGCTTCACAGTCCGTAGTACGCACCACGGGCCGTAGAGCCCTCTGCGTACCTTTCCCCTTTTTCCCCTAATCAAGGACACCACCACAGAGACATTCTTGTTTTCTTCTAAGATTAACTTCCCACTGTCAAAATATGTATTATTCAAGTATTAGCGGATCTCCTCATATAGACATGTGTATTCATAAGTTTGTGTCTGAGTTCCTCTAACATAGTAATTATTGACTTATGTTTAGGACCGACTATCCAAGGATAAAAGGGTTTTAGACATGTTATTTTCAAAACATCACCGTTAGAAGATGTAGGGAAAAAAACTCCCTGCACCAAAGTTTTTTGTTGCATGCTAGTAGCTCTTCACATATATCTTCATCAGATTTTGCAAATTCATGCTTAAACTTCACTTCAAATTAAGCCTTAGCACATAGCCAAAATTGATTCCTTCTTTCTCCTCCAATTATTGGACCAATTAGACCATATATGTCCAACACACATCCTTTGCTCTGCATTAGGTAAAGCTCTTGAATAGTTTGAATAAGAACCTAAAAAATATAAAAATTAGAAAGAATTTCTCAAACACTATAAAATAAAATAAAGAAGTGAGTTGTAAAGAATAATGATCATCGAACGAGTACCTTTTGACAATCTAAGTATCATTAAGCCAACACCACCTTCTTACTCCAAATATGAAATCAAATATTCAATGAACCAAGTCCAAGAATGTTTAGTCTCTTAATCAACAACAACCCGTGCTGCGGGAAACATTTGGTTGTTCCCATTTTCATCAACAGCTATTAGTAACTCACCTTTACATAATCCCTTCAAAAAGCATTTATTGAGTCCAATAATTTTCCTCAATCCTTCTGACCAACCCCTTTTAAGTTCATCAACACATATATAAGAATACACAAACAAGTCATTTCTAGGTATTGTATCCTTCTTTGTCCTAACCTAACAAGAACATTGTAATGACCTTGAAGATTATTTTTGATATTTTAAATAAAATTACCATTTTATCCCTTCTATTAGTTTTTTTGAATCACTTTTGATTGGGTACGAAAGCTGGGTTTTGGAAAGCTTGTGAAAAATTATGGTTTTGCCAAAGAAATGAGTTTTAAAGTCTTAAGTTTTCAAATTTATAGTTGGAGTCATTTGAAGTTTTGAGTCTCCGAATCGAATTTTGTTGATTCCATCAGTCCCAAAATGTGGAAATTGGTCTAGAAAAGTGGTCAGAACCAGATTTGGAGTTGAAATATGGATTTTAGGTCCGAAGTTTGAAATTTAGTTAAATTTTGACTTTGGTCAATATTTGGGGTTCGGGTGCTCGAAATTAATTTTTGATGGTTCCAATAGTTTTGAGAGGTGATTCTAATGCTAGAAATGGATTTGTTGTAATATTTAGAGGTACCGAGGGTATTTTGGATATTTCAAGCACTAAAGCTAATTTAGTTGCAACTTATCAAATATCACGTCAAGGACACCTCAAATTCCGATTCCAATGACTCCATTGAGTCTGGAACATTGAACTTAGTAGAGTTGCATATATGGTTTGTGTACATGGGGTTCTAAATGAATCTCGAGCATCTCAACTCCAATTTACTCAATTTATGACTATGAAGCCTTTATCAAATGCCAAGAGGGTGCTGAGACAAGCCCACGACTACCCCAAAGAAATTACCTAAAAGAATAAATGAATTAAATTGATTCCTCTAGAAGCAAGGAGGTCTCGCCACTATTAGAAAAGAAATGGATCTTCAGCGGAGCACCTATTGATGATCCCAAGCACCTTTACCTGTATCATAAAATGATGCAGACCAAATAGTGTCAGTATATGTGAGTATGTAAGATAGTTGGAAAGGAATACAATCAACAATACTAAACCTCATGCAATTCAACTCAAAGGACTTACTCTGAAATGACTCAACTCAATAAGCATGCAAGTTTAAAAATAAACGGTGCTTTGAAAATAGAGTCAATGATATGCAACTCAACCAAATCAACCATTCATTTTAGGGAGTTTTTCTTGCAGACAACCATCACTTATGAGCTAGTGATGATATAACACTTTGCACTGCCATTACCCCAGTCATCCAATATATTGCCAGGGTAAGGGTTGATCAACCTCATTCGATCCACCATCAATAAAAGCCCATGGTTTTCGTACTAGAGAGGGATGGTCTTTATCCTACACTGACTACGTAGTTTATGATATTCGAGTTATTATTTACTCTTACCCAAATTAGTGCTCGATACTACTCCCACAACACTCAATATGCTCATATACTCAACCAAATCAATTCATTCAAATCATCTCATCTACTCTCATTGGACTCTCATCAATCTCCATCTCATCTCAAATATCAACTCTTTTATTTAGAAAAAAAACATACTTTCAGACTCAATTACAATCAATGCTCATGCTCAAATTAGTTTCTTTTTGTAAAACATGCTTTCAAAAATATTCACATCTCATCAAAGCTTTCTATATTTTAATAAATCTCCATCTCATCTCAATCGTCAACTCTTTTATTTAGGAAAAAACATATTTTTAGACTCATTTACAATCACTGCTAATGCTCAAATTAGATTCATTCAGTAAAACATGCTTTCAAAAATATTCACATCTCATCAAAGATCTTTCTCAATTTAAATCAATCATAAAAGACCTCAGACTCATTTAGACTCAATAATATATATATATATATATATATATATATATATATATATATATATCATTTTAGTTCAATTCACTCTCTTCATCAATGCCTGAAAGTCATCATTCTTACTCAAAAATATACATGTCCAAGTCATATTCATCCATCAATTGAGGTTCATAGGAAAGTAGCCATGAACAACAATTACAATCTATTGAGAGATAGTAAACAACGATAATCTCAATGAATAATTATACATAACTTAATAGAAGAAGAATTAACTCATGAACTCAATGTATATAAGGACTCAAACTGAACTCTAGACTCAATCTCGACTCAATAAAGATGTAGGTAATGTGGAAGAACTTAGTCCAACATTTGGATAATCCTTAAATACCTAAAAATCAAAGGAACGATCGTGATTTGAAGAAATTACTTGAAAACCTTAAACCCTAGCTTTCTTTCTTCTCTCCAATCGTTTCTCTCAAAAGTTATATGTGTGAATGAGTGGAAAATCCCATTTTGGTATTTTAAGGGACTTATTTCTTGTCCCTAAATATGTAGGGTTCAATTGGAAAAAATGGATAAAGACCAGAATGTCCTTCATTAAAGATTAAGTGGGACACCTTCCCGGGAGGCCACCACGACCTGTGGAGCTTACCATAATCCGTGGTGATGGTCATGGTCCTAAAACTTACGCTAGATTGGGAGAGGTGGCTACCCCGAAGACCACTAAGTCTATGGTACTCACCATGGGTCATGGTCCTCCTACGTGGTCCTCTCCTTCCTTAAGGGTCTTGGTGGTCAAGTTCACATATGGCTTCACAGTCCGTAGTACGCACCACGGGCCGTAGAGCCCTCTGCGTACCTTTCCCCTTTTTCCCCTAATCAAGGACACCACCACAGTACCTTTCCTATAGAAATGGAACCTTCATCAAGTTTTGAATTAGAAGATTTCTCAGTAACTATATAGCCAAAAAATCGGGCCATAAAGAGGAGTATGGCCCATGAAGGGTCTCATGGTATGCTCCTGGTGCAATTTCTCTAATTTCCTAGAGTTAGTTAAGGCTAGAAACTGTGGGGGTGTTATAATATCTCTCCTTTGGGATAATTCATCCCCGAATAATGACCAAGCTAGGAATCCACTGAAGGCACGAATGCAAAAAAAGAACTCATATACTCAAACAATCAAACAGTCACTATACGGACTTAAGAATACATATCATATACACAAACTCGGAATGAACATCAAATCAAAGATAGGAAAGAGGAACATTACCATCATTATCATCATTAGAAGTATGAATAGATGCATGTACTTGGTTTTCATATCTTCTTCGGTTTTCTATGTAGCCTCCTCAAAAACCGATTTTTCCATAGGACTTTGACCGAAACAACCTTTTTGTTTCTCAATTTATGAACCTAACGATCAAGAATTTGAACTATAATCTCCTCATAAGTCAAACTCTCTTTAATGAAAATGTTATCAGTGGGGATAACAAGTGAGGGATATCCCAAACACTTCTTAAGAATAGAAATATAGAACACTTGATGAACAATATCTAACTCTGGCAGAAGCTCCAATTCATAGGCAACAATGCCAACTCTCTTCATAATATAATAATGACCAATGTAACGCGGATACAACTTCCCTTTCTTCCCAAAACTCATAACTTCTTTCATGGGTGAAACTGTCAAATACACCCTATCATTCACCTCAAACTCCAAGTCTCTTCTCCTAACATCAGTATAGGACTTCTATCGACTTTGAGTAGTCTTTAGCCTATGTTGGATGTTCTTTAACTTCTCTATAGCTTGATGAACTAATTTTTGCTCTATTAACTCAGCTTCACCAACCTCATACCAACTAATTAGCGATCTGCATCTCCACTTATAAAAAACCTCACACAGGCCCATCTAAATACTCGAATGAACATTGTTATTGTATGAAAACTCAATAAGTGGACCATTGTCATCCCAATTTCTCTTGAAATCAATGATCCAAGCCCTCAAAATGTTCTTAAAAGTCTAGATGGTACGCTCTTCCTGACCATCTTTCTGTGGGAGGAAAGTAGTACTAAAATTTACCTTTCAACCCAAACCTTTCTAGAACGAATTCCAAAACTGTGTAGTAAATTGAGTACCTTTGTCTGAGATGATGGACAAGGGAACTCCGTTCATCATGACTATCTCTTAAATATACAATATCGCATAATCCCTTGTTAAGTTTATAGTCTTAATGGAAAAGAAATGACCTGATTTAGTCATCCTATCCACAATCACCCAAATTGAATCATGCTTCTTGCGAGATTGTGGTAAACTTGTGATAAATTCCATGTTGACTATTTCCCACTTCCATTCTGCAATCTAATTATTTTGAGCCACACCATAAGGCCTTTGATGCTCAATTTTAAATTATCGGCAGTTCGAGACTTGGACATAAACTCTGCTATCTCTCTCTTTATTTTATTCCACCAATAAACTTTTCTTAAGTCATGGTACATCTTTGTAGAACCTAGATGGATAGATTACCTAGAGTTATGGGTCTCTACCATGATCCTCTCTAAAATACCATCAATACTTAGAACTCACACTCTGCCTTGGTACCTCAATACTCCATCTCCCCCTTTTGCAAAAGCCATAACCTTTTGCTTTTGAACATCATCTTTCAACTACATTAGGATGGAATATTTGTCTTGCTTTTCCTTCACCTCAGCAACTAGAGATGATTCAGCCCTATTTTGAGTAATGGCACCACCTTCACTGGAGTCAATAAGCTGGACTCCAAAATGTTTAAGTCTATATACCTCCTTAGCCAAATCCCTTTTTTCCTTTCTCAACATGAGTAGTGCTCTCCATAAATAACCTTCTAAGAGCATCAACAACCATATTAGCTTTACTTGGAGAAGTATGCACAGTGCAGTTTGCGAGAGAGGCTGAGAGACTAGTTCACAATATTAGTGTAGGGACCGATGATAGTTACAGAGTATGAATCTTAGTTCCATAAGTTATCCAAGCATGCTACCATGATTATGTCGATAGAGGAGGAGTGGGTGTGTCAGTTTGTTAGAGAGTTGTCTATTCCTCTGAGGTTGGCTATAAAGCAGATAGTTGCATCGGGCTATTTATTCTTGTAGATAGTAGACCATGCCCATACTATTGAGGCTATACATCGTAAGGCCTACGAAGGCAGCGATAAGAGGCCTTCGGCAGAGGTCATCCCTAATAGTATCCACCTAGTAGACCAATTTAGGCAATATTATAGCTTACCGATAGTGGCAATAGGTGCAGGTGGTCAGAGCGGGCAGCCTTCGGGTCAGTCTTCTCAAGGTCAGACTTCTAGGTATTTAGGCCGTGGTGGCTATTGAAGTTTAGATAGGACATCACAAGGAGGTTCATTTAGAGATTTATGCTATGAGTATGGTGTGATAGGCCATTTTACTTAGAAATGTCCTACTATTTGCCATCGCAGATGCCAAAGTCAGCAGGTCTATAAGTAAAGGTATACAGGGTGGAAAAGGTAATTCTTAGGGTATTAGGAGTGGTGCCTAGGCAGGACAGACATGTGCTAGAGGTTGACGTAGTTATATGTATGCTTTTTTGGGTAAACCGGAGGTGGAGGCATCGAATGCTATCTTTCAAGGTATGATCTCCATCTCTCATCAGCCTGCCTATGCTTTAGTTGATCTAGGGTCTACTTACTCGTATGTGTCCTTTCGTTATTTACTCAATGGGATGTTTGATGTGATCAATTTCTTGTGTCTATATATGTAGCTACCCCCATAGGTGATTCTTTAGGAGTAGATCAAGTGTATCAATTCTGTGTGGTGACGATTGTAGAGTGTGATACTAGAGCACTCTTTATTGTGCTAGACATGGTTGAATTTGACTTGATTCTAGGTATGGATTGGTTTTCTACTCATCATGTTGTTTTGGATGGCTTCTACAAGATTGTTACCTTATTAATGCTCGATATTTCTCCAATCGTATGGGCAGGTGTGGCTAATCATCTGCCGTGTGGTGTGATCTACTTCCTCAGGGCTCAGTGGTTAGTAGGGAAGTGGTGTCTAGCCTATCTTGATTATGTCCATAATACCAGTGCTGACACTCCTTCTATTAATTTTATTTATGTGGTCCGAGAGTTTCCTGATGCTTTCTTTCTAATTTGCCAATCTTCCTCCAAAGTGTGATATTGATTTTGGCATTGATGTTGAGCCGGGTACATAGCCAGTCTCTATTCTACCATACAAAATGGCTCCAGTTGAGTTGAGAGAGCTTAAGGTACAACTCTAAGATTTCTCGAGTAAGGGGTTTATCAGGTATAGTATGTCTCCTTAGGGTGCTCCTATTTTGTTCGTGAAAAAGAAAGATGGTACCTTACATATGTGTATCAATTACATGCAGCTGAATAAGGTGACTATCAAGAATAGGTACCCAATGCTATAAATTGATGACTTATTTGACCAGCTCCAGGGTGCAGCAGTGTTCTCTAAGATAGACTTAAGATTGGGGTATCACCAGTTGAGGATTAGAGAGGCAGATATCCCAAAGATTGCTTTTAGGACTCGATTCAGCCACTAAGAGTTCCTATTCATGTCTTTCGGGTTAACTAATGCCCCACAGTATTCATGGATTTGATGAACCGTGTGCTCAGCCCCTACTTGGACTTCTTCGTTATCATATTCTTTGATGACATTCTAGTCTACTCTGGAAGTAGAGAGCAACATGAGCGGCACCTAAGGATATTCAGATCCTGCAGGATCAATAATTGTATGCCAAATTCCCTAAGTGTGAATTTTTTCTTGAGTCTTTGGCATTCTTGGGGCACTTATGTCTAAGGATGGGATTATGGTAGATCTGGCGAAGATAGCAGTAGTTGACTTCATCTCTGATTCTTACCCTTCCTATTGAGGGAAAGGTATTTATAGTTTATTATGATACTTCAGATGATGTCTTGGTTTGTGTTCTGATGTAGAAGGGTAGAGTTATTGCATATGCCTCAAGGCAGCTAAAGGTGCCTGAGCGAAACTACGCCACACATGGTATGGAGTTGGGGATGGTAGTCTTTGCATTGAAGATTTGGAGTCATATTTGTATGGTCCCCATTGTAAGATCTGCACTGACCACCATAGTCTTCAGTATATCTTCAGCCAGAAAGACCATAATTTGATCCACCTAGGTGGTTGGAATTACTGAAGAACTATAATGCCACTACTCTCTATTACCCGGGCAAAGCAAATGTAGTAGCAAATGCTTTTAGCTAAAAAGCGGTGAGTATGGGAATTTTGGCATTCTTATCAGTTAAGGAGCGGCCTTTAGCTTTGGACATTTAGTTCTTAGCTAACCAAATGGCTTATTTTGATATTTCTGAGCTGGACAATGTACTAGCTTGTGTAGAGGTTAGGTCTTCCTTGATGGAGCAGATTCGGGCACAGCAGTTTGATGATCCATAGCTGAGGGTGATTTATGATAGAGTACTCAGTAGAGAGCTAGGAAGGAGACCTTAGATTTGGAGGGCATTTTGAAGATTAAGAGTCGTATCTATGTTCCTAGAATTGGAGATTTAGGCTCATGCTTGAAGAGTCCCATCATTCCAAATATTCAATTTATCCAGGAGTGGAAAATATGTATCTGACCTACGAAAGCATTACTGGTGGTGTGGGATAAAGCGAGACATTTCTGCTTTTGTGGCTAGGTGCTTAAACTATCAACAGGTTAAGTTCGAGCATTGGAGGTTGGGTGGTTTGACCTAATGGTTACCCATTCCAGAGTAAAAGTAGGAAAGGATAGATATGGACTTTGTATTGGGTTTACCATGAACCTCCAGATGTTTTTATTCTATTTTGGGTCATTGTAGATCGATTGACTAAGTTTGCTCACTTCTTACTGGTCTAGACTACCTACACTTCAGTGAGGTTGGCTCAGATTTACATCCGAGAAGCGGTCCAATTATAGGGGGTGCTAGTATCTACCATTCAAACTGTGATACTTAGTTCACTTCACATTTTTGGGGTCTATACCCGAGTCAAGCTCAACATAACATTCCACCCCAGACTGATGTTCAGTCAGAGAGGACTATTTAAGTTTTGGAGGACATGCTATAGTCTTATGTTATTAATTTTGGAGGTTAGTGGAATCAGTCCTTATCTTTGGCAGAGTGCGCATATAATAACAAGTACCATTCGAGCATCCCCATGGCACCTTTTGAAGCATTATATTATAGAAGATGCTGACCCACAATGTGTTGGTTTAATACTTTTGTGGTTAGGCCTTGGGGCATTGATTTACTGTGTGATTTGATGGACAGAGTTTGATCTAGAATAGACTCTGTGCTGCCCATAGTAGGTAGAATAGTTATGTTGATCGAAGGGTTCGGCCTTTGGAGTTTATGGTTGGAGACCAGGTATTCCTGCGAGTGCCGCCCATGAAGGGAGTGATGAGATTTGGGAGGAGGGGTAAGCTTAGCCCCAGGTTCATTATCCCTTTTGAGATCCTGAGGCGGGTAGGAGAGGTAGCTTATGAGTTTGCTTTAGCCCCAACACTTTCAGGTGTTCACCCTGTATTCCATGTTTTTATGTTGCGGTGGTACATTCTAAATGAGTCTCACATGCTTCAGTGGGAATCGGTTCAGTTTGATGAGTCTTTAGCATTTGAGGAGGAGCCTGTGGCTATTTTGGACAGGCAGGTTAGGAAGTTAAGGTCTAAGGAGATCCTGTCGGTGAAGGTCTAGTGGAGTCATTGTCCGTTCTAGAAGGCTACTTGGGAGACCGAGCAGGACATGCGGCCCGGTATCCTTATCTTTTTGAGCCACCAAGTGTCTTTCC
Source organism: Solanum dulcamara (assembly GCF_947179165.1). Classification (NCBI taxonomy): domain Eukaryota; kingdom Viridiplantae; phylum Streptophyta; class Magnoliopsida; order Solanales; family Solanaceae; genus Solanum; species Solanum dulcamara. The sequence continues at coordinate 45,366,928 of NC_077248.1, read as the reverse complement.
ATCCTTGACTTTCAGGATGAAAGTCCTTTTAATAGTGTATGTTGTCATGACCTCCAAGGTCATATGCAGAAAATATCAATAATGCCTCACAGGTCCAACATATATATATATATTCATATCACACCATAGCCACACAGGGCTTTCAATATCATCTTATATCGCAGCCACACATGGCTTTCAATACCAATAATAGTATAAAAATAATGGATTTACCTCGTATGTCCAACTCCAGACCGCATTTGTTGCACTTTCCTGTCTACTTTTCCCTTCAGTTTTCGACTTTACATTTTAATTTTTTCTTCAATACCTTACCCAACAGATATCTTTTGTGCCTTTACTTACCTGCGTACTTCGTAACTTCTCATGTCGTCAATTACTTCCTTCTGTTGATGTCATCCTTCTGTTAAGATCCAAGGTTAGTATAAGGAGTTTTCCTATGACTCGGATCTATAGAACGATCTTCGATGTGAAAAAAAAGGTAATATCCTAAATGTCCTATAGCTTCCTATTTATAGATGAGGCACGCAACACATCGATAATCAAGACTCTACCAGACACGGTCTGCAGATAATCCAAGGATGAACTACTCGGATACCACTTCTATCATGACCCAACCTTATAGGCCACTACTGGGGTCCAACCTGAACCCTCGTATACACATTTATCAGTTGTGGTCAAGTCAAACTATAAACAACATAGTAGTATGCATCAGAACCCTATTGGATGATAATATTTCCATAAACCTGTAGCCTCTTTTATTTGTATCACATCATGAAAGGGCACGTAAGCTGATAAGGCTTCCACAACATAATAACACGTATAATACATCATATAGACCCAGCTGAACCAAACTGACATCCACAACCCACATACACATGTCTGCAGACCTTTAAAAATATTAATGACAACATATGACAGGATAGGGCCCCCGCCGTAGCCCTGAATAAACAAAACAATTATACACATCAGCAGTCAGTGTAAAAATCAAGCTCCGATATAATAGAGCCTCTTCCAGCTGAGCAAAATGGAATCCTAAGGTGACAGACTCTCAAATCCTGTATCTATACCTGTGGGCATGAAACGCAGCTCCCCGAAGAAAGGGGGTTAGTACAATATATGTACTGAGTATGTAAAACATAACATAATATAATTGGAAGCATATCTGAAATAGAGAAGCAGGGGATAAAATATCAAATCAGAAACCTGTACCTGTACCCTGTGAATCATAAAACATGCATGCTCAAATTATACAATATAGCCAGCCCTATCAGGGATCCGGTGAATCATATATGTACGACCATCATAGACCCGGCACCATCACCACCTTATTACAACACATCATCACATATATACATACGTACCCGGCTCTCTAGTGAGGGACTCAGTGAGTTTTTCATGTCATTGCGTTATCATATCCTTGTATAGTGTACCCTTTTAGTGAGGGACTCAGTGGATAATACAGTAAACTATGCACATCTACATACCTCGGCCCGGTACTTGGTGATAGAAGGGTTACAGTATGCATTAGTAGAGTAGTGAGTAACCATATGCAATTTAAAATATTATCAGAGACTTGACCGTATAAGAAGATTAAACTTTCGTCTTAGGACTTGAGTATAGTGTAGTCATCTCGAGTGCCCTCTAAATGCCATTATGGGCTATATCAATTGTAATCTCGGGGACCCTAGACATGTATTAATATAAGGCCAAAATGCTTATGGAACCAGAACACTTGTTATCATATAGTTTTTAAGACTTGGAGCCTGTACATTTGGTACCTCTTTAACATATAGAGGTTTCCAGGGAAATAGTTCAACTACTATAGGAGTTCAATATTTAGAAGTAAATAATAGATGCTTAAGAATTGAATTACCCCCACATTTCATATACAACCCACTTAAGACTAAGAATACCAAAAGGAAAGAAAGATAACTTTACATACTTATGCCAAAAATATGCAAAGAGGAAGCTTCCCATACCACTTACGAGTTACTCTTTATCACAATCGCCTCTTCATCCTTTGAACCTATTCAACACGGAATAAATATGAATATCAACAACCCTTGAATTTTCAACATCTTAAGTTGCACCCAAGTATTCATAGAACTCATTTTTTGCTCGTCTTCTCAGCTAGTTCTTTAGTTAAGGCGTTACCGGAAATCGGGCAGTACTTCTCCTATAACATGCCCTATCTGAATTTTCAATTACATCCCTAAGTACTAAATCCAACCAAAAACAATAAATTGAATCTCATATACACACAAAACATGGAAACATTACACCACACAAGCTCCAAAAAACTTGCTGAAAATTATGATACCAAAATAGGGTTCCTAGCTTTCATTTTGCAACACTTTTAACCATACAAAAAGGAGGGTCGGGTGGATGAAAACAGAATCACCCACACCTATTTTAGGCCATGTTCCATCCCTGCAACACACCACCACACACCTGCAGTAGGACCCCACACGCACAAAGCCTTATTTTGATTATAATTTAACTATAACGACTCCAATTTAGTTTACTTCTAATGTCGAGCATTTATACGACATTATTACACTTAAAGACATATAAAAGGTGTATAATACAACCTATAAATACACCATAAACTTCAAATTGTAAGGAAAGACCTTACCTTATCCGAAATTGGCCAAAACTTGCCTCAGAAACTTTTCTAACGCAGTTAACAAATCGTGGCTTCTTGCTATCCATTTGGTGCTACTCCAAACCATGATTTTATTCTATTAAAACCTCCATATTATCTTGGTATACCCTAGATAATTAATTTATATAACAAAATCGGTACTTACCTCTTTTTCTTCCCTAGGTCATCACCTTTTCCTCTCTTAGTTTAGGGTTTTTGTTCCTTGTCTTTGCTGAAGTTTTTGGATAAGGAATAAGACTAAGAGTCATTTAAAAAGTAGATATATGTTGCCTTATGGGGTGACACATGTCATCCCTAAGGGCGACACATGTCCAGCCCCCATTGGGCCAACACATACATACTGCCAATTAGGAGATGCCACATGGCAGTGGGGTCCACCCCCCAAGTAGGTGGGTCACCTTCTGCTATGTGTTACCTCCCTATGCTTCCACATGTCATTCTCTCTTCCTCCTCGTGGTTTCATAATCTCATCTTATTTTAATAACCTATGTAATCTATGCTATGTAAGCTTGGTATGTACTCAAGTGGCTTAAGTATGTAAGACTTCTAAATTAATAGCTTACATAGGTAAGTTGAGTCCTACGACTCATTATTTGTCCTCCAACTCCTTCCGACTTCTCATAACCCTATTTCCAACCTTCCCTACTACAAGGTATCACATTCTTCTTTCTTTAGAGTTATTTGATGTGTGTGGACAGTAGGGGTCACATAGCCATTTTCAAGAAGTTCAGGAACAATTTTCAAGGTGCAAAAGTGCAGGGTATAACATTTCTGTGCTTTTGCTTATTTTTACCATGTTACCCCTTCCCTAGCTCTTTTATAGCTCTTATATGATGTTGGATGGGAGGTACGCTCCGCGAGGTGGTTTGGTGAGTTTGTGCAAGATTTTCTCTTTTTAGAAGATTTAAGTGAAAAGAGTTGACTTTAGTCAACATCTCGAGATTCGGGTGTTGGATGGGAATTTCAATGGTTCCATCAACTCCGAAAAGTCCATTTTTGTCTAGAAGAAAGGTCTATTTGGGTTAAGGAGTCTTCATTTTGAGTTTGTGTGGTTTTGCCATTTTAACTTTAAGATTTGGCCAAGTTTGACTTCGGTCGACATTTTGAGTAAACTTGCTTGAATGAAAATTTTGTAAGCGCGATTAGCCTCAAAATATTGAGTTTGGTCTAGAGAGACCTTTGGTTTGGTTCCCAAGGTTCTTGAAGTGAGCTTTTGGCTATTTGAGTTGGTTAATATTTCAACAAGATGACCTCGTTGGTCATTTCATCAATTATGTTGAGTCTAGAATGTCGTTTCCAGTTGGGTGGCATAGTTCATTTGCGCTGATGGGGTTTTGAATAAATTTTGTACCCCCATCAAAGAAAATTCAAGTCCTTAAACTTCAACACCAGCTGAACTACTGGTGTTGGGCCTTTTACTCATCGCGTTCGCGACCCAGGGGTCCGCGATCGCTAATCCATGAAAATTTGGGCATCGTGATCACGTGGTTGACCATCACGATTGTGATGGATTAGTTATGGCCCAATTCGCGATTGCGAAGGGGAAATTTCACTTATTTAACTAAATACATCATACCCATTCCAACAGCTAAGTCCCATTTTGGGACTTAGTAAAATTTCAATATTGAGAGATCCTTTTCGTCTTTTTTGATGAATCTTGTTCTGCTAAGTTGGAAATTCTTATGGGGACATTTTGAGACCCTTTCTCATTCTAAAAAAACCTGTAAGTCTCACGTACATTTGTTGTTTCCTTGCATTTTTTGCTATTCTAGGGCTTGAAATTGGTTGGGGGAGGGGGGTTGTGAGCTCTTTCAATGCTCAAAATCGACCCATTTTTGGAGTACAAGTTCCTTAAGCTATTTGTGAACTTGTGATGGAGTTTTCTTTTTGATTTTGTGCGCGGATCCTAATGTCTAATGTTGACTCAATTTTGGTTCTATTTTTAATTATAGTAATATGGGTATCTTTGGCTTTGTTTTGATGTGTTCTTCGATAATTTGATAGAGTGGCATCGTTCGGAGGCGGTCAGGAAAGGAAAAGCTTTGGTTTATCATTTTTTGTACGGTTTTGACCTTGAGATAGGTTATAGCTTCCTCTTGTTAGACTTGGCTTGGTAAAATTAATATATTTTCAGTCGTAACGTGTGATTAGATTGGTGATTTAGGTGTTGATACCCATTGAGAAATTTTGAGTCGATGATCATCGTTAGTAACTAGTTTGAGTTTTAGCCCTTGGAGCCCTAGTCTAGGTGCTATCTTGACTTGTTTGCATCACTTAGAATCCTTAGAATTGCCTCTAGGTGATTTGAGCTTAAGATGTTGCTTGTTTGACATGTTTGGTTTCAGTTTTCCTCTTGTTGTGATTTTGCTTATACTTATGTCTTGTTTGCTTTTGGCATTGAAATGTTGGGCCTTGAGGTCGTGCTTTTGGTACACCAGAGTCTTAGGTTAGTGAATTGATGTCCTTGGCGGGATTTTACCCAACTTGACTGAAATGTGATTTGACATATTACTTGCCTAGATTACATCGCCGATGATTAAAAATCTTTTAAAGAATAATAAACGATGAGACTAAGATTTTGGTTGATGAATAAGTATAAGGAATTTAAGGAAATACCGATGATATTTTATTTATGGCATTTCATTATTTGACGAGCTCGAGGTATGATTTCGAGTGGCCTTTTTATTAACCTTGGGCTACACTATTATATTCATCATTGATAAGCTCGAGGTGTAAATTCCGGATGCCCATTGACATATATTTTGGGTTATTATTTTGATATCGATGAGCTCGGGGGTTATTCCGGGCGCTCCATGATATTTTTGGAAGTATTGTTCCATATCTACTAGTTTACATTTATGCATCCTTCCAATATTTTGTGAGTGGAGACTATTAATGTGATTACCTAATTGATTGGATTTACTTGACCATTACATGATCTTCTTGTACCCTCTTTCCTCGTAATCGTAGTTTTATGCTTCTCTACTTTTATTATTAGTATCATCGTATTGTTTATTATATATTAGTTTTTTCTGAGGTCATTCAGCCTATGATGCCTACTGAGTACCCCGTGTTTTGATTCTCATACTACACTTTTGCATTTTTTTGAGGCAGTTCCCAGTGTGAGACACCCCAGTGCGTGCCTGATCATCCTTAGCGGTACCAGTTCTGGACTGTAGTGAGCTTCCAGCATTCAGAGACTTGCTATATTCCTTCATTTGTATTGACTTGTATTTTGCACTTTGGACAGTCAGTTCTATATTATATATTGATATTGTCAGCTTTTGTACTTAGTAGCTCATGAATAGGTGACACCAGGTCCAGAGTTCGTTCTAGTTTTTGGTCACTTTCGGGACTTTTTGTATATTTTGTATCATATTTATATATCTATACCTTGGTCCAATATCTCTTTCTATAATAGTCTTTCTTCCGCTTTCTTATGATATTTGTTTAATTTAATTAAATTAATGTAAACTTCCGCTTGAGTGAGGTTTGAATTGCCTACTCGGGGGTTATAGTAGACGCCTTCATGGACCGGATTCGGGTTGTGACAGAACTTTGGGGGTGTTACACCCATAAACTGACTCATTACCCTGCATTTGGCTCTATAACAGATAGCATATTCTACATACAAACGTAATTTATCCTTTATCAACTCCTGAATCTCCTAAAGTTTTACGTTTGGTTGAGATGCAATCCTATCTTGAAATTTATATGCAATGTACTCAGAAGTACACAATTTTTTCTTGTTTATTTGGTAGTGTAGTGATGAAATGGGTGGTACTTCTTCATAATAAAGTCACCAGAATTCAGTGCTTGCATATATCTCCCATTTGCATAGTATTTTATTTTTACATTTGACTCTAACTATGTGGTTCTCATTAGGCTTAAGTTTGAGTTGCATTTTTTTTCTCTACAACATAAGATTGCATAGCTTTTCTAAACTATACAACACTCTCAAGTTCAAATATAATTATCTGACAACCAGGACCAAACCTTAATTTTCTACTCTTTCGTTTAGCCGATAAGTCGGCTCTTCTTTGATATAGAACATTCAACTCATATTTACTGACATCACTTCCAATATCTGAGTACTATAGTAGTCCTCGTCTTCCCCCAATCTTACAACATACTTATCCCTTTTATTTGGCATGTTATTAATGTTATTAAAACCTTTTTCTACTCCAGACTCCCCTAGCTCAACCTCTAGTGCTGGAACAGACACCTTACTCTTTTGATGATGATGATTTTTTCTTATTCTTTCTGTTCTAAATGCTCTTAGATCCTTATCTAACTCACTATCATCTTCCTCAGGTATAACATCTAATTCAGACTCACTACTGACTAGATTTGCAGGCAAATCTCTATCATCTTGCTCAGGTATAACATCTTCCTCTACATTAGTATTTTCATCTCCTATATCTATTGTTTCTTCATCCTCGGTCATATATGAATTGATTTTTGCATCTCTAGCAATAGGTTGAGGGTTTACAGGAGTTTATTGAGCAATAAGTTTAGGGTGTACAGTAATTTGTTCGGAAATAAGTTGAGAGTTTTCACCTAATGCATCCCTAGACCCTTTATTTATTGAATTTTCACTATTTTGGACCACCCCAATCTCACTTAAAAATCCAAATGGGAGTCTTCCTTCCACCAAAATGGATTGTTTAACAAGATGGCTAATAAACAAATCTAAAAAAAAGCACCATGCTTAAGGTGAGATACAATATTTAAAATTTGTTTGTCATTTTCCAACAAAACAAATTTATTGGAATTAGAGTTAAATACATATAAACCCCCAACATATGCATACCCTATATCCTTTGTATAACAACTTAATTCAACAAAGGAAAAAGATCTTTGTCGATAGGAGTTATCTTTAATTCTCTCTCCCAAACATATTTTAGGTTCAGAGCTTTGGTAAAAGTCCTATCATGATGAAATCGAACAAGAATGTATCTTTTGCCATGAATTAGATTTACACTGACATGAAAAAAAAGGCCAAAGAAGAATATCATCAGAAGACTTACTGTGAATTTCAGAACTAAACATCTATGTTTTCTACCAAAAATAGCTTAATGAGAAACACTAAAAAAATAAAAGAAAAAGTTACAAAGCATTAAAAAAACTACAAAGCATGGTTAATCGATTCCCTTACCAGCACCAACCAAAGTTCCTTTTTAACAACAACCAAAACAATTTTTACTTTTAGATGATTTTAGTCTTTAAATGGGAAAAAATCATTGATAATTGCAGAAGGTTTCATCTTCTAAGGGTGAGAATTTGGGGAAGAATTGTTGTTTTAAAAGGTTTCTCTAACGAGTAGGTTATGGAACTTGTTTGTTTTGGAGAAATAATTACCAAAGTCTTTTGGGGGAAAATGTTATACCCCGTACTTTTGTACCTTGAAAGGTTTTTAAGCTTCTTAAAAGTAACCATGTGAGCCGGATAATCTATAACGCTACCAAAAAACTCTAAGGAAGGGAAAATGTGATACCCCATAATAAGGAAGATTGGATATAGGGTTATAAGAATCCGGAAGGAATTGGAGGCTAAGTAGTAAGTCATAGGACTCGACTTACTTGTGTAAGATATTACTTTGGATGTGTTACATACTTAATCTACTTGAGTACATACCAAGCTTACGTAGCAAATATTACATAGGTTCGTAAAGTAAGACGAGATTACGAACCCACGAGGAGGAAAAGAGAGTGACATGGGGCAGCAGCTGGAAGTGCCATGTGGAATCATCTAAATCAAGGTGGTGGGCCCCACATTCCATGTGGCATCCTCTAAGTGAAGGAGGTGATGCATTGGCCCACTAAGGGTTTGACACGTGTCACCACTTAGGGGATGACATGTGTCCCCCCCTAAGGTAGCCTATATATATATATATATATATATATATATTTTATGAGTCATTCTTATCTATAACCAAATTCATTCTTATCTACAAACTTCTAGAGAAAAAAAGAAGAGAAGAGAAACCTTGAGCTAGAGAAGAGAGAGCCACAGGTTGGAGAAAAAAAGGGTAAGTCCTCCAATTTTGTTTTATGAATTAATTATGTAGGGTATACCATGATGATATTAAGGTGTTAGCAATATAAATTTAAGATTTGGGTCAGCACCAAAAGGACAACAAGCAGCCACAAAGTTTTAGTCGCGCTAAAGGAACTTTCGAGGCGAGTTTTGGCTAGTTTTGGCGAGTTTTGGGAAAGGTAAGGTTTTTCCTTTAAAATTGGATTTGATGATGATGTTATGAGGTATATTAAATGTCTTAAATAAGGTTATAAGTGGAAAAATTGCATAAGTATGCTTGACGTTAGAAATGAACTAAATTGAAGTCGTTATAGTTGAATCGAAGTCGGGTAATGTGTTGTGATTGTGGTGCTACAGTTGCAGATGGTTTGATTGCGTGGTGAAGGTATGGAAGGTGTTTTAATAAGGGTGTGGTTGATGCTGGTTTCATCCAATGACCCTCTGTTTCATATTGTTAAAGGTTTTACAAAATAAAGATTAAAAACTCTATTTTGGTATCGTAGTTAAGCGAGTTGTTTGGAGTTTGTATTGTGTAAAGTTGAAGTAATTTACTTGTAAATATGTTGTTGGTTGTTGTTGTTGGTATGTTTGTTGATATTTTGGCCGAGTTGAAATCTTGGGGATGTGGAAGTTATAGTGGAGATGCTGCCCAATTTTCGGTAACTCCGGAGCTAGTAATAAGCTAGTTAAGGGAAATGGATAAGGAAATGATTCTTATGGATACGTGGTTGTAGAGTTAGAAATTGGAAAGTGAAAGGTTATTAATCTTATTATTACTCTCATGTTAAATAGGTTCAAAAGACGACGAGGTGAACGTGGTTAAGAGTAATCCCTAAGAGGTATGTGAAGCTACTTTCTTTCTCTTGGCATGTTTTTTGCATAGGTATGTAAAGCTACCCCTTTCTTCTCTTGACATGTTTTGAGATAAGTATTACTTGATGTATGTTTTGGTGGTTATCCCATCCATAAAGCTCCGAGCATGATTTATAACTCTTATCTACTACCTAATGTTAGAACTTCCATAATAATAAAGCTATGGCTCTCAAGCCTTCTATATGATGGAGAGTAGTAAAAAAATATAAAGCTATCTTCCTTTATTTGTCATGGTCTTTATGAAATAAATATATGATTTTTATATGTTTCCAAGTAAGTTCCTATTCTTAGAGCCACTTGGATTTCCAATGTTTTAGATTTCCAGAGGTTCTATTTTGATGCAATCCATAGTAACATTCAAAAGGTACTTGATATGGCGCTTGTCTTGATTTTTGAATGATATCTCATTTTGATCATTCCATTGAGTCTCAAATATGATTTAAATTATATTTAGTTTCTCACTACTCTACTCGTGGATTCCTCAATATGTCCTTCACTGAGCCCGGGCTAGGAGATATATGATCGTGCGTACTTCTCTGCCTTGTTCGCCGTGCCTCGACGTGAGGGGGAAGGTATACCCTGTACATGGGTTGTGGAGTTATGTTGTGCCATTTACACATATGTTGATATCTGATGATATGATATGGCCATTTGATATGATATGATCTGTTACAAAGATATTCCCTACCCTGGAGTTATGTTGTGCTGTGGCGCCGTTGACGGGATGGAGACCACGTTTTGTTCACTGCTTCCCATAATAGGGACGGATATGACATATGTTTTTCTGCATGCATTATTAGGGGTTGTGATAAGAATTTTGATATTTCTGGATATTTCGCTCATTTGTTTTGTACATTCTGTTCTGGTGATAAATTTATTTACTACAGTCCATGCTTTACATATTCAATATATTTTATGTACTGACCCCCTTTCTTTGGGGGCTGTATTACATGTTCGGAGTTATAGACGTTTGAGTTGCCGATCTACTTGCATAGAACATCCACTCTACTGTTTGACAGTGCTCTCTAGGAAAGGTTGTTCAACCTGGGAATCCTTGAGGCACATGGAGTAGCTTACACTTCATATCAGTTTACAGGGGTCGCAAAAAAGTGGTGGAGATCGGTTATTTCCCGTAGACCTGTTGTTTCCCCTATGATTAGTTGGGAGTATTTTACAAAGGTGTTTCTTGAGAGGTTTGTGCCTTATATCCTCCATGATCAGTATAGAGATAAGTTTGACAGATTGGAGCAAGGATCCCTATCCTTATCTAAGTACAAGGCTCACTTTTATTAGTTCTCTCGTTATGCTATGTCTATATGTATATGTTGGTAAGGGGTACGAACGGGCCCTGTCCCGTCATATGATTATGCTATCGTGTTGTAGAGGTCTGTAGATATGTATTTATGGGTTCTGTATATATTTTGGGCTTTTGTGTTCCGTGACGGCCTTATCGTCTTTCGTGAGCTGCATCTATTTTCGTGTGCAATCTAGTGATCTTAATTAATTTTTATATTTGTTTATTTTGGTAATATGCTAATTTGGGCTAAGGATACGTATGAGTGTCCAACTCAGGTATGAGTTGCGGCCTACGGGATTGGGTCATGACAGAAAATAATTATAAGGATCCATATTAGAGTTGAGTTAATCCTGATTTCATGGAGAAAATAAAATAAATGATAGTATGTAATTTAATACTTTTTACTTTTCTAACACTCACCTAATAATTATGTTATGTAAAAATATTGTATTTAAATGGTACATGAAAATTGAAGTTGAAGGTTAAAAGGGAATAAGGTTGAGTTGGAATGTCAAAATAAAATTAGGGGCAAGTTTAAAGATCTACATATGTGTTTTACCTAAATTGAAACAAAGGAAGTAGATAAATTGTAGGCCACTCCATTTTTTTAAACAGGTCCTATTTAATTTAATTCGTATATCAATATTTTTTGGATTTCACTTTTGATGTCCATTAAAACTCGAATAATTTAAATCCATGGCTCTTAGAGCTCATTGCCCACCTAATAACACTCAGGTGTACTTTTATAATTTCAGGCATAAGTGATCGTTGTCAATAAAAGATACACAACTAAGAGTCAGGGTGGAATCCCACAAGGAATGGCATTTGAAAAGAATTCAAATATGAAGTAGAAAGTGTTCTAACTGGTAAAAGAGTTGAAATAAAAAAAGTGTAACAAAATATAAATTCTGAGTTTCAATTATAAATTAAAAGAGTTTAATAGTCTATCTCTAACAAGATTATTGTTCACAGAGTTTAAACAAGTATAGGAGTGACTTCTAGGGGAGGTGGTAGTTAGAATTATAGTACAAACGAGGTAGACTTACAACTCAATATAGTTAAATATCAATGAGTAGGATAGATTAAACAATCACTCGTTAAGCATTTTTCGATCACTAATTGACTTTCCATGCAAGCTCTGTCAAACCTAAACATGGATGTTGTTACAAATTAACCCAATCCTTAGCACAATTTTCTCGAGAGAGAGAAATTCACAATTGATAAGCATAAATCAAAGACTATTCATTAATTCACCCACATCATATAACCTTCTCAAGCAAATATGAAGATAAAAAGTAGAACTAAGTTTGCAACCCTAACTAATTCATAAATGAACACATGTTGAATTAATAAAACCTATATCAAATTAACAAAGTATTGAGCTAGCATAAAAATCCAAGTTCAGAAATTACAATTTAACTATATTAGCACCCCTCCCCCCCACAAAAAGGATAAAGTTTAGCTACATATTGCAAAATTGAAAGAAATTATACCAAAGTAATTCTCTCCCATTAGTTTCAGCTAAATTTCACTTCAATTTCAAATGCCCAATGCTCAAAATCCCAAACCCAAAAGCAATGTTTAAAATCCTAATCAGTAGGAATGTTCTATTCTCTGAGTTTATAGCAGTGTAAAGATACCCATTTTTCTTTCTCCGAGACTATTTATAACTTCCCCAAAATATGACAGAAAACCATGTTTGGACCACTTCAGTGATGTTAGTCGCGCTCACTGATCGGATCAGCGAGTCACCAATGGAGAAGAATTCTCCTGTTCCAGTTACTCAATTCTTTAGGACTCAGGTTGACCTTACAGAGAGCTGGTAAGTCCCCGCATTTCCATTTTGGCGAGTCGCCAATTGGAGTTCTCCCCAACTTTTTATCTTCTTAGAGTGCTCAATTACTGTAGGAAGTTTGGGTTGAGCTTAGTTGAGCTCGCCTAGCACTTTGGCGTGTTGCCATTCTCTCAGTCCTCTCGCTTTTTTATCTTGTCACCTAGGTAAGATTTTCAACATATATCTGCGAGCTCGATCGCATTTGCCTTTCACTTTGATTAGTCGCATTTTAGGAGTTGGGCTCTCCAAGCATAGTTTATTATTGGTTTCATCTTTCAAGGCCCTTAGGCGATAAAAGGTGCAACTTGGCTAGTCGCCAATACCTTCTTTGTGAGAGCCAACCTCCTTTTTAACTATTTTGCTAAATTTTTAGTTGTTTTCTTCGATGTTGTGCCAATGCATTATCTCTAATCTTTTATATCTGCAAATCAACACTTTTACGTCAGTTATGGACACAATATAGGCAAAGAGGACACTATTCAATTATATTATAAGCCCTAAATAAGTAAAAAATCCCAGCTCATCAACACCCCCAACTTACATATTTGCTTGCCCTCAAGTAAATCAAGAAATCAATCGGTTCAAAAATGATGTCTACAGGTAGTAATCATTGAGAATCAACATGAAAGTGCAAACAAGGTTCAATCTAAACATGCAATGTTCAATTATTTACTCAAAGCTTCAAACGATAACTATCCATTATCAATTAGAATTCATGCTCACAAACGCCTACTTCAGATGCAAATTTATGCTCAACAAAAGTATTATAATACCCTCACATCAATAATGATTTGATTCTCTCTCAAAGTCAATCAAGGACTATAATTAATGAATAAAAAATAATTCTCATAGTCCCAAAGAGAAAAAAATGCACAATTTCACCCATAGACTTGCCCGTATTTTTCAACCAATACATCAATTGGCTTATGAAATATCACAAAGGTCTTTCAAGACTTGTAATTAGGCTGAGGGCAATGGTATGATCATTTCAGTTGACTCTACCTTCTTCAAGCATGACTTAAAATTCACTCTTTTTCCTTTTCTATAATTCTTCTCAAATTCACAAATCATCCTTGGTATCTTCATAGCACACAAATTTTTGATGTAGCTCATTGGACACCCCTTTTATTTTCAAAACAAAATACAACAGGTTCATTTCATTCATTTGTTTTCCCTTTTCTTCTCTCTCTCTTTTTTATATGGAGGGGTTCCATCTCTTTCATCACATGTTTTCAACAATCACTTCCTCAAACCTTTTATCCAGTTTATTTCCTCATTCTTATCATACCCCTAATTTAGGCTTTTGGCCTAAGTTGTCTATTCAAAAACACCAATGCTCTAGGAAAGTTATATGTCATGACCCGAGTCTACACCCTAGCCGAGACACAATACTTAAAACCATGAGTGGCTCCGAGCTAACCTTCGCATAACATATATAAGAATATCGTATGAAACTAATGTGGAAGATGAAACATATTATTAACAAGTCTTAATTAGAAGTCAATAAATCTATGATAACTGAACATTTACTGCCTGAATAAAGCCTTTAATTTTTTTCTGAAGCAAATAAGTTTACCGGGACATGGCCTCTAGTTACCTTAAACAAAAAAACATAAACTACTAAAATCTTACTAACAACTAATCCAGGAAGTCCCTAGGTAAGTAGGACTCACCAACTGCTGACTGGAACTACTGCAATCACTTAGCCATGAGTCTGAGAACGGGCATCGGAATCTATATCATAAAAGGATACGTCATAGAGTAAATATGCATTGGTATATGGAATGTACTAAGTGAGAGGAACAAGTATAATCATTTAAAAGAGTGCATGTATGTGGACAGTGAAATAAAGCCTTCAAAAGCATATGCATGATATGAGAACTGAATAGAAAACAGTGGAGTCCAAACAAGTATCATAAAAATCTATTTCCAAATATTCATAGACATGTCGCTGAATTTTTGTTTCATAAAATTTTCATATACATATATATAATAGAGTATGCTAAAATAATCATAACATATGAAAACACATCGTAATATTGCAAAATTAAAATAAAGGAGTTTCTTATAACCGACATACACCATGTGAGCTTATAATGTCCAACAGCTAACCCAATTGGGTGGGTTATCCTATACCTTGCTGGGGTATAGGAACATATCATACCAAGATGGATCCACTAGTGTATGCCTCTCAGGGACTATGGAGTTTCCCGATAAGGTGGTACACTCAAATCCTACATTGGCACATAGTTATGGGTCTTGTAATTTTCTAAAATCCGTATCCTCTTCGTAAAAAATAGTCCTCCCAAAACAGTGTATACATATAGTGCTCATAGGTATTAAAATCACTTATCATTTCAATAATATCAGAGGCTAAGATCATAAGTCATATCATAAAATAACATACATAAAGTTGTAATTTGTGTCATGCTTATTCTCATACTTAATATGCCATAAGGGTGTAATGACCATAAATAAAATCATGTTAAATCAGTACCATGAGGTTTAAAATCAAAGTGAACAATTAAATCTTATCTTATTGGAGAAAACCCATAGCTTCATAAAGAACTCTAGCTTTGATTCCAACAATATATCATTAGTTTTTGAAGATTTTAAATATATTTAGACATGAGAGTGAAATGAATACTCTCATTTAAGCTTTACAAACCTGGAATGAAGATTTCTTAAGAAACAATTGAAGAGTAGGCTTGAAATCATTGAAACCTAGCTTTTCCTTTTTTCTTTAGTTCTTGCTCTCAAATATTTCAGGTTTTAATGAGGGAACCCCCCCCTCCCCCAAATTGGGTACTAATAAGGGACATATTTTAGTCCCAAAATAGATTGGGTAATTTGAAAAGGTGGAAAAAAGATCGGAATGCCCCTTATTAAAAAGAATGATTGGAAAAATATGTACTCACAGGTATGAGTCGTAGACCTATTCCCTAACTTAAGGATTCCAAAATAAAATAGATGTCATTCAGCTTTGGAACTGAAGTCTGTATCCTCTCCCCATCGCGGAGCCATCATGGACTTTTTCCAGGTTGGAGCGTCTTTGGTAAAATAGCTATAACTTTTTACTCTTAACACCAATTGATGCAATCTTGGTGTTGTTGAAAGGAAGACATGTAGACCTTTAATTTTATAGGTGGTGGTTTACCTAAATTCTTATATGTTGATAGATATGGTCATTTGAATTTGACCCTTATACATATATGCATACAAAAACTTAGCCGATAGAAATTCTTTGGACTTGGATTGGTGTTAGAGATCTCTTATGACCTTAAACCACATTTAATACACCTTAAATACTTAGGAATTGATCCTAAAACATATATACAATTAGAAGTTATCAAGTTTGAGCCTATAAGTATATGAAGAATTTTTCAGGTCTTAGCATAAAAAATTTTAGGTTGTTATAATATCTTCCCCTTGGGATCATTCATCCTCAAATGATGACCTAGATGGGAAAAGATAAAAGGCATGAATGCAATGCTGGAACTAAAATATTTATTCATAAATAGACACTAAATTTGAATCATGGAAAGAAGTATTACCTCAAAAGCTTTCATCAAAATTTCTTATAACTTTTGGGAAGATAATTATGGGCCTGATATAAGAATAGGACTACTATGCATTACGTGATATGACTGATAGCTTTCGATCATAGTAACTCTTTTGAACAATGCTCTTCTTTTGAATTCTATGCTTCATTTGCTGAACTTATAACTCCCACCAAAGCCTAAGTGTAACTTCATGTTGTTACTATGTTCAAGCTTAATTCTAAGTCATAGGGTACTACTCATAAGATGATTATGCTATTCTAAACCATAAGCTTCATGTTCTATACCTCTACAAGGAATTTTATCCCAAGACTACTACTCCTATCATTATATTCAACCAACCTCGAGTCCAAATCAAGAAGTACCTAACGCATCTTGCATTCATCCATATTCCATCAATACCACATTCAAGCCTAGTACTATTACTATTCCAATACACTTACTCGAAACCCTTAACAAGAGGACATCAATAGCCTACTGCAGTCACTTACGTAATGGCAACCACTCATTCAAGCCTATTATTCTAATCACTTTATGGTTTCTTTGAGTTCAACATATCTTAAGATTACTCATTCCAACATTATCATCTCTACACCTTCAATTACATCAATTTCTACTAAGATGTACACCGGATATACTCTTACCTATCTGTTGCACATAACAAAATCTCATCTCACTTCTCCTCTATATTTATAACCTGAAATAGAATAAGTACACCACAAATATCAAAATCAAGAGCACTCACTCTCTCCCATCTATCATAACTCAACTACTATAATCAAAATTGCTATCAAGACGGAAAAAAAGGGTCATTAAAAAGACTTTGATCAGAAGATCATAAGGACGATTCATTAAAGATTTCTAATTTGAGAACATTCATGATGTAACATTATTTTATAAGCCACTGAGGGTAAATCATGCACCCTCGAGACTGAATGTACTATGATACTTGACTTCTTATATGAGTAAATTCATATGTTGAGGCTGATATTTGAAACCTTATGGAGTAAAATTTGAGATCAATAAGCTAGATTCTCCATCTCTTATTCTGGAAACCGAGCATAAACGTAAATCTGTTGAAGTGTATGAGCATAGGTCATGGTCATACTACTGATATGTGGGACATCAATGCGGTGTTATAATGATAGAAATTTGAGGAATGCGCTAGAGTAGGAATGGATTTATATGTCACCAAAACTTTTTTTCTAAATACATCATTATCTGATTCTCATCACTTGGCTTGGTTCCTCACTCATCATATCTCCTTTAGTTCTGAAGCCGACACTCTAATGCTATGGACCTACTCCACATTCTCCAAACTGGTCTATATTCTCTTTACTCTAATACTTAGAAAAATATCAATCTCATGCCTATTGAACTCTCTAAGTGCAGGTACTAAGATTCCTTTTAGGGCTTCTTTCTGAGATCCTTCTCCTAACTTCATCTGGTTTCTATGGAGGTCTTTCTATAATTATCACCCGCATCACCTTATAAAGAAACATTACTCAACTCTTAATAGTCTGACTTCTACTCCTTAACTCGCTAATACTACTCTTCTAAGTTCATAACTACCTAACTAGAGGGCACTTGAACTATATTTAAGAGGCTCATCATTTTTTATATATGATCCCTTCAACCAAACTCTTAAGGCTAATAAAGGAAGCTTCCATCAATCTACTACATATTGACAACCCAAATATACTACTTAGCATACATAGAAAATCATAAACTTAATTAGATCCTCATCTTACTATATACGACCTTGGGTTGTTACACCCCACACTCTTGAGCTCAGAATGTCTCTTAAGCTTCTTAAAAGTTACTATGTGATCTAGATAGTCTACAATGCTATCAAACAACTCTAAGAAAGGGAGAATGTGATACCCCATAGTAGAGAAGGTTGGAGATAGAATCATAAGAATCCGGAAGGAATTGGAGGCCAAGCAATGAGTCGTAGAACTCGATTTACCTATGTAAGCTACTAATTTAGAAGTCTTATACACTTGAGATACTTAAGGATATACCAAGCTTACATAGAAAGGATTACACGGGTTCTTAAAATAAGATAAGATTACGAACCCATGGGGAAGAGGAGAAGATGACATATGGCAGCAAGAGGAGGTGCCACATGGCAGCCTAGAAAGGTGACATGTGGAAGCAGGTGATCCACCTACTTGGGGTCAAGTAGGTGACCCACCTACTTGGGGGTGGGCTCCACCGAGGACACATGGCATCCCTTAATTGGTTGCCTAGCTACGTTGGTCCAATAAGGGTTAGACACGTGTCACCCTTAGGGAATGACACGTTTCACCTCCAAAGCCCACCTATATATGCTTAATATGTGACTAAGGAGTTCATTACTTATTCAAAATTTCAGCCAAGAGCTAAACAAAAGGAAAAAAGGAAAACCTAAGCCTAACAGAGAGTACTATGGCGGCAACAAGGAAACCAAGGTAAGTTTCCAAGTTTCTCTCCATGAATTACTTACCTATGGTGTTCCTTAATCATGGGGAGATATATATATGTATCTTATGATGTCTACGGAATCATTTCTTTAGCTTTACACCTAGAAAAGTGAGAAAGGAAAAGACAAAAATGCTAGGGACATAAGCAGAGGGAGCTACGGGTTTACTTCAAGAAAAAGGTTAGGTTCGAGTTTTGTTCCGTGAATTCATTATTTATGGTATCCCACGGTTATATAAAAATGTTTAATAACAATAAATTCCAATTTGGGTAAGCGAGGAAGTCAGACAAATAGTCCACTCAATTTCAGCGCGTCTAGAGAAGTTCTGAGGTGCGTCTTGGCGAATTGTGGCCAATTTCGGGTAAGGTAAGGTTCCTTCTTCCAATTTGAGCCTTATGGTGTTGTCATGGAGTATTTTACACGCCCTATAGGTGGCTGGAAATGTGTAAATATCATAGTAATGCTTGACATTCGAAATAAACTATATTGTAGTCGTTATAGTTGAATTGTCGTCGAAGTAAAGTATTGTTCTTATGAGGTACTACTGCAGGGGTATGGTGTGTTGTTGCAGGGCCTAAATATGTTCTAAAATGTGTAGGGGTGCTTCTATTTGAATCCACACGACACCTCGTTTCGTATAGGTAAAGGGTCTACAAAATAAAGGCTAGACACCATATTTTGGTATCGTAGCTCCGAACGAGTCATTTGGAGTTTATATTGTATATTGTTGATATGAACTGCTTAAACATATGTTGCAGGTTATTTTTGGTTGGCTGTAGGTATTAGGAGTGGAATTGGAAATTCGGATAGGGCACATTATAGGGGAGGTGCTGCCCAATTTTCGTAAACTCTTTAACTAGTTAAGAAACAAGTCGAGAAAGCAAGCAAAGGGTTGAGTTCTATGAATACTTATGTGTAGCCTAAGGTGCTGGAAATCCAAGGGTTGTTAATACTCGTATTGATTTTATGTTACTTAGGTTTAAAGGACGACGAGATGAACGGGAGAAAGAGTAACCCATAAGAGGTATGTGAAGCTTTCTCTTGGCATGTTTTTGACATAGGTATGTAAAGCCTATCTTTTCTCTTCCGTTTTAGCATGTCTTAGATGTAGGCTATGGATGATGAAAGCTTCGGGGAAACTTCACTCTTAGGTTCTGAATATGACTTTAGGACTCTTGATCACTTCTGGATGTTAAGACTTTTAAAGTAGTTAAATTCCTACTCCTCCAGTCTTCTATACAACTGTATGACGATTGATTCGACTAAGCTCTTGTTTGTAAAAAAAGGAATGGCTCTGAGATAACCAATGCTCTAACTTCTATAAGATATTTCATATTGGTATATGTCTAATATTCCAAAACTCCTTTGTACATAGTCCTTAGTGACGTTTAGAGGGTATACGTCAGGTACTTTCTGCCCTAATCTCCAGGGATGATTCACTTGATGACTTTATTGAGTCTCCATTAATGATTTAAACTGTGTTTTGTTTCTCACTACTCTAATCGTACATACTGTAACACTTTTTTTATCGACCCCGGGGCTGGGAATAGTAATCATGCACAATCCACTGCATTGTTCATCGTGCCCTTACTAGAGAGCCGGGTACGTATGTATATATATGATGATATGATGATATGTTGTAATAATAAGGTGATGGTACTACAGATATGATTTATTGGATCCGTGATAGGGTCATGTATATTGAAAATTTGAGCATGCATGATTTTACTTTTCCAGGTACAGGTTTCTGATTTGATATTTTATCCCCTACTTCTCTATTTTAGATATGCCTCTAGTCGTATTGTGTTATGTTTTACATGCTCAATATATATGTCGTACTAACCCTCCTTTTCTCGTAGGAGGGGGGTGTATTCATGCCCATAGGTACAAATACAGGTTTTAGAGTCCGTCAGCTTAGGATTCAACTCATCTCAGCTGGAAGAGGATCCATTGTATCGGAGCCTAGCTTTTGGTACTGACTACTAATATATAGAACTATTTTGTCTATTCAGGGGTACGGCGGGGGCCCTGTCCCGCCATATGTTGTCATTGATATTGTTAAAGGTCTGCAGATATGTATATGTGAGTTGTATATGTCAGTTTGGTTTAGCTGGGTCTATATGATATATTGTTCGTGTGGTTATGTTATGGCAGCCTCGTTGGCTTGCGTGCCCTTTCATGTTGTGATACAGATGAAAGAGGCTACAGGTTTAGAAAATGTTATCACCCAATAGGGTTCTGTTATATGATATTATGTTATTTACAACTCGATTTGACCATAGCTGGTAGATATATATACAGGAGTCCAGGTCAGACCCTAGACACGGCCTACGGGATTGGGTCATGACAGAAGTGGTATCAGAGTAGTTCGTCCTTGGAGTGTCTGCAGACTGTGT
Organism: Solanum dulcamara; assembly: GCF_947179165.1. Classification (NCBI taxonomy): domain Eukaryota; kingdom Viridiplantae; phylum Streptophyta; class Magnoliopsida; order Solanales; family Solanaceae; genus Solanum; species Solanum dulcamara. The sequence continues at coordinate 45,345,800 of NC_077248.1, read as the reverse complement.
CTAGTAGAGTCTTGATTATCGATGTGTTGCGTGCCAAAATTTTTCCAAAACAAGAAAAAGGGAATAAAACATAGCTTTATAACATATCTTGAAAATTGCTACCGAGTATCCATATTATCCCAAATTAAAGCTGTAAGAGGTACTCTTCATGTCATCAATAAGGGATACCCTTTTTACTTGGGGAAGTTTATGTCAGAGAAACAAAAGCCTATCTGAGCAGTATAGTTCAGACCATAGTATCTCCAGCCGTAATTGTGGTATAAGAAAAAAAAATAGGTAGAAGGGTAAGGTGTCCAGCGATTGAGTTTTATTTTTCTTGAAAAGTACTAAGCCCCAACTGCTAGTTGTAAACTAGATAAGTTTTTCATAACGCGAGGATACACTCAGAAGAAGACCATATGGGCAAGTGTTAAGCAGTACTGTGATATTTAAGGGATTCTAGTTTTCTTCTAATGGTGGTCATAAAGCGCTCTATGATAACAGTTTATTAGCTCTCCACCGACTAATTGGGGAAAAAACTTCTAACAGAAGCACCTAAAAGAGATGTCAGGAACTGAATATGAGTACGAACTAAATGGGGGATATATAAGTATGAATTGAACAGTGTGATACAATTATATAGGGATAAAGTAGGACCACTATGAAGGCACACTTGGTATACGTTGACTAAGTTAAAAGTCTGTGTTGGGTACATAATAAGGGCAAGGGGAATAAGGTAGAAAGGAATGACACGTGTACATAACGTTGCCTCGAAAATAATAAAACCCCTAGAAGACAAAGACGGCAAACTTAAGGAATAATTAGTGTAACCTACATTCACCCCAAGGAATAAAGGATATAGGTTGGGGTAAAGATACTATTTCAAAAGAACCTTGAATAGTTATCTTCGGAATACTAGCACCATCTAAGTGAAATTGGAATGATTACAAGTACTAGTTAAACTTTGCTGAAGATAAGTAAAATGTAGCCTTGGACGCATATTCCACGAGTCCCCTTACTTAAGTACAGATTAATATGTTACACCCCACACTCTGGAGATCGAAATGTCTCTTAAGCTTCCTATTAATTACTATGTGAGCCGAATTATCTACAACGCCATTAAACAACTCCAAGGAAGGGAGAATGTGATACCCCATAGTAGGGAAGGTTGGAAGTAGGATTATGAGGAGTTGGAAGAAGTTGGAGGCCAAGTAAGAAGTCGTAGGACTCGACTTACCTACGTAAGCTACTAACTTAGAAGCCCTACACACGTAAGCTACTTGAGTACACGTCAAGCTTAAGTAGCAAGGAGTGCATACGCTCTTGATGTAAGATGGTATTACGAGCTCACAAAAAGAAATAAGGAAATGACGCGCCTACTCGAAGTAAGTAGGTGATGAACCTACTTGGACCAGTAGGTGATTCACCTACTTACGGTCAAGTAGGTAATGCAGCAGCTTGGGGTGGACCCCACTTCCATATGGCAGCATGTGATTGGCCGAACAAGTTGAGGTGGCACCTTAGAAGGCTGCCACGTGTCACCCTATGGGATGCCACGTGGCACCTTCCAAAGAAGTGTATATATATATGTATTATATGACTCTTAACTTGTTCATTATCCAAAATTCATCTAAGGAATTTGAGAGAAAAACATGAAGAAGGACAAGGAACAAGGCAGCCATGTTCTTGAGAAATTAAAGGTATGTTCTTCAAATTTTCTTCGTGAATTAATTATCGAAGGTGTTCCTCGGACATGTGGAGGTGTATATATATGTATTAGGATGAATAATGAGTCATTACTTCAGCCTTACACTTGAAAACTTGAGAGAAAGTTGAAAGAACAAAGAGGGAAAACGTTAAGAGCTAGTTAACAAACCCATTTTTGAATGCGACTGTTATTAGTAATATCAACATAACTTCTTGTGTACAGATTCATTTTAAGTGATTCAATATGTTTTGGAAAGATATTTTATAGGTATATAACTTTTATTTAGCCTTTAAAATCCAGTTTTGCTTTTATCTGCTCGAAAAAAGGTGATGAAATATAGAAGAGATATTGCCCAAATTTTCGTTTTGGACATCTTACATGGACTGCTGTTGGTATTTTGGGCATATCTTTTTGTACAGAATTTATGTAGGGGTGATTCAAAATTTTATGAGACCCTAAGACATATGTCTATAACGTTCATGTGGACATAAGGCCTGTTTCCCTCAATTACCCCTTCGAAACTAAGCGACAATGCAAGATAGTAAGCTATCCAGAATTCACATTTTGATAGTTTGGAGTGAGTTGCTTGGGGTTTGTATTGTGTAATGTTGGTGTGAATTACTTGTATATATGTTGCAGGTTGTTCTTGTTGGTTGGCTGTAGTTATTATGGGTGTGATTGGAAATTCGGATAGGGCATATTATAGGGGAGGTGTTGCCCGATATCCGTTAACTCTTTAACTAGTTAAGGAACTAGTCGAGAAGACGAGCGAGAAAATGAGTTCTGTGAATGCTCGTATATAATTAAAGGTGCTGAACAGTCAAGGGTTTTTGATATTTGTATTTCTTTTGTATTGAATAGGTTCAATGGACGACTAGGCAAACGGGATAAAGAGTAACTCATAAGAGGTATGTGAAGCTTCTCTTGATATGTTTTTGGTATAGGTATGTAAAGCCTATCTTGTCTCTTTCTTTTGGCATGTCTTAGTAGATGTAAGAAGGATATGATATGAGCTTTGGGGGTAATTCCATTCCAAGGTTCTGAATATGACTTCAGGACCCTCACTCACTTTTGAATGTTAAACTTTAAAGTAGTAAGCTACTATCTTCGAGTCTTCGATAGGTTAAATAGTAACCGGAGGTATAGGCCTCTATCCTTAAAAGATCCACGAGGACAGATGTTTGGATCCTATAAGCTGTTTGGCAACATTTTGACATATGTCTATGGTTCCTGATGCTCCATATAGTCCTTCGTGACACCTAGCAGGTACTTCAATTACTTCTAAGTGATGGTTCACTTGATGACTTCATTGAGTCTCAGATAATGATTTAAATTATGTTTTGTTTCTCACTACTCTACTTGTGCATATTATAACACTTCTTTTATCGACCCCAGGGCCGGGAATAGTTATTGTGCACAATTCTACTGCATTGTTTATCGCTCCCTTACTAGAGGGCCCGGTACGTATGTATATATATGATGATATGATGATGTGTTATAATAAGGAGGTGATGTTGCTACAGTTATGATTCACCGGATCCCTGATAGGGCCGGCTATATTAAAAATTTGAGCATGCATGATTTTACTTCTCTAGGTACAGGTTTCTGATTTGATATTTTATCCCCTACTTCTCTATTTCAAATAAGCCTCTAGTGGTATTGTGTTATGTTTTACATACTCAGTACATATGTCATACTCACCCCACTTTTCTCAGGGGGGCTGCATTTCCTACTCGCAGATACAGGTATAGGTGTTGGGAGTCTGTCATCTTAGGATCCCGCTTAGCTCAGCTGGAACAGACTCTATTATATTGGAGCATAGTTTTTAGCATTGGCCGTTGATGTGTAGTATTGTTTTGTTATTCCGGGGTACGGTGGGGGCCCTGTCCCGCCATATGTTGTCATTGATATTGTTAGAGGTCTGGAGATATGTAAATGTGGGTTGTGTATATCAGTTTGATTCAACTGGGTTTACATGATGTATGGTATATGTTATTATGTTATGGAAGCCTTGTCGGCTTGCATGCCCTTTCATGTTACGACACAAATGAAAAGGGCTATAGGTTTATGAAAATGTTATCGCCCAATGGGGCTCTGTTATATGATATTGTTTTATTTACAATTCAATTTGACCACAGTTGATAGTTCGGTATATGGCGAGGGGGGGAGGAGGGTCCAGGTCGGATCCTAGTCGCGGCCTATGGGGTTGGGTCGTGACAGAAGTGGTATCCGAGCAGTTCATCCTTGGATTGTCTGCAGACCGTGTCTAGTAGAGTCTTGATTATCCCTGTGTTGCGCGTCACATCCATAAACAGGAAGCTATAGGACATTTAGAATGTTACTTTTCTTCCACATCTGAGATCGTGCTTTAGATCCGAGTCATTGGAAAATTCCTTATACTAACCTTGGATCTTAACAGAAGGAAGTAATTGACGACATGAGAAGTTGTGAAGCACGCTGGTAAGTAAAGTAATGGCCCAAAAGAGATCTATTTTGTAAGGTATTGACATGTGATTGAAATATAAAGTTGAAACCTGAAAGGAAAGCAGACAGGAAGTGCAACAGATGTAGTTTGAAGTTGGAGATACGAGGTAAGTCCAGTATTTTTATATTATTATTGACATTGAAAACCTTGTGTGGCTATAATATAGATGATATTGAAAGCCCTGTGCGGCCGTGATATGATACGAATATATATGTGTTGGCCCTGTGAGGCATTGTTGGTATTTTCTGTGTGCAGGTTTGGGATAAGTAAGAAATATAGAGAAAACTCTGCCGAAATTTTCCCAGAACAAGAAAAAGGGGATAAAACATAGCTTTATAACATGTCTTCGAAATTGATACCGAGTACCCATATTATGCCAAATTAAAGCTGTAAGAGGTACTCTTCATGTCGACGATAAGGGACACCATTTTTACTCGGGGAATTTTATTACGGAAAAATAAAAGTCTGTCTGAGCAGTACAGTTCAGACCACAGTATCTCCAGCCGTAATTATGTTGTAGAAAAAAAAGAGAAGCTCAGGTTGAAAGGTAAGATGTCCAGTAATTGAGCTTCCCTCATTTTGAAAGTACCAAGCCCCCAACTCCTAATTGTAAATTAGATAAGTTGTTCATAAGTCGAGGATAAACCTAGAAGGAGACTAGGTAGGTCAAGTATTAAAAGAAGTACTGTGATCTTTAAGAGATTGTAGTATCTTTAAATAATGGTTGGAAAATGGTTTACGATAATAATTTATAGTCCTCCACCGACTAATTGGGGAAAGAGCTTCGAACAGGAGCACCACAAAGAGATGTTAGGAACTAAATATGAGTACGAACAAAAGGGGAGATATGTAAGTATGAATTGAACGGGATGATACAATTATACAGGGATAAAGTAGGACCACTAGTAAAGCGCACTTAGTATACGTTGACTAAGTTAAAAGCCTGCGTTGAGTACGCAGTAAAAGCATGGAGCTTAAGATACAAAGAAATGACGCGTGTACACAATGTCGCCCAAAAATTGGTGTAACCTACATTCACCCCAAGGAATAAAAGGCGCAGCTTCCATTCATCTCAAGAAACAAAGGATATAAGTTGGGAAAGCCCCTACTCCAAGAGAACATGGGACAATGAATGCCATAATACAAATATTGCCTAGTTTAAAAGAAAATTTAGAACGGCTACAAGTGTATATTAACTTTTTATAAACACAAGTAGAATGTGGCCTCAGACGAGTTGTTCCATGGGTCCCGTTACTCAAGTATAGATTAATAGATGAGGTGTCACACTATGTATGAAAAGGGTTCTCGAAGCTTCGTAATTTAGCCAAGGTTCCTTACCTGGATAATCAGGTTGGCAAAAAAATAATAATGCAGAAAGATGGGGACATGATACAGTACCAAATATATTTGGGAAGGAGACTGGATCAAATTGAGACTGGACATAGAGCAAGGTATAAGCGGATAAAGGTATAAGTACCCTCTAAAGGGGGGAAGCAAGTTAGAAAACTGCAAAGGGTAAGATAAAGGCAATTGATATGGCAACATGTTCGAGATGGATGCTTAAACTTCAATAGGATCCTTTGTTGAACCAAGTTAGAAGGATTTGGAAGTCGTCAATAATTGGATAGAAGTTAGAATGCTATGCAAGATAGTGTTAAGAAGTTTCCAGCAAGACCTGGATAACATAATGCTAGAAGGTGGGTACGTATAAAAGAAAAAGAATATAGCAATGAAAGGATATCGAATAACTCAAGGGACACTACAAAAGATAATGACAGCGGCTAGACCAAATGCCAAAATGTTAGCTATAGAGTTGGTCGCAAATGATATTATGATAGATGTATAACCAAGGACAAAAGAATAGAAAGCCTCCTATGGTAGGAAATGAGAAGAACATAGAGTAAATAGGGGAAAGGAAAGAAGTGAGACAAGGTGAGACCTAGCGAGATGATGCTAGGGTATTTCTCAAGTTAAGTTGAACACCTTCTCACAGTTTCGTAAAGGTAAAGGAAGACACGAGATAACAATAATAAAGTGTTACTAGTTGGGGTAAGGAAAGTGTAAAATGGTTTAAGTAAGACGGGCAAAACTAGCTGGTTACTACAAGATGGCGAGCTCATATGCCAAACTTCTTCGGGACTATACCAACTAAGGATAGATGGAACTCAAAGTGGCTCTAAAGGTCACTATATGAATGAACTTTAGTGCTACTCAGTAGCCAACCCCAATGAATGGGTGCGTACAAAAATAGGGGAATACAATAGGAGGAGTTAAACCAAATTGACCCAAAAGGGACATGGTCGTAGTTGAACTAAAGATCTACCCCTATACTAATTGCAAGATAACAGAGAAAATGGCAAGGCAACACATAAAGACTAGTGAGACGACGCTAAGATAAATTTTGGGCTAAGTTGAGTGCCCCACACATTATTGCAAGGATTACCATGAAATACGACATGAGGACTCCCCAAGGAGGTCACCCATCCCAGTATTTCTCTCACCTAAGCATGCTTAACTTCTAAATTCTGGTAGAATTTAGTGTGATAGTGCGGGTGTGGTCGCGCGAGATGAAAGAATCTGAAATAGAGGGGGAGAAACGACATGAGATTATGTTCCTAGAATACTATAAATTACGTTGAGGGTATTGGTGTTTTGTTTCTCACTACTCTACTCGTGCATACTGTAACATTGCGCCCTCACTAGAGGGCCCAATACGTATATATATATATATATAATGATATGATGATGTGTTGTAATAAGGAGGTAATGTTACTACAGTTATGATTCACCAGATCTCTGATAGGGCCGGATATATTAAAAATTTGAGCATGCATGATTTTACTTCTCCAGGTACAGGTTTCTAATTTGATATTTTACCCGCTACTTTTCTATTTCAGATATGCCTCTAGTCCTATTGTGTTATGTTTTACATACTTAGTACATATGTCGTACTGACTCTCCTTTTCTTTGGGGGGCTGCATTTCATACCCGCAGGTACCAAAATTCTCATCGTTGGGCATGAATAAGTGAGGGTTTTTAGCTTTCATATTATCCTCAGCTTCCCATGTGGCTTCCTCAACAAATTGATTTCTCCATAGGACTTTGACTGAGGCAATCTCTTTGGTCCTCAATTTTTGAACCTGACGATTAAGAATTTGTACCAAATTTCTTCGTAGGACAAGCTATCTTTAACACCAATACTATCAATGGGCACTACCAATAAATGTTCTCCCAAATACTTTTTTAACACCGAGATGTGAAATACCGAATGAATAACGGCTAACTCAGAAGGTAAATCCAACTCATAAGCGACACTTCCAATCCTCCTCACAATCTGGTAAGGACCAATGTATCGGAGACTAATCTTTCCCTTTTTCTCAAACCTCATGACACATTTCATGGGTGATACTTTCAAGTATACCCAATCATTTACCACAAACTCTAGGTCTCTCCTTCTCATATTCGTGTAAGATTTCTGGCAGCTTTGGGTTGTCTTTATCCTATCTCGAATAACCTTCACCTTATCCATAGATTGGTGAACAAAATCTGGCCCAATCAACTCACTTTCACTAACTTCAAACCACCCAATTGGTGATCTACATATCCTTCCATACAGTGCTTCATAGGGAGTCATCTGAATTCTTGCATGATAACTATTTTTGTATGAAAACTCAATGAGAGGTAAGTGGTCGTCCCAATTTCCTTTAAAGTCAAGTACACATGACTTCAACATATCCTCCAATGTCTGAATAGTGTGCTCTGCCTGGATATCTATCTAGGGATGAAAGGTTGTACTAAGATTCACCTTTGAATGTAGTCCTTTTAGAAAGGATCTCCAAAATTGAGAAGTGAATTTAGCTCCTCTATCTGAGATGATAGACAAGGAAACCCATGCAATCTAATATTCTCCTGGATATTCAATCTTATGTAGTCTTATGCGGTGTTAGTAGTCCTAACTATCAGGAAGTGAATGATTTAGTCATCCTATTCATAATCAATCAAATCAAATCATTATGCTTATGGGACCTCGGCAAACCTGTAACCAAGTCCATATTGATCATCTCCCACTTTCACTCTAGAATCTCTATATTCTGAGCTAGCCTACATGGCATTTGATTATCAACTTTAATTTGTTGACAATTCGGGCACTTGGAAACAATTTAGTGATATCTCTCTTCATTCCACTCCACCAATAGACTTATCTCAAGTCATGGTACATCTTTGTAGAACCATGATGAATAGAGTATCTGAAACTATGAGCTTCTCCCATAATCCTTTCTCGTACATCATTAACATTCAGGACACACAATCTATTCTAGTACCTCAACACACTATCTCCCTCTTTGGAGAAAATCATCACCTTCTATTTATGGACAACTTACTTTAATCGAAGAAGGATATGATCTTGATCTTGCCTCTCTTTCACAACTTCCACAAGGGATGATACATACCCATTTTGAATATTAACTCCTCCTTACTGGAGCTACTGGTAGCTCCAACTCTGGTCCAGAGTTTGCTCCCTGTCCCGGGCTAGAGCTACAGCCCTAGCATGACCTCAGGGTCGGCCTCTACCCCTAGTTGGTGACCTATCATATGTGTGAGCCATGCTATAAAAGAGTGGACAAAGTGAAATTTCTAGAAAATGATAAGACACACACTGCACGATAGTGATACAAAAGAGACAAGTTCCTAAAGACATCATGTAGCCTCCTAAAGATAAGTTATGGACGTCTCCGCACCGATCTACTAGACTCTACTAGAAGTTAGCTCTGTACAAGTGATATCGGTGAACCTTGTCTCTAATACCAATTTATCACGACCTAATTTATCAGGTCATGATGGTGCCTACTATAACCCTCTTATAGATATTAACTCTGTACAAGTGATACCGGTGAACCTGGGCTCTAATACCAATTTATCATGACTGAATTTATAAGGTCATAATGGTGCCTACTATAACCCTCTTATAGGCAAGCTGATCCATATCTCAAAATTGTTAGTAATAGGATGTTAGGGTAGAAGACTAACAATTTAAACTAAAAGAAGTAATGAAAGAACAAGAACACAAATAGATGGGGAAGCAAATAAAAACATATACAAACCAAACAATTTTTCCCAGAACCTAGAATTCACATGTACAGAGCTACAATAAAATGAGTACAAGTCTCAAAAGTGGACCACAGAAATAAGACTATCTCAAAGAGAAAAAGATAGAAAAAATAATAAATATATATATAGGAGACAGGTAAATCCAGAACATTGTGTGCTCTCCGATCACGATACAGCTAGCTCGAAATCAATGTTGATAGCTAAAACTCAAACCTGCATCACGAAAACGGATGTAGAGTGTAGTATGAGTACCAAAAGAATAGGTACCTAGTAAGCATCATAGGCTAACTGAGCAAGATAAGCAAAAGTAAACTAAAATGCAAGAACTAACCACAACCAAAGATAGAAAAAAGAACTCAAGCTAGGTATGTACATTAGCTTACTCAACATACAAGGAGAAGGAGAGAAAGTATCTAAATCTAGCGGGCTTCCATAAACCCAATGGGTACGCTCGTGCACAAGTTAAAAGTACCAACCTGAACGAAATCCCATAAGCTTGACAGGATCAAAGATAGTTGAAGTAAAATAAGAGAATACGATGAAGTTCCTATAATGTCGCAACTTCCCGCGAACTTGAAACAAATTATTCTGTAAGCTTGAAGCTTTAACCAAAGCTGAACAATAGTTAAGGACTTGGACTGAACAATCATATAGGATTAGAGACTTGAATTGAGATTTTATAGTAACCAAGTATTTGAACCAAAGTATGGATAATCGTTGACTTGAACCACATGCAAAACAGACCAAGGAATTAAACCAAGGTATGGATAATCATGGACTTGAACCACGTGCAGGAGAGACCAAGGACTTGAACCTAGGTAATAGTAGCTATGGACTTGAACCAGGGCTAGTAAGTAACTATGTACTTAAAGCAAGGTTAATAGCAGCGGTGGACTTGAACCACGGCCAAGTAAAGCAATGGACTCAAATCGAGGAAATAATCCCAAGGTAGGGACTTAAATTGCATCCGATAGAGTGAATTGGGGACTTGAACCATGAACAGAGGCCAGAATTAGGGTCAGGGACCAATCGGGCATCACGGGGAGTACTCCTAATCTAAGTGCCATCAATAAATCACTCCAGCCCGATCAACATCCAACCAAGATCGACGAATAGACCTCTAGAACAAAGAACCAGGTGATACGGAACAGGTAGAATGGTAGGATATTATAGAGATAAGGTTCCAAAGCTTTTTTATTGCCTAGATAAGGCTCAGACTATTAGACTCAAGTTTGCTATCAATGTACAAGGAGCTAAGTAGTCCGAAATGACGTCGGAGAAGTTTCAAGGCCAGCCGACACCAAATTTATCCAAGTCTAAGGAAACACTAGTCTAAGCCTAGACTAAGTTCAAACATGCTTCCAAGGGCATAAACCAAACACATAATACATGCCACAAGGTATGGATGATCAACACTTGACAAGAGACATGCTTCACTAGCCCGACTTCCCCGAATATAGAGCCTACAATATAAATTATAGGAATTTAGCATGCTCGAAATCCAAACATCCCCAAACACAAACAAATTAGTATATAAATGCCTAAATATGATCAATCTAAAGAGGGAGAAATGAGAGCCTACCAGTAGTCCAACCGTGCGTGCTCCAACTCAAGGAACTGGAGCTATTTCCTTTTGAATGGCCTCAGAATGCTTCCATGCTATAAACAATAGAATCACAATGTGAATACGGTAGTTTAACACCAAAGTTACTAAAATCGTAGATGGGCCAAATTTTGGAGTCAAAAATTGGAATATGGACGTAAATTATGGAATTGACTCCGTAAAAAGATCTTAAATGCTACCCCGAACTTACATTCCAAAAAGGAACACAATTCGAGGCTCCAAACAGCCCCAACGCGAACATGAAAAATAACCCAAAATAAGCTAAAAAGGACAACAAGGGCAGAAGCTATATCCAAGAAATTACAAAAAACAAATGCCCAACAGCTGAAATCAAATACACTATAACGATCTTCATGAAAAATCACAAAGTCTAGGCTCTTGAATCACCAAATTCATACCTAAAATGAGCAAGATATCATCCTCCATAATTCCACAAAATTGGAGCTCGGAAATAAGCTATGGATTCAGCTAAATCACGATTCGTACCTCTAACGAAACTTCAAAAATATGCCTTTGGCCTGTAAATTCAATGAATGAATATTATCTCTCAATGATCTTGAATCAGATCAATTCCAACCACACCAACGCATTCTACCCGGAACACATCATAGATTAGCGTCTTGAACTACTAGATTCGGACCTAAAATTCCTAGGAAATCAAGTCTCAAATTTCTCTAAAAAAACTTAGCTCAAAACTCAATAATGGCACCAGAAAAATATTCAATTTACCTCAAAGATTAGTCTTCAACAAATTTCGACTATACCATGATGATCTCCACGAAGAATCATGCAAGATAGACCTTTAAAACACTAAATTCGGGCTTAAATTGCTCAAGACATGGAACTTTGAAATTAAAAGAAGAATTATGAGAAAGATTGTCTTATAGGGTAGAGTGCACCAGATACGGTGCACCAGCGCACCAGATACGGTGCACCAGCGCACTAGTAGATTATTCTCATTTTTAAAATCTCATATGGGGTCCTTAGGATTCATTCAAAACCCATGCGCTCAAATAAACTATGCTACCCCACCAAATTCGACGCTCTAAACTCAACGACGCACTCGAAATTTCCATCCGAGTTTATCTTAACAAAATATGAGTCCCACACCCAAGTGCCATTTTGAGTCAAATTCCATAATGGACCTTGGTATTAGATCAGAAGCCTCGGGAAGAAAATAAAGGGTTGTTCTAGACCAAATTCAACATTTCAAAACTGTCAAACCACTTGAGTATAATGTCCGCACACCTGTCCTTCTATCACGACCCAACCCCGTAGGCCGCGACTAGAGTCTGACCTAGACCACCGTATACGTACCTATCAGCTACACTTAAGTTGAACCATGTGTGATGTGATACTATATACAACTCTAATGGGTCAAAAAAAATTTCCAAAAACCTGTAGCCTCATTCACCTGTATCATAACCAGAAAGGGCACGCGAGCCGACGAGGCTGTCATACTATGAAAACATTTACAATAAGTCGTATGAGCACAATTGAAATAAACTTACAAATAACCTACATACATATATCTACAGACCTCTAAGAGTAATAACTATATCATATGGCGGGACAGGGCCCCCGTTGTACCCCTGAATATACAAATATATACATATTACATGACTAGTATCAAAAATTAGGCTCCAGAATAATGGAGCACTTCCAACATAGCTGGGAGGAAATCCTAAGCTGACAGAACTCCAAAATAAACACATGTACCTGCGGAAATGAAATGCAGCCCCTCGAGAAAAAGGGGGTCAGTACGATATATGTACTGAGTATGTAAAGCATAACACATCATAACTGAGACCATAACTAAAATAGGGATGCAGGGGACAAGTATAATAATTTAATGATTTTCTGTACCTGTAACTTAGGACACATAATCATATACATCATCATATGTTGTGCCCAGTCCTCTAGTGAACTCGGTGTCATAATCATTTCATCATATTCATATGCCATCGTATCATCATGCATTTTATTTCATCATATCATCGTATACGGTATAATCTTATCATATATGTCATCATATTATATCTGGTTCACTACGGGGCTTGGGGTCACAAATATATCACTCTAATCTCATATGTATGCCTACATAAAGTATCCTGCCCTTTAGTGAGGGACTCGGTTAATGGAGTGGTGTACGTCTATAGCGTACCATCATAATATACATACTATATCCAGCCCTCTAAGGAGGGACTCGATGTTCCTTCCTTATTTTACCACAATGCCATCATATTACAGTCGGCCCAGGACTCAGTGAATAATCATATAGTCATAACATATAACATATATCACACCTCACATACGGAATCGTCTCCTCGTGTATGGAATAATACATATCTGGCCTAGGACGTGGTGAAAGAAGTAGTAGTAAAACTGTGCACGATAACGTTCCCAGCCCATCGTGGGACTCGAGGAAGGATGGGTTATAGTATGCACGAGTAGAGTAGTAAGAAACCATATGCAACTAAGTCATTATTTGAGACTCCATGAAATAGTCAAGTGAACCATCACCTGAAGACCAAGGGAGTAATTATCCGAGGTACCCCTTTAGATATCATTAGGGCTTATATTAGTTGGGGCTTCAGGGATCATAGACATGCATCAAGATAATGCCACATAATTTATGCAATCAAAAATATAGTCTATGCAATCAAAAACACAATTTATCTAGTCAAAGACTCAACTTATGCAATCAGACGCATTTATCATTTCAGAGCCTTTAAAAAGAAGAGCTGGTACCTCCACTTACTATTCATTATATAGCAGGCTCGAGAATAGTAGTTTGACTACTTTCAGACTTTTAATGTTGAGAAGTGACTACAAGTCACGAGTTACACTCAGATCTCATAAATGGAATTACCTCTAAACCCATATCATATATCATTTTACTTAAAATTAAGTCATTCTAAAGGAAAGAAGAGATAGGCTTTACATGTACTACTTTTCATCACATAAAAGACTTAAAGGCAACAACCCAGATATTGCACGAGTTCTAACATCAAAAGTAAATAAGAGTTTCAACTTATATTCAGGGATTTATGAATGGATTGAATCCCAAATATCACATACATATCATTCATAACTTACATCTAAGACATGCCAAAAGAAAAGAAAGATAACTCTACATACTTATTCCAAAAACACGCCAAAAGAAAGCTTCACATACCTCGTATGATAGACTTCTCTTAATCATGTCTACGTCATCATCCTCCAAACCTATTTAACATGGAAGAAAGGCGAGTATCAAAACCTTAAACTTTTTCAGAGCCTTCGGTTGCACCTTAGTATTCACATAACTCATTTCCTTGCTCGCCTCTTTGACTAGTTCCTTAACTCGTTTAAAGAGTTACCGGAAATTGGGCAGCATCTCCCCTATAATATGTCCTATCCGAATTCTTAATTACATACCTAATTACTACATCCAACCAACAACAACAAACTTCAGCTCACATACAAGTAAAACATGGCAACATTACACAATATAAACTCCACCCAACTTGCTGAAAATTGTAATACCAAAATAGAGTTTCTAGTCTTTGTTTTGCAAAACCTTTAATTATACAAAATGAGGGGTCATTTGGATACAAACAGAATCACCCACACCCCTTTTAAAATACATTTAGGCCCTGCAACACATCACCACACACCTGCAGCATCACCCCACATGCACAACACCCCATTTCGACTATAATTTAACTACGACGACTTCACTCTCGATTGTTTCTATTGTTGAACATTTACACGACCTTTTTTATACTTACATCAGTATACAAGGTATATAATACCCTACATAACAACCCCATAAAGTTCAAATTTAAAGGAGAAGTCTTACCTTACCCGAAATTAGCCAAAACTCGCCAAAACTCTCCTCGGAACTTCTCTAGTCGCGTTGAAACTGTGTGGACTATTTGCTGTCCATTTTGGCTGCACCAAGTCATGATTTTATACTTCTAATACCTTCATATCATCATGGTATATGATGTATAATTAATTTATGGAACGAAATTGGGACTTACCTATTTGTTTCCTCCAAGCCGCCACACTTTTCTCTCAAAGTTTAGGGTTTGTTTTCTTTGTTTTGCTGCAGATTTAGGTGCAGGAACTGAAGTATATGTTACATATACATACATATATGTGGTTCCAAGAGGTGACACGTGTCATTCCCTAAGGGGGACACGTATCCATCCCCTATTGGGCCACCGTATCCATGAATTGAAGGAGGGGCTGCCACGTGGTAGTGGGGCTCACCTCCCCCAAGTAGGTGGGTCACCTACTTGACCCCAAGCAGGTGGGTTACCTGCTTTCTTGAGGTGCTGCCACGTGTCATTCCTCCATTAGCTGCCATGTGTCGTCTTTTCCCCTTCCTCGTGGGTTCGTAATCTCATCTTATTTTAGGAGCCTATGTAATCCATGCTACGTAAGCTTAGTATGTCCTGAAGTAGCTCAAGTATGTAAGACCTCTAAGTTGGTAGCTTAAGTAGGTAAATCGAGTCCTACGACTCATTATTTGGCCTCCAATTCCTTCCGGATTCTTATGACTCTATTTCCAACCTTCTCTACTATGGGGTAACACATTCTCCCTTCCTTAGAGTCATTTGATAGTGTCGTAGATTATCCGTCTCACATGATAATGTCTAAGGAACTTAAGAGACATTCCGAGTTCGAGAGTGTGGGGTGTAACACCTTCATCACATGTATTTAAGTCATAGTTATAGTATTGTTTCTCATCGACCCACATATCTACCGCTTTTGTGGCCGTCATGTAGTCACTGTTACCGGCAGCTAGGTTCTCATCATATTGGCCTTGAAAATGAATGAGGTTGCAATCAGTAGCCAATTGGGATGCATATTGTTGGGCATAGGCTGCCATCTAGTTGTCCCATGTTAACGGTTTGACTCCTACATTGGCATGAGCTGTGTTGTGAGCATCCAAATAGTTTGTTGAGGGTTTTGGGCATAACAAGAGTGGGATAATAGGATGAAGAGAAGTGCAGAGGCAAGAAGAAAAAATAAAGGCATTTGGGAAAAGTGGCAAAATCTCAAGACTATAGGTCTTTCCTTCTCTTGAAATGATTTTTTTAATGGAAATTAGTAGATTTTCTACCATTGGTATTTATTGAAAAAATCCTGTGCAACATTCAGGTAATAACTACATTCATTGGCAGTGTATGTGTGTGTGTCTGTATCGGTGTTCCACATTACCGTGACAAATGAGTCACGACTTTACCTTGAGTAAATATATAGTACTATCATCCCTCCAATCATGGCTTGACTTTAAATTCAGATCTTATTATTTACTTATTCTAAATAATTATTAGAAATAATTTTAGAGACATCCCTCCAGAATTTTATTCATAACACTAATACTTTTTTGGTTCATAACTATTAATTTTTTTTTGTAGTTTATGATATTATGATTACTCTCTTATTTTATTTTTTTAACACTTTCTTTAGCCTATTTATTATTAATACAAAAATTTATATTTTAAAGATTTTATCCCATTTCTAATATACTAGTTTTTGTTTGATAAATTACTGTATGTTAGAGAAAAAATTCTTAATTCATTGACTAGAAGGTCATCTTTACTTTGTAAACACAGTGCACTCCATGTGCTTCTTCATGTGAACAAGTGGAATTATTACTTTTTATGCTGAGCGCAGATATTGATATTTTATGATATAAATTTATATTAAATTTTAGATTAAATTTTAAATTTATAATTTGTCAACTAAGTCAAATTATTGATTTATGTTGTAGAGAAGCATGTTTGGCTTTAGTCTAGGCTTAGACTAGAGTTCTCCATAGACTTGCATGATTTTGGTGTCGTTAGGCCTTGAAACTTCTCCGACATTGCTTCAAATGATTTAGCTCATGTAGACTGATGCAGAAAACTTGAGTCTGATAGTCTGGGCCCTATCTACGAAGTAACACTGCATTGGAACCTTATATTCATAACTCTCGGATTCCATCAGCCCCGTATTACTTGATTCTTCATTCTGGAAGTCTATTTGTCGATTCTGATTGGATGTGATTCCGGCTGGAGTGACTTATTGATGGCACTCAGAGTGGGGGTACTCCACATAATGCACGATTGACCATTGATCCTAATTCTTACCGACTCGCCTCTATTCATGGTTCAAGTTCCTAAATCACTCCACCGGGTGTGGTTCAAGTCATTACCTTGGAATTATAGACTCAGTTCAATTCCTTGGATTTGCTTAGCTATGGTTCAAGTCCACCAGAGCTTATCAGCCTAGGTTCGAGTCCATACCTGCTTATTATCAGGCTTGGTTCATGTCCATATTTACTACTACATGGGTTCAAGTCCCTGGTCTAATTGGCACGTGGTTCAAGTCCCCAATTATCCTTATCATTGATTATTCCAAATCTTGGTTCAAGTCCTTAATCAGTTTATATTCATCAGTTCAAGTGCTTAACTCCTTCATGCTTCGCGTTTAAGCTTCAGGCTTTTAGAACGGTTCGGTTTAAGTTCGTTGGGTGTTATGGCACTATTGGCTCTACGTCAGATTCCTTCATTTCTTTTCAGCTATCTTAATTCCTGTCGGGCTTATGGGAGTCCATTCGGGATGTTTCTTTTAGAATTTTGTACGAGCTTATGTTAGAGCAAAAATTTTTAATTCATTGACTAGAAGGTCATCTTTACTTTTTAAATACAATGCACTCCATGTGCTTCTTCTTGTGAACAAGTGGAAAGATTACCTTTTTATGCTGACCATAGACATTAATATTTTATGGTATAATTTCATATCAAATTTTGGATTAAATTTTAAACTTACAATATGTCGATTAAGTTAAATTATTGGTTAATAAAATTTAATTAATGTTTCAGTTAAAATTATATGACTTAAATGAAATTCAATTTCACTCAGGCAAGCTCTTAAGTATACAAGACGAGCCCAATCCATGATTTTCAGTCCCAAGGTTCACTAGAATATGTTGGAGACTAAAATACCCCCAAACCCTAGCTCATGCCTATATAAAGGGATCTTCATAATACCAAAATAATGAGGAAGAAATACATAGAGAAGCTCTGCTCTTTAGTGGTTGATAAACGCTTAACTATCTCCCATTTTTCAGGTTATAGGCGGTTGTATGCAAAACAATAGCCAACTTTAGAGGTCGGGGTTGAACCACAAGGATTGGGAAATGGGATCACTTTCAATTAATTTCACAATTCGAAGCCAACTAGCAAATTTAACTCTCAATACGCTTGTATATATAAATTGAGGTAGGGGGAGAGTTAGTAACAAGCTAAAATTCACCAATATCAAGTAATAAAGAAAGGAATCAGCACAAAAATAATCTATCAAGTTTGGAAAGACTAGGGGGTATGCATAATGACTGGGGTTACAACTCGAATAAGCAAATATTAATCGTAACAACATCATTGGTATATGGATAGTGATTGATCTAGGCTATCTTTTGATATTCTTTCAAACTATCAAACATATGTCCCTTGGATTCTCTCGAACTCCAAGACCCTTTCCAATAAAGTACCAAATATTGATTGAGTAGATAGACTATCCTTATCTCATATTATCAAATGTGAAATTACTTGGATTATCTCCTTCCTGGCTCAAATCCATAGATAATCTCAACAAGTCCTCACTATTGAGTCTTACCCAACCTTATTTTACTTTCTCAAGCCAAAATGGTGTTAGAGATCTCAATCAATATTTGCAACCACTGATTTTTAGATTAAATATTCAAGAAAACAATATATTCATGTCATACAATCAATTTTAGAAGATTTTTCAATATTCATTCAGAGTTTTACACCTCCCATCTAGCACACACACCCCTAACTAAGGATTTAGCTGCTCATAAAAGAAGAAATAGATACAATACTCATGTAGGAAATCTCCATCTCAAACTAATTTGATTGACAAAATCTGAAATCCAAGCCTTGAGTAATGCAAATATGAGGTTTCTTCCTCTACAAGATAAAAAGCAATTCACTTTACTTTTTGAATATCTTTTCACAACAAGAGGTCTCTACTCACTATCCCTAATTTGGAAGGTGATATTGGTAAATAATTAACAAATCTCATTAAACTTTTGAAACTTTCGAAAGAAAACACTAATTTTTATAATTATATTTTTTCCCCTTTAGCTTGTGCTGGACTGGCAGAACGATGATTCAGAGTTGTGAGCGTCAGTCACTTCCTCACTTCGACCTTCAGTTCTCACAGGAGCTATTGCACTGGGGGTCAACAAATAACAAATTAGTCATGTACCACGCTGATTACAGTATTGGTGCTGAGGTGGCCTTGCTCCATTCAAGATGGAATTTAGCCGGCGAGACGCCTGTCGGTTCTTGTGAGACATTAGTTCCTTCACCAGTGTGTTTAGTGGTTTTTAGCTCCACATCCATTAAACTTTCCTTTTTTAAGTAATGTCTGCATACAAGAGAACTAGACCTAAAATCCCCGCAATTAATATTAAAACTTAGCAATAATTCATAAATTTGAGTTCAAGGAGTTTGTAAAATACCAACTCATCAAACCCCCACAAATAAATAATTTTTTCCCTCAAGTAAAACGCTAACTAAGCATAGGACTCAAACTTAGCTACACCTAACATAGGATTTGCATAATTACATACTCACTCAAATCAGTAAAAAAAAGAGTTATTTATTGATGGCACTCGGATTGAGGGTACTACCCCTGATGCTCGGTTGGCCGGTAATCCTAAATATGACTAATTTGCCTCTATTTGTGGTTCAAGTCCCTAAATTAGTCCACTGGGCATGATTTAAGTCATTGGCTTGGTATTATAACCTTGGTTCAAGTTTGCGGCTTTTCTTAGCAGTGTTTCAAGTGTACCGCCACTTATTAGCCTTGGTTCGAGTTCATAGCTACATATTATCAGCCTTGGTTCATTTCCATAGCTATTACTACCTCGGTTCAAGTCTTTGGTCTCATTGGCACATGGTCCAAGTCCACGATTATCCTTATCCTTTATTATTCCAAATCTCGGTTCAATTTCCTAATCATCTTATATTCATTGGTTCGAGTCCTTAACTTCTTCATGATTAGGGTTCAAGATTTAGGCTTTCAGAATGGTTTGATTTAAATTTGCGGGGTGTTGTAGCACTGTTGGTTCTACGTAGGATTCCTTTGTTTTATTTTAGCTATCTTTTCTCCTGTTGTGCTTTTGAGAGTCGTTCGCGATGTTGCCTTTAGACTTGTGTATGAGCATACCTGTCACGACCCAAAAATCGAGGTCATGATGGCACATATCTCAAAACCTAATTTGATGTGTAACCCTAAAAATAAAACTCATACCAGACTCCCAAAGGGGAAAGTGATGCCACAATTTAAATAAAAAGAAAAACAATAAAGAAAAAATTATCCCAAAACCTGGTGTCATAAGTATAAAGAGCATCTAATACAAGGTCGAATTTGAAGATACAACATAAGTCTCTAAATGATACAAAAGACTGAAAAATAAGGATAGACTAGTGACGATCCGAATTCTGGGACCTCACCACTAATCTGAGAATATACAATCCGCTAGAATATCAACTGCCACGTGAGGTACTCCAACTAGTATCTGCATCAAAAAGGGATATAGAAGTACGGGTGAGTATAATTCACATGTACTCAGTAGGATTTAGCTTACTGAGTATAAGGAATTAGTCAAACCTATGAAATAAACTAAGGAATGCTTCCACCTGCATACAGAAAAGTCCCACTTCGGCATCGGTGCCGCCAGTTTATATATATAGTGGCGCGAGTAAAGTAGACCCATAAAAACATCTCATAATCACAATTAATCAGATAATTCAAGCAGCACAGATATCAATGAAATGCAATGTAATATAATGATGCAATGATGTGGTGGTACGGTGGAATCAAGACTGTCGCACAGCCTGTGGTATATACCTGCCGAGTTGTGCTACCAAGCAGGACCCATGGGGGTCTCGCAGACCATATACTCCAATCATAATATCTCATTATTCTTGCCACCTCCTCGTGGTCAAAGGATTACAATGCATCCACTACTCTGCCGGAAAACTTCTTCGATCAGGGACTCAAGATACAAAGGTTGGAATCACAATGCATCCACTACCCTACAGGAAAACTGCCTCGGTTACGGACTCAAGATACAAAGGTTTAAACGTGTTTCATTTTCTTTCTCAAAAAGAATTTTCATATTTCTCAACTTTCCATGTTTCATGATATGATGAATGAGGATGAATGCATCAAAACACACATGGCATGGAAGTAATATTCAACACATATGTGGTACAAGGTTCAAAGTTCTCAAAACTTAATCTACACATGATATTCACTCTCAATAAATAGTAATGGGAAGGAAATACTTCCATTTAAATATTCACCCATTTCTTAATGATATTTCAATACTCAAGCATGATCAAAACCCCTAACTCAACCCCTCAGGCGAGCATCACAAATCAAATAATATACTCAAGCCTCTCTCTTAGGCAAATCATGAATCACATGCTCTCAAAACAATTATGATAACAGATAAGGCCCTCATATGGGCTATGTAATACAAATAAACCCCCACACGGCAACACATTAATAAATAAGCCCTCACATGACATCATAATATATATATAACTTTCTCAACTCATACTAAAACCCCATCCTAAAGTCTATAACATATGCATGACTAATTACCCCATCTCAGTCTCAAAAAAGGATAGCCAAACCTACCTCAATTGCCAAAACCGCACTCGAACACCTCCACCAAACAAGCAACTCTCTAATTCAATACCCGTACTAAAAACCCACTATCAACAATAAAACATACACATCACAAGGAGTCTAATGACATCCATATTAATAGGTTTCAGAACCGGGGGTAAAATAGTCCAAAAATTAATTATTTCCAATAAAGATCAAATCTAGAAATTTATTGGATAATCACATTCTACTTGTAATAAGGAATTCATGGTTGAAAAACCCATAAAAATAAAGCTCAAAACGAGTTAGAAATCACCATTTTCCTTAAATTCGAATTAGGGAAGAAATAAGGATTTTTGGGGTTTGAAACTAAACTTTAGGGGTTAAAATCATCAAAAACGTAATGAAAAGGAAAGGTTTTAAGTCAAAAATCACTAAAAAGGATGTTTGTCCTTGAAATTAGATAAAATAAAGTACCTGGGGTCTCAAAAAGCTGAGGGTACCGAGCCTGTATAGCAGACTCTAACTCCCAAGTCGCCTCCTCAGCAGGCTGATTTTACCAATGCACCTTAACCGAAGCGACCTCCTTGGTCCTGATTCTACGAAGCCACCTATCTAGAATAACTGTCGGCTCCTCTTCATAAGTCAAATCCGGACTCAACTCTACCGCATTATAAGAAATCACATGAGACTCATCCGGTATGTACTTGCGAAGCATGAAAACATAAAACACCGAATGGACAGTTGACAATTTAGGGGATAAGGCCAACTCATATGCCACTCCACCTAGTCTCCTCAGGATTTCAAACGGGCCAACAAACCTTGGTCTAAGCTTGCCCTTTTATCCGAACCTCATCACACCCTTCATGGGTGATATTTTAAGCCACACACAATCACCCACCATGAACTCTAAGGGACGAACCCTCCTGTCAGCATAACTCTTATGACGACTCTGAGTTGTCAATAGTCGACCCTGAATCAAATATATCCGCTCCAAAGCATCCGTAAGTAAGTTAGTATCCAATACATCAACCGCAACAGAATCAAACGATCCAATGGGCGACACCTACGACCATACAAATGGTGCCATCTAAATGCTGGAGTGATAACTGTTATTATAGGCAAACTCTGCTAAGGGCAAGTATTGGTCCCATCGGGCACCAAAATCAATCACACAGGCCCTAAGCATATCCTCCAACACCTGAATAGTCCACTCGGACTGACCATTAGTTTAGGGATGAAATGCTAAACTCATCTCTAGCCGTGTACCCAAACCACGCTGTAATGCCTTCCAAAAATAAGAGGTGAACACTGAACCTCGATCTAACATAATAAAGATAGGCACCCCATACAGCCTAACAATCTCACGAAGATAGATCCTAGCTAACTGATCCGCATTATAGCTAGTCTTCACTAGAAGGAAATGGGTTGATTTGTTCAATCGATCCATAATCACCTAGACAGAGTCATACTTACCCAATGCCATGGGTAATCCAAACACGAAGTCCATAGTGATACACTCCCATTTCTACTCAAGAATGGGCATTCTTTGCATAGGACCACCTGGTTTCTGATGCTCACACTTCACTTGTTGGCAATTCAGACACTTAGCCACAAAATCAATAATGTCTCTCTTCATGCCATACCACCAATAGTGTTGTTTCAAGTCATGAAACATCTTTGCCACTCCCGAGTGGATCGAACATTTAGAACAATGAGCCTCCTCTAATATTATACGTACCCATTCACTCACCTTGGGCACACAAATACGACCATTAATCCTCAAAACTCCTTTCGGATCAAGAGAGGCTGATTTTGCTTTACCACTCAACACTTTGTCTCGAATGTCCCTCAACTTGTCATCTTCAAATTGGTGTGTACGAATCTGGTCCATCAAAGTAGACCTAGCCTCCACAAAGGCCAAAATACCATGATGTGTAGAAATATCAAGTCGGACCAACTGTCTAGCCAATGACTGAACCTCTAATGCCAAAGGCCTCTCAACAGCCTTAAGGAAGGCCAAACTACCCATGCTAACTGCTTTGCGACTCAGGGCATCCGCTACCACATTAACTTTTCCTGGATGATAAAGTATGGTGATATCATAGTCTTTCAATAACTCTAACCACCTACGCTGCCGCATGTTCAGATTCGGCTGAGAAAAGATATACTTAAGGCTACGATGGTCAGTATAGACCTCATAATACACTACATAGAGATGATGCCTCCACAACTTCAGATCAAACACAACCACTACTAATTCTAAGTCATGGGTAGGATAGTTCTTCTCATGTACCTTCAACTGTCGAGAACCATAAGCTATAACTCTACCTTTTTGCATCAATACACCACCTAAGACGACTCCCGAAGCATCACAAAACACAATAAATGCCACGTCCTCCTCGGGTAAGTCTAGAATAGGTGTTGAAGTCAATAATTCCTTGAGCTTTTGAAAGCTCGCCTTACACTCATAAGTCCACTAAAATGCCATGGTCTTTTGAGTTAGCCTAGTCAATGGGGCTACAATAGAAGAGAATTCTTGAACAAACCAATGATAGTAGCCTGCCAACCTAATAAACTCCAAATCTCGGTAACTGAAGTAGGCCTAATCCAATTACGAACCGCTGCAACTTTGGCTGGATCAACCATAATACCAACCTTGGTCACTATATGACCCAAGAATGTCACGTACTCAAGCCAAAACTCACATTTGGAGAATTTTGCATACAACTTCTCCTCTCTCAATCTCTGAAGGACTGTCCTCAGGTGCCTAACATGATCCGCCTCATTCTTGGAATAAACCAAGATGTCATCAATAAATATGATCACAAATGAGTCCAAATAAGGTCGAAATACCCAGTTCATCAACTCCATAAATGCAGCCGGGGCATTAGTCAACCCGAAGGACATAACCACAAACTCATAATGCCCATAACGAGTCCTGAATGCAGTCTTCGGGATATCAGATTCTCAAACTCTCAACTGATGGTAACCCAATCTCAAATTAATCTTTGAGAATACCGATGCACCTTGAAGCTGGTCAAATAAATTATCAATGTGAGGGAGAGGATACTTGTTCTTAATAGTGACCTTGTTCAAATGTCGATAGTCAATACACATCCTCATAGTACTTTCTTTCTTTTTTACAAATAAAACTGGTGCACCCCACGGTGATATAGTAGGTCTAATAAATCCCTTCTTCAATAAATCTTTCAATTGTTCTTTCAACTCCTTCAATTCTGCCGGAGCCATCCGATAAGGAAAAATAGAGATGGGTTTATGTTAGGCTCCAAAGCAATAACAAAATCGATATCACGGTCAAGAGGAACTCTCGGCAAGTTTGTTGGAAATATATCCATAAACTCTCTCACCACCATCGTAGTCTCTATAGGCAATGACTCCATAGTGAGATCACATACATGATCCAAATAAGATAAACAACCATTATCCATCAAGCGATGAGCATGAATATAAGATATCACTCCCTTAGGATACGAACTCGGATTACCCTTCCATACCAAGCTAGGTAACCTGGGATAAACTAAGGTCACGGTCTTTTCATAATAATCTAATATAGCATGATAAGGAGATAACCAGTCCATACCCAGTATCACATCAAAATCAAGCATTTCTAATAAAATTAAGTTTGCACGGGTCTCTCTACCCGAAAATATCACCAAACATCCCTTGTATACTCAATCCACCACTAAAGATTCACCTACCGGGGTAGAAATAGTAATAGGCACATCTAGGAGCTCACTCACATAATCAATACCACATCAAAATATATTGACACATAAGAATAGGTAGACCCTGGGTCAAATAATATTGTAGCAAAACGATGGCAAACTGGAACAATACCTGTAATAACTGCATCAGAGGCTTTTGCCTCATATCTACCTAGTATAGCATAGCATAACTGACGATCACCCTTAGCCTGCGAACCATCACGAGCACTACCTCATGCTCCACCCTTAGCACCACGGGTGCCACCTCTAGTATTCTGCAAAGAACCCCAAATAGCTGGAGCATCTGTAGAATGAACAACTGGTGCCTCGGGCCGCCCAGTAGAAGGAGCATGTTTGGGGCAATCTTGGGCCTTATGCCCAAACTCATCATACACATAACAACCTCAAGGACCTGAACCCCATGGAGGATAACCAAAAGTGTCAAAATGGCCTCCGGAGCCCGAAGAACCCTGAATAGCTACCTGGACTGGTCTGCCTTGATAACCATGGGTTCCTGAACTCGAATATTCTCTGCCCTTAGAGGAATGACCGCTGAACTGACCCTGCTGACGGAACCTCTTGGCCCCACCCTGTCTAGCACGTCAGATACTCTCTATTATCCTGGCATGATCAATAATACTCTAGAACGTACATCCAGACAGTACAAGAGAGGCTGTAGCCTCCTAGAGATAACCGGCAAATCCCTTCACTAGCTTGCGAATCTGCTCAAACTCAGTGGGAATACTCAACATAGCATAACAAGATAACTCATGAAAGTGAGTCTCGTACTCAGATATAGATAGGGAGCCCTACTCCAGTCTGTCAAACTCATCCCTGCGCTGATCACGGAGGCTATAAGGTATAAAGATCTCAAGGAACATCTAAGTAAACTATTCCTAACTTATCATAGGAGAACCAATAGGTCTACGAGAAAGAATCGACCTCCACCACTCCTTGGCTACTCCCGCAAATTGATATGAAGTGTAAGCTACTCCATGTGCCTCTAAGATGCCTAGGTTGAACAACCTATCTTGGCACTCAGTCAAAAAGTCATAGGCTTTCTCTCTAGCTGTACCATTAAACCTTGGAGGCGCTAATCGAACAAACCTCTCAAAGATCTTCTGCTCAGCTATCGACGTGGCACCACTAGCAAAAACTGGCAGAGATGCAAATCTCGGAGGTGCAATAGCAGGCACTAAAGAAGAACTAGGAGTATGAAATCCTACACTAGGCTCGTGAACGAGCAGTGTAGTACCAACTATGATAAGAGAACCTACGGTACTTAGAAGAATATCAGAGGTAGGAGTACCATTCAGTCTAGCCAATAATCGAACCAGTAGCTCCTGAAGCATCAGAGCACTATCGGGAACCATAGAAGGCTGGGATGGCCTCTGCTCCTTAGTCTTCTGCTCCAAGTCATCCTCATGCTCGTACATGGGCTCAGGTAATGGGTCTCTAGCTCATCCATGAGCAGGTGCCTCTCCCCTCGCTCGCCCTCATCCCCTGACTCCACTACGTCCTCTACCTCGCCCGCGTACTGGGGCTTGGATAGCAGGTGCAGCCTCACCCTCAGTAATTGTGGCTTTAGTCCTCACCATCAGCGTAGAAGGAATAGATTAGAGGTATACAACACTTGAGATGAATAAATCATACGAATGGAGTAAAAAGAAGGAAATCCTCCTATTAAGTATCTTGTAGCCTCTCGAAGTTAAGTACGGATGTCTACGTACCGATCCGCAAGACTCTACTAGATACCCTGTTCTTTAACTTATGAGACCGGTGAACCTAGTGCTCTGATACCAATTTGTCACGACTCAAAAATTGAGGTCATGATGGAACACATCTCAAAACCCAATCTGATGTGTAACCCTAAAAATAAAACTCATACCAGACTTCCAAAGGGGAAAGTGATACCACAATTTAAATAAAAAAAAATAATAAAGAGAAAAGTATCCCAAAACCTGGTGTCATAAGTATAAAGAGCATCTAATACAAGGTTCGAATCTGAAAATACAACATCAGTCTCTGAATGATATAAAAGACTGAAAAATAAGGATAGACTAGTGACAATTAAAATTCTAGGACCTCACCACTAATCTGAAAATACACAATCCACTAGAATATCAACTGTCTTGTGAGGTGCCCCGACTAGTATCTGCATCAAAAAGGGATACAGAAGTAGGGGTGAGTACAATTCATATGTACTCAGTAGGTTTTAGCTGACTGAGTATAAGGAATTAATCAAACCTATGAAATAAACTAAGGAACGCTTCCACCTGCATACAAAAAAGTCCCACTTCGGCATCGGTGCCGTCAGTTTATATATATATAATGGCGCGAGTAAAGTAGACCCATAATAATAGCTCATAATCACATTTAATCAGATAATTCAAGTAGCATAGATATCAATGCAATATAATGCAATATAATGATGGAATGATATGGTGGTACGGTGAAATCAAGACTGTCGCATAGCCTGTCATATAGACTTGCAGAGTTGTGCTACCAAAAGGACCTATGGGGGTCTCGCAAACCATATACCTCAATCATAATAACTCATTATCAACAATAAAACATACACTACCCTATCGTAAAACTTCCTCAGTCAGGGACTCAAGATACAAGGTTAAAGGTGTTTCATTTTCTTTCTCAAAAAGAATTTCCATATTTCTCAACTTTCCATGTTTCATGATATAATGAATGAGGATGAATGCATCAAAACACACATGGCATGGAAGTAATATTCAACTTATATGTGGTACAAGGTTCAAAGATCTCAAAACTTAACCTACACATGATATTCACCCTCAATAAATAGTAATAGGAAGGAAATACTTCCATTTAAATATTCACCTATTTCTCAATGATATTTCAATACTCAAGCATGCTCAAAACCCCTAACTCAACCCCTCAGGCAGGCATCACAAGTTAAATAATATACTGAAGCCTCTCTCTTAGGCAAATCATGAATCACATGCTCTCAAAATAATTAAGATAACAAATAAGGCCCCCTCACGGGCTATATAATACAAATAAACTCTCACACGGCAACACATTAATAAATAAGTCCTCATACGACATCATAATATATATATATAACATTTTCAACTCATACTAAAACCCCATTCCAAAGTCTATAACATATGAATGACTAATTACCCTATCTCAGTCTCAAAGAAGGATAGTCAAACCTACCTCAATTGCCGAAACCGCACTCGAACACCTCCACCAAACAAGCAACTCTCAAATTCAATGCCCGTACTGACAACCTACTATCAACAATAAAACATACACATCACAAAGAGTCCAATGACACCCATATTGATAGGTTTCAGAACCGAGGGTAAAATGGTCCAAAAATTAATTATTTTCGAAAAATATCAAATCTGAAAATTTATTGGAAAATCACATTATACTTGTAATAAGGAACTCATGGTTGAAAAACCCATAAAAATAAAGCTCAAAATGAGTTATAAATCACCATTTCCCTTAAATTCGAATTAGGAAAGAAACAAAGATTTTTCGGGTTTGAAACTAAACTTTAGGGGTTAAAATCATCAAAAACTTAATGAAACGGAAAGGTTTTAAGTCAAAAATCACTTACCCAACACTTTGCCTTAAAAATGTCTTCTCAAATGACCTCAAGGAGTTTAAGAACTCAAACAATTGATGAAAATATTGAAATGGGAAGAAAGGGGCATTTTTTGCCCAAAAAGTTACTGTTCACGTGTGTTACTGTCCACACGTGTTTTGTTCAAATTTTCAAAAATCACCCTCAAGGTCATTACAATATCCGTCGAGGTTATGGGAGCCCAACAGATTTAGTAGTTCACTTCTCACTTTCTCTTTGTGTGAGTACGCTCGTGTACATACCTACCTGATTTCTTTGTTCCTATCTCTAGTTGTTTTTAGTTTCTAGCGATTTTGTTCAATTTTGGTTTTTCTTGCTCAGTCGGACTATGATGCCTATTGGGTACATATTGTTTTGGTAATCATACTATACTCTGCATCTGTTTTCATGATGCAGGTCTAAGCACCAGCTATCAACATTGATCTCAAGACAACTGCAGTCTTGACCGGAGGCAAGGGTGAGCACACATCGTTTTGGATTTACCTGTCTCCCTCTGCATGTATTTATGACGTATCTTTTTACTTTTTGATACAGTCTTATTTCAATGGTCCACCTTTGGGACTTATACTCATTTTGTTAATAGCTCTATACATGTGACTTCCAGGTTCGGGGAGAGATCTTTTATTTGTACGTACTTTTGATTTGCTTCCACCTGTTCATTTGTGTTCCTGTTATTGTATTATTGTTTTTAGTTTAAATGTTGGTCTTCTACCCTTACATCCCATTACTCACAGTTCTGGAATAATGGTTGGCTTGCCTAATGGAGGATCGTAGTAGGCGCCACCATAATTCGAGGATTTGGGTCATGACATTCTGTTAGTATATTTGTTTTACTTTCGCATATTTCTTTCCGTTTAGTTTGGTTTTGCTAATTTGTTTTGATGGTAAAAGACGAGTTCCATCACGTCCACTTTTAGGTCGTAACATGATTACTATATGATTATGAACATGCTCAATATTTATTATCCTATATCGGCATTACATGCTATAATATATTCGTTGCTTTCACTAGAAGCAGCTTCATACTTCTTACATCTTGTAAATTATTCTTTTATTGTTAATATGGAACTACCTCACATATATATATTTCGTCACTTATAAATTATATTTCATCACTAAAGATCTTATGTTACGAAAAAAATTCATTAATGTCTTTGTTAAAAATGTTATATTAACTACAAAAAGTAAAATTAGAGTTGCATAAATTGAAAATTAAATAACAAAAATAATAATAAATTCATCCATGATCATACATTTAAAAACAACTAAAACAACTAACGTTTGATGGCGTTCAAATTTATAAATTGTAATATTTCACTAGTTTTTCATTAATTTGATAATTTATAATTAATGGTGACAAATTTTTTCATATTTTAAAAGAAAAGATAATTCATCAATGTAAAAGTTTTGCAAGAAAAACTCTCAATTGCAATAAGTAATTTGAAAATTTATTAAATTGACTTTATGAGTAGTCTCAAATTCTTTAAACTTAGCATGCATCATACAATATATAAATTGGATATAACATAATAAAACATTTAAGATAATAACAAAAAGTGTCACCCATGATCATATAATCCACAACTAAAATAATAGTGAGATAAAATCTCATAACAAACTTCTCATATCATGATAATGAAAGTACATGAATGTTTGCCGTAAATTAAAAAAAAAAAAAAGAGACAAAATAGTACTCCACATATACTAATGTTGGCCACTTATCTAATAAATTTATTCTTGATTCAATTTTTACACCTTTCTGAAAAAAATACTTTTGGTGTGTACTCGCTGGTATCATGATTTAAACATAATATATTATCAAAATTTAATCCTAGATTTGATATTAAAATGAGAAATAAATAGAAAAGATACTTGCCCAAATTAGACGATAAAATTGTCATTTCTTCCTTTTCTCAAGATACGTACCTTGAACTTTGTCTGCGAACAAAATAATAAAAAAACCAAGAATTAGGACAAACAAAACGTACAAAGTATATAAAAGCAGTAGGAAAATCAAATTATATTCCTAAAGAAGTCCCTAAAAATCTCTAACACGAAATAATTTTATCGGCTAAATATAAATAAATCATAGTTGGAATTATCACATTATTTTTTAAACAAGAACGCCAGAGTGGGGGAGGTGGGGGGGGGGGGGGAAGGGCAAATTTCAAAAATTAAAATAATCCTAAGAAGGACACTAGAGATCCACAATGAGGTATAGCAAAACTTAAGAGAGAGTTGCATATTCATGGTCAACAAAAAGTGACAGAATTGCATATTCATTTTTTAGGAGTATGGATCTAATGATCAAACACTCAAAATTTAACAAAAGTAAAAAATAAAATAGAGATAATGGGAGAAAGGTATTGCACGGTGAGATAAGAGATGGAGGTGGCTAATAACTAAAAGAGTGATTTGTTGAGAAGGTAGAAAAGGAAAAAAAGAGGGGTGGATTGCCTCTATTTTTCCTACAAATTTGGAAAATAATACGCCCTCTATTTTATTTTCTTCATCTTATTTTAGTAAATAATTTTATCTGATTTTAATTTGACATAAAATTTAAGAAAATAATTTTTTTTCCTAATTTTGACTTAATGAGAAATTAAAGAAAACAAAAAATTATCTAATATTTTATTTGATATGAAATTTAAGAAAAAGTAAATCAGACTTTTGAATCTTGTAATCTTAAACTAAAGAATCTAGAATATAGTAAAATATTTTTTAATCTATTAGTGTTAAATATGTCATGTGAAAAATTAAAATTAAAAAGTTATTAAAAAAAGACATTCTTTTAAAACAAACTAAAAAAGAGTAAGAAAATGTAATAACCCTAAAGGTCATTTTTGAGAATTTTTGCAAATGACCATTTTACCATCCCTATAATTGCCCCGAGTCGTTTTTAATTTGTATCGAATGTTGGTTTTGGAAAATTCTATGAAAAAATTGAGATTTGGAAGTTTTGAGTTTTCAAAAGCTTAAAGTGTTCAAAAGTGGTATTTGGGACCAATCAGAGCTAGAGTCTTGAAATAGAATTCTGTCAATTTCAGCACCTCCGAAATATAGAATTTGGTCTAGGAGAGTTTACGGAATCAAATCTGGAGTTGTAACAAAGATTTGAGGTCATAAGTTTGAAATTTGACGAATTTTAAGTCAAGGTTTGACTTTGGACAACTTTCGGAGTTCTGATGCTCAGAATGAAATTTTGATGACTCTTTTGGATTTTGGGGATGATATAGGTATAGGAGTGGCATTGGTTGAATTTTTGGAGGTTTCGAGCTCGTTTTGGTATTTTGGAGGCCTAAGTTAGCTTAGTTGCAACTTTTCAAGTTTCAAGTCAAGGAGACCTCAAATTCAAATTTTGACGGTTCCATTGAGTGTGGAACATCAAATTTGGTATGGTAGCATATAAGATTTATGTACTTGGGAATCCGAACGAATCCTGAGGGTCAATTTCATGACTTGAAGTTGGTGTATTGGGATTACTTGAACTTGGACGGATTTAAGCAACACACGAATTAGAATGAAACTTTTATAGAGTTAAACTCTATCACACAAACTCAGAATATGAAAGAAAAGAAACAATTCCTAATGTCCTATAGCCTCTTGATTATAAGTGTGGTGCACAACGTACCCATAAGCAAAACTCTACTAGACACAGATTTATAGACACCCTAGGACTCTGGAATTTTGTACTATGATACCAAGTTTGTCATGCAATGGGAGGGTGCCTTTGACGTGGCCAGTACTCAAAAACCATTGTTGGCTCCCAAGCGAACCACTTGGCCGAATCACATATTCACTTACTCAGCGAAGACTTAATTTGATAGAAAAATACACCTTAGTGGGCT
Source organism: Solanum dulcamara (assembly GCF_947179165.1). Lineage (NCBI taxonomy): Eukaryota > Viridiplantae > Streptophyta > Magnoliopsida > Solanales > Solanaceae > Solanum > Solanum dulcamara. The sequence continues at coordinate 45,312,999 of NC_077248.1, read as the reverse complement.
ATCTCAATTAACAATCTAAATCATTCCATTTCAGAAGAATAACTTTAAGTAAAACGGTCCAAGTCAACTCAAAGGACAATAGTTTTAAAAGGAAACAAATCCAAAGGATAGAAACATCAACTCCAAATCTATCACTGTCTTGTCTATGAAGCCTCCATCCTATTAAACTAGATGGTGCCAATGACAAGTTCATGGCTATCTCAAAGAAATAGAAACTACTAAACTCCAAAGAAGGAAAACTTTCACGACCCAAGCCTAGGGCCTAGATGTGACATGGCGAATAAGGAACCCAAAAGTACCTCAAACAAGACTCTTAGCATTCTTGTAGGCTTTCATATGTAATGACAATAAATAAACAAGTGGAAATCATAATAGTAAATCTACAACTTACATATGTCCAACAATACCTATAACTTTTAGATTTAACGGAGCTAAGACAAGTCTCTAGCTCACCCTCAGTCATAATAGAAAGAAATATCATAGTAAATGTCTAAAGATCTCAACATATCATAAGCTAGAAAGATAAAGGAGTATTGTTCCCAGAACATGGTAACTCACCAAAAGTACCCTTCAAACGAAATTTGAACTAGCCATGTGGAGGAGAACGAGGAGGAGCATCAGTCCCTACATGGTAATATCGTGTAGGCAAAAGAGTATGCGTTAGTACTTTGAATGTACTAAGTATGTACGCATGCATTGCAAAGTAAAAAATTTAGGACATTTATAAGGTAAAGTACATAAATGAGTGCATGCATGAGTAATCAAGTAGATATCATTTAAATCATACATATGTGGATATATAGATTCATGAGTAATCATGTAAATAGCATTTGAAACATTCATTTATGGAAAGTTGAATATAATCGACATTAAGACCATGTGAGCTATTACATGGAATCCAACATAACCCCCTCCATTGGCCGGGGAGTCTACATGCCTTGTGTAGAATTCCGTCAACTTTACATTTTAACTTTAACTTTAAGAGCTTTCATGGATCCATTAGCCTAAGCCTACAAGGACTCCTATGTTGTCACATAGTTAATGAGACAAGGGGTTGATACTAGGATTTCCTTATCGAATCCCACCTCAACGGCCCATTCAGTGCTAAGTCAATCCTATTGAATAGTTTAATACTTCAAAATAGTCATGGAATATAGCTTGAGAATTCAAAACATCATATTCGGTAGAATAGGTCATTAAAACATTTGGTAATTCAAATATGTAAGAATTATCCTTATTGCATAATGAATTCATCCTTTATATCATCTCATCATTCTTTTATTTCATAAGACTCCCTTTTAATCATAGACATTGCTTTCATAAACATTCATTTGGAGTCAAAGCTTTCAAGTAGAACTTCATTAAAAATATAGTAAAACTACCTGAGTTCAAATCACTTCAACTTTCAAAAATGAATATAAATGAAATTATACATAAATACTTTGAAATCCATCAATTAAAAATCATATTTTAAACAGCCCGCCAAGAATTTAAAGAACCTTTAAAAAGCTAAATAGAGAAAATACTTGCAAACCACCCACAATGAGAGTATTTTAATTATATAATAAATTATGTTCATCATAAAGGACTTAATGAACACTCGAATCCTAGCTTTTTTCTCCTCGCTAGAGAATTTTATCTACTACCCAGAGTATATGAATCACCGGAATAGGATTTCTATACTACTAAAAACTAAAATTATATTTTGAGAATGAGTAAAGAAGTTTATAGAGAGAAGAGTTGCTTGAGAAAGTTTGATGAACAAAATGATGAAATAAGGTTGGTATTTTTAGGTGTGAAGGAGGGACCTAACAATAATAAAAATAATTATAAAGAAAAATCTAAAAAATTAGTAGAGGATTGTGATGTCGTGGTTGATGTCAAAGGAAGGACTATTGATGTAATGGGTGATGTCAAAAAGATCTAGATCTTCCATAGTTGGTGAGATGAATCTTCTTTTTTATGAAATACCCTTTTTTGGAGCTATATTTGAATAAGATAAATTTCTAATTAGGATTTGATGTCTTCATATGAATTTTATATTTAGAATTCTCCTTTCATGGGATTTAAGAATTAACTAAATGGGAGCATCCTATGTCTTGCAAAGATTAATTTTTGGCCTACTTAGCCTCCGAATATTAAGCTATGGTCCCAAAAATTATAGGTAATGATGTTGAAGTTATTTAGAAATTTGAATCACCTAATTAGGAAAAATCTATGAAAAATTATGCCCAAAATACAGAAGCAGTATCATTTTCGTCGAGAATTGGAACACCATATATAATGTTTTTAGGGGGTGTTACATTATCTCCTCCTTGGGAAAATTCTTCCTCGAATTTGGCAAGACTTATCTTGAGTAGAGTAGAGTGTAAACCAACAACCAATCATTAATACAATAGTGTAATTTAAAACATCGTTCGAAACATATTTCATAATTTGCAAGCATATGACAAGAAAAGTTAGAATGCAAGGATTCCAAGTAATTGAGCAAGGACAACTTAATACCTTAGGTTTGAGTAGAGGGAAAAAGATGAGGGTATCTCTTAAGCATATTCGGTTCCTCTTCCCATGTAGCACTTTTCACTTGTTGATTCCTCAAAAGACTTTAACAGATGCAACTTCGTTGTTCCTCAATTTCTTAACTTGTCGGTCCAAAATTTCAATTGAGACTTCTTTATAGGTCAAGTTTTCTTCCACATTCACTTCTCCCAAAGGAACAATGTAACTAGGATCACCCACATATTTGTTCAATATAGACACATGGAACACTGAGTGAACCATGGTCATTTCCAATGGCAACTCCAACTCATACGCAACCTTGCCAACACATCTCACAATTCTATAAGGCCCTATATACCTGGGGCTCAATTTTCCTTTCTTATCAAATCAAACCACACCCTTCATAGGTGAAACCTTTAGATACATCCGATAATCCACATTAAAGATAAGATCCCTTCTTCTAGTGTCGGAATAGGACTTTTGATGACTTTGAGCCGTCTTCAACCTTTATTTAATAATCTTCACCTTCTCTAAAGCATCAATTACCAAATTGAGGCCCAACAAGGTCATCTCACCTATTTCAAACAAACCAACTGGGGATCTACATCTTTTCCCATACAAAGACTCAAATTGCGCCATCTCAATACTTGAATGGTAACTATTATAATAGGCAAACTCGATGAGAGGTAGGTGATCATCCCAATTTCCTTTAAACTCCAACACACAAGCCCTTAACTTATTCTCTAGTATTTGAATAGTCCTTTTGGATTGCCCATCGGTTTGAGAATGGAATGCGGTGCTTAATTTTACCTTAGTACCGAGGCTCTTTTAAAATGATCTCCAAAATTGATAAGTGAATTAAGTACCACAATCAGAAATAATGGATAACGGCACACCATGCAACCTTACAACTCCCAAATATGTAACTTGGCATAGTTTTCGACACTATAGGAAATCTTAACCAGTAGAAAGTGAGCTGACTTAGTCATTTTATCAGCAATTACGTAAATCGAATCATGACGCTTTCGGGTATGAGGCAAACCCGCTATAAAATCCATATTCACAACTTTCCACTTTCAAATATGGATTTCAATGTCTTGGGCTAGGCCACCTGGCCTTTGATGTTCATCATTCACTTGTTGCAATTCAGATATTCAGAGACGAACCTTGCTATATCCTTTCTCATTCCACCTAACCAGTAAAACTCTTTTAAGTCTCAGTATATTTTCCTCGAATCGGGATGAATGGAATATATAGAATTATGAGCCTCCATCAAGATCAAACTCCTTAGACGATCCACATCTGGAACACATAGCAGACCTTGGTAGTATAGCACCCCATCTATTACACCCCACACTCTCGAGCTCAGAATGTATCTTAAGTTTCTTAGACATTATCATGTGAGCCGGATAAGCTACGATACTATCAAACGACTCTAAGGAAAGGAGAATGAGATACCCTATAGTAGAGAAGGTCTGAAATAGAGTCATAAGAATCCGAAAGGAATTGAAGGCCAAGAAATGAGTCGTAGGACTTGATTTACCTACGTAAGCTACCAACTTAGAGGTCTTACATACTTGAGCTACTTGAGAACATACTAAGCTTACATAGCATGGATTACATAGGCTCCTAAAATAAGATGATATTACAAACCCACAAGGAAGGGGAAAAAATGACACGTGACAGTCAATGGAGGAGTGACACATGACAACACCTCAAGAAAGTAGGTGACCCACCTGGTTGGGGTCAAGTAGGTGACCCACCTGCTTGGGGGGACCCCACTACCATGTGACATCCCCTAATTGGCAACATGATATGGTGGCCAATCATGACTCGACACGTGTTACCCTAAGGGGATGACACATGTCACCTCCAAGGCATCCCATATATACATGTTTCATGACTCTTATTTCAGTTCCCTTAGACAAAACTTCAGCCAAAGAAAGGAAACAAAACGTAGAGAACAAAAGGGAACTAGTTACGGCAACAAGGAAATAAAAGGTAAGTTTCCAATTTTCCTCTGTGAATTAATTATCTACGACGTTCCTCAACAAAATGGAGGTGTATATATCTATGTTATATGGCTCATAATCTGATTCTCATCCAAATTTCAGGCAAGAACAAGAGAGAAAACGTGAGAGAAAGAAAGAGAGAAAACGGTAGGAAACAGACCCGTTTTTGAATTGAACTACTGTTAGTAATACCAGTATAACTCCTTGTATAAGAATTCATTTCATATGATTCAATATGTTTTGGAAATATATTTTATAGGTCTATAACTTTCATTTAGCCTATAAAATCCATTTTGTCTTTTATCTGCTCGAAAAATAGTGATGAAGTATGGGGGAGGTGCTGCCCAGATTTTAGTTTGGGAAATCCTACACAGATTGCTGTTGGTATTTTGGACATATATTTTTTTACAAAATTGATGTAGGGGTGATTCAAAATTTTTTGCGACTCTGAGACACATTTCTATAACTTTCATTGAGGCCAAAAATCTTGTTTCCTCAATTACCCCTTCGAAACTAAGCGACAATACAAGATAGTAGAATGTTCAAAATTCACGTTTTGATAGTATTGGCAAGTTTTGGCCAATTTCGGGTAAGGTCAGGTCTTTAATTTCATTTTGGAGGTTATGGTGTTTGTATTAAGTGTATTATATGTTGTGTAAGTGGCTGTAAATGTGAAAATATCATAGAAATGCTTTACATTGGAAACAATCAAAAATGGAAGTCGTTATAGTTAAATTGTAGTCAAAATGGGGTATTGTGCGTGTGGGGTGCTGCTGCAGGTGTGTGGTGGTGTGTTTCAGGGAATAAATGTGTTCTAAAAGAGGTGTGGGAGCTTCTGGTTTCAGCCACATGATTCCACACTTCGTACGGTTAAAGGTTTTGCAAAATAGAAACTAGAAACCCTATCTTGGATATCATAATTTAGAGCGAGTCGTTCGGAGGTTGTAATGTATAATGTTGCCAAGTTTTCTATATATATGAGATGCTGGTTATGTTTTTGGTTGGCTGTAGGTATTAGGGACATGATTGGGAATTCAAATAGGGCATATTGTAGGGGAGGTGTTGTCCGATTTTCGTTAACGCCTTAACTAGTTAAAGAACTAGTAGAGAAGGCGAGCGAGGAAATGGGGTTTATAAATACTCGTAAGTAATGTAAGATGCAGAAAGATCTAAAGATATTTATGTTCATATTTATTTCATGTTACCTAAGTTCATGGGACGACAAGGCGACCGAGACAAAGACTAACCCATAACAAGTATGTGAAGCTTTCTTTTGGCGTATTTTTGGAATAAGTATGTAGAGCTATCTTTCTTTTCTTTTGGCATGTATTAGATGTAAGTTATGATTGATATGTATGTGCTATTTGGGATTCAATCCATTCATAAATCCCTGAATATAAGTCGAAACTCTCGTTTACTCTTTGATGTTAGAACTCCTGCAATAGTTGGGTTGTTACCTTTAAGTCTTCTATGTGATGAAAAGTAGTACATGTAAAGCCTATCTCTTCTTTCCTTTAGAGTGACTTAATTTTAAGTAAAATGATATATGATATGGGTGTAGAGGTAATTCCATTTATGAGCTCTGAGTGTAACTCGTGACTTGTAGTCACTTTCAAACATTAAGAGTCTGAAAGTAGTCAAACTACTATTCTCAAGCCTGCTATATAATAAATAGTAAGTGGAGGTACCAACTTCTCTTTTTTTAAATGCTCTGAAATGATAAATGCGTCTAATTGCATAAGTTGAGTCTTTGACTAGATAAATGGTGTTTCTGATTGCATAGACTATATTTCTGATTGCATAAATTTTGTGGCATTATCTTGATGCATGTCTGTGACCCCTGAAGCCCCAACTGATGTAAGCCCTACTGACATCTAAAGGGGTACCATGGATAATTACTCCTCTGGTCTTCAAGTGACGGTTCACTTGATTGTTTCATCGAGTCTCAAATAATGATTTAGTTGTATATGGTTTCTCACTACTCTACTTGTGCATACTGTAACCCATCCTTTACCACGTCCCATGATGGGCCGGGAATAGTTATCGTGCATAGTTTTACTTCTTTTACTGCATCCCAGGCCAGATTTGTACAGTTCCATGCACGAGGAGATGATTCTATACATGAGGTGTGATATATGTTATATGTTATGATGATACGATTATTCACCGAGTCCCGGGCCAGCTGTAATATAATGGTATATGTGGCAAAATAAGGAAGGAACACTGAGTCCCTCCTTAGAGGGCATGATATAGTATGTATATTATGATGGTACGCTATAGACGTACACCACTCCATTAACCGAGTCCCTCACTAAAGGGCTGGATACTTTATATAGGCATGCATATGAGATTAGAGTGATACATTTGTGACCCCAAGCCCCATAGTGAACCGGATGTAATATGATAACATACATGATAAGATTATACCGTATACGATGATATAATGCCGTATACAACGATATAATGAAGTAAAATACATAATGATACGAGGGCATGTGAATATGATGAAATGATTATGACACCAAGTTCACTAGAAGGCTGGACACAACATATGATGATGTATATGATTACCTGTCCTAAGGTGCAGGTACAGTAAATCGTTAAATTATTATACTTGTCCCCTGCATCCCTAATTCAGTTATGGTCTCAGTTATGATGTGTTATGCTTTACATACTTAGTACATATATCGTACTGACCCCCTTTTTCTCGGGGGGGCTGCGTTTCCGTCCCATAGGTACAAATGTTCATTTTGGAAATTTGTCAGCTTAGGAGTTCCTCTCAGCTATGTTGGAAGTGCTCCACTATTCTAGATCCTAATTTTTGATACTGGTCATTTGATGTACATATTTGTATATTCTGGGGTACGACGGGGGCCCTATCCCGCCATATGTTGCTGTTACTATTCCTAGAGGTCTGTAGACATATAGATGTGGGTTGTTTGTGAGTTCGATTTGATTGTGCCTATAGGGTATGTTGTAAATATTTTTATGTTACAGCAGCCTCATCGGCTCACATACCCTTTCATGATATTATACGAATGAAAGAGGCTACATGTATATGAAAAAGTTTTAAACCATTGAGGTTTTTGTGTATAGTATCACATCACACACGGTTCAACTTAAGTGTAGCTAATAGGTATGTATACGGGGGTCTAGGTCGGACCCCAGTGCTGGCCTACGGGGTTGGGTCGTGACACCATCTCCCCTTTGGGAAAAGACTTCTACCTTCTTTTCCTTCACCAACTTCTTTAACTCAATAAACGTTGGGTTATGATCTTGCTTTGAGTTAACATTTACCACCAAAGAGGATTCAGACCCATTTTGAACAACCATACTACCATCATCAGTACCCACACAACTTCTCTCCTAATTTAGCCAACTGGTAAACTTCTTTCATCAACTCCCTCTTCCCTTTATCAACATGAGCCATATTCCCCATATATACTCAGCTAAGTGCATCAACAACCATATTGGCTTTACCCGGATGATAGTACATACTCATCTCATAGTCCTTGAGAAGTTCTAGCCACCTCTTTTGCCTTAGATTAAGGTCCTTTTGGGTGAATACATATTGAATACTTTTATGATCGATATACACATCCATATGCACCCCATAGAGGTAATGCTTCCAAATTTTCAAAGCAAAAACAACGACAACCAATTCAAGGTCATGGGTAGGATAGTTATGCTCATGCACCTTTAATTGCCTAGAAGCACAGGCTATGATCTTGCTATTTTGCGTTAAGACACAACCTAAACCAATTTTTAAAGCATCACAATAAACCACAAACCCTTATAATCCTTCTGGTAGAGTCAAAATAGGAGCGGAGGTAAGTCGATCTTTCAAGGAATAGAAACTCTTCTCACACTCTCTATCTATATGAATTTGGATTTCTTTTGGGTCAATTTTGTCATAGGAGATGAGATGAAATAAATCCTTCGACGAACCTTCTATAGTACCCAACTAGACCTAAGAAGCTCCTAATGTTTGAAAGAGACAATGGTCTAGGCCAATTCTTAAGTACCTCCATTTTTTGGGGTCAACCTTGATCCCATCACCAGAGACAACGTGACAAGGAAATGCCACCTCCTTCAACAAAAATTCACACTTACTAAACTTTGCAAACAATTGCCTATCCCTTAACATTTGAAGAACAACTTTCAGGTGATTCTTATGTTCTTCCTCACCCCAGGAGTAAATCAAAATATCGTGAATGAAGACCACAACAAAAGTATCAAGGTAAGGTTTGAACACCTTATTCATTAAGTCCATGAACATCATCGGTGTATTCATCAACGTAAAACTCATCACCACAAACTCAAAGTGACCATACCTTATTCGAAAAGCCATTTTGGGAATGTCACACTCCCTCACCGTTAGTTGGTGATAGTCAGTCCAAAGGTCATCTTGGAGAACTTACTTTCCCCTTGCAATTGATCAAACAAGTCATCTATTCTAGGGAGGATTGGGTACTTATTCTTAATGGTCATATTATTTAATTGTCGGTAGTCTATGCACATTCGAAGTGGCTCATTCTTTTTTCTCACAAATAATATGGGAACACCCTATGGCAAAATACTTGGCCTTATGAACCCCTTTTCTAACAAGTCCTTTAATTATTCCTTCAACTCTTTTAATTCTGTCGAGTCCATCCGATAAGGAGGAATAGAGATAGGTTAGGTATCGAAAAGGAGATTGATACCAAAATCAACTTCCCTTTTGGGAGGGACACCAAGAAGATCATCAGGAAAGACATCGGGGAACTTATTGACTATGGGAATAGACTCAAAGGGAGGACTTTCAGAGTCGACATCCCTAACCCTCACAATGTGGTAAATACAACCCTTAGCAATCAATTTTTAGGCCTTAAGACAAGAAATAAACTTACATTTCACTACCAAATCATGACCCTCTCATTCAATACCAAACTCATTTGGAAATTGGAACTTGACTCGATGAGTCGTACAATCTATGAAAGTATAAGATGCATGTAACCAATCTATTCTAATAATAATATTGAAATCTACCATGTCAAGCTCAATGAGATCAAACGTAATAAATTTATGCAAGATAGACATGAGATAACCCATATAGACCTTTCTAGTAACAACCGACTCACCAACGGGGGTAGACACCAAATAATGTTCTAATAACATTTTGGGTAACACATCAAACCTATTAATAAGGAATGGAGTAACAAATGATAAATTTTCACTCGTATCTAATAACGCATACACATAAAAAGCAAATACCTTTAACATACCAGTAACGACAATCTAAAAGATGGGAGTCACAAATGAATCCTCTGATGGCTGATGAAGAGTTTTTGTGCGTCTTCAACCTCTTATCTCCCATACAAGGCATAAAAGTAGTTGGTGCATTGGCCACCTCCTTGGGATTATTGACCATGAATAATTTGTCCTTGAGTCCTACACCACAACCTCTATAATCCCTAGCATGGTGGCCCAACTAGCCATACTTGAAGCATGCGTTGAAGCCGGCTAAGCATTCCCCTTTGTAAGTCTTTCAACACTTCTTGGAAGCAGGGAAAGTTTGAGCACCAACATTCTCTCTTGGAATCATTGGGTTAGCACCCTTGTCCTTTTTAAACCTTGGAATAGGAGTATTGGTGAAACCTTGTCCCACAAACCGTTGCCCACCTTGGCCTTTGCCATTGTTACCATAATCGAACCTTCAAGGGTTAAAACCTACACCATCCACTCTAGCCTTTTTGAACCCGTTTGATCTCTTTATCAGCTCCTTTTCTTCAATTTGTTCCGCATAAGTCATTAACCGAGAGATGTCCATCTCCTTGACCAATATATCCATTTTTCACTCCTTAGACACCAAGCTTGTGATAGCGGAAATAGACTTGCTCATCCTAGTTCTTTGGTCGAAGACCATGAAGGAAGCATTACTTGACAACTTAATAAATTTGAGAGCATGTTCCCTCATGCTCATACTCTTTTGATGGCGGTTGATGAAGTCTTGGATTTTGGCCTCCCTTATCTTCAATGGGAAAAAATGGTCTAAAAAGGTACCTTTGATCTGTTCCTATCCTATCGGCCCCATTTCTTTATACCTCTCAACAGCCCATTATTCGTACCATACTCGAGCCACACCTTTGAGTTGATAGGCCACTAAATCGATCTTCTCATTCGGTGGAACATCTATAATAGCCACAATCCAGTACAGCTCATTAATGAATTCTAGAGGGTCCTTATCTAGTTTAGAACCATCGAAATCGGGTGTATTTATCCTTTGGAAATCTTAAATCCTAAAGGCCGGATTTTGCATTTAGGGAGAAGGAAGACCTTGATGTCCTTGGTTGGATATGACTTGAGCCAATACCTTAATTTTATTGTAAAATTCAGAATGGGTTACCCCTTCTTCATGATGTGGGGCATCGAGAATCGAAGGAGCTTCTTCCTTACTGTCAACCCTTACTCATGGAGGTGCTTTTCTAGTTATTATTTAGAGAACACAAAACAAGTTGTTAGTTAGAGGAAAGCTTAGGACACTCTAAGGCACGATATAAATTTGAAAAAACGTGAAAACTTTTCTAAACATCCCATAGTCTCCTATTCATAAGTATGGCATGCTTCACAATCATGACCAAGATCCTATTTGATGTTGTATGTTGGACTCTAATGACTATTCAAAATCTCAAGCTCTGATACCAAGTTTGTGATGACCCAAGCCTAGGTTCTAGATATGACATGGTCAATAAGGAACCCGAAAGTATCTCAAATAAGCCTCTTAGCATTCTTTTAGCCTTTTAATGACAGTAAATAAACTGGCAGAAATCATAACAGTAAAGATCCAACTTTTATATGTCCTACAATACCTCTAACTTTTAGATTTAACAGGGCTAAGACAATTTCCTAGCTTACCCTCAATCATAATAGAAAGAAATGTCATAGTAAGTGTCTAAAGATCTCAATATATCATAATCTAGAAAGATAAATGAGTATTGTTCCTGGATCATGGAAACTCACCAAAAGTAGCCTTCAAAGAAAATATGAACTAGCCATGTGGAGGAGAACGAGGAGGAGCATCGGTCCCTACATGGTGATATCGTGTAGGTAAAAGAGTATGCGTTAATACTTTGAATGTACTAAGTATGTACGCATGCATTGCAAAGTAAAAAATTTAGGACATTTATAAGGTAAAGTACATAAATGAGTGCATGCATGAGTAATCAAGTAGATATCATTTAAATCATACATATGTGGATATATAGATTCATAAGTAATCATGTAAATAGCATTTGAAACATTCATTTGTGGAAAGTTGAATATAATCGACATTAAGACCATTTGAGCTATTACATGGAATCTAACATAACCCCCTCCATTGGCCGGGGAGTCTACTTTCCTTGGGTAGAACTCTGTCAACTTTACATTTTAACTTTAACTTTAAGGACTTTCATGGATCCATTAGCCTAAGCCTACAAGGACTCCTATGTTGTCGCATAGTTAATGAGACAAAGGGTTAATACTAGGATTTCCTTATCGAATCCCACCTCAATGGCCCATTCAGTGCTAAGTCAATCCTATTGAATAGTTTAATACTTCAAAATAGTCATAGAATATAACTTGAGAATTCAAAACATCATATTCGGTAGAATAGCTCATTAAAACCTTTGGTAATTCAAATATGTAAGAATTGTCCTTATTGCATAATGAATTCATCCTTTATAACATCTCATCATTATTTTATTTCATAAGACTCCCTTTTACTCATAGACATTGCTTTCATAAACATTCATTTGGAGTCAAAGCTTTCAAGTAGAACTTCATTAAAAATATAGTAAAACTAGCTGAGTTCAAATCACTTCAACTTTCAAACATGAATATAAATGAAATTATACATAAATACTTTGAATCCATCAATTAAAAATCATGTTTTAAACAGCCCGCCATGAATTTTAAGAACCTTTAAAGAGCTAAATAGAGAAAATACTTGCAAACCATCAATTCATACATATGAAATCATTTTGCATCAAAATAGACCAATAATAATTAGTTTAACCATGATTCATGCTATTAAGTATAAATAAGAATTATCTATAAGAAAATCTTATTTGAAATTAGGAGATTTAGTTGAAAGAATTTTCGACTCCATGGGTGGAAGAACTCATGGATAAATACCCACATACCTTAGAGTAAAGCTTAAAGAAAATAAACATAATTTATCATCTAATCAAAATAGTTTAGGCATGAGAGTGGAAGGAATACTCTCATTGAAGCTTTACGTACCTGAAATCAAAAGCTTTACTCAGAATCGAAGGACTTAATGAACACTCTTGAATCCTAGCCTTTTTCTCCTCGCCGGAGCATTTTGTCTACTATTCAGAGTATATGAATCACCATAATAGGATTTTTATACTACTAAGAACTAAAAATATATTTTGAGAATGAGTAAAAAAGTTTATAGAGAGAAGAGTTGCTTGAGAAAGCTTGATGAACAAAATGATGAAAGAAGGTTGGTATTTGTAGGTGTGAAGGAGGAACCTAACAATAATAAAAATAATTATAAAGAAAAATCTAAAATTTTGGTAAAGGATTGTGACGTCGTGGCTGATGTCAAAGGAAGGACTATTGATGTAATGGGTGATGTCAAAAAGATCTAGATCTTCCATGGTTGGTGAGATGAATCTTCTTTTTTATGAAATACCCTTTTTCGGAGTTACATTTGAATAAGATAAATTTCTAATTAGGATTTGGTTTCTTCATATGAATTTTATATCTAGAAGTCTCCTTTCATGGGATTTAAGAATCAATTGAATGGGATCAACCTATAGTGAGATCTGATTTTTTTTCTACAAACACTTCATCTCTTCACATCATTATATCTTGCAAAAAGTAATTTATTTGACCTACTAAGCCTCTGAATCTTAAGATATGGTCTTCACAAAAGTTATAGGGAATGATGTTAGAGTTATTGAAAAATTTTAATCACCTAACATAGAGCATCTTATGAAAAGTTATGCACAAAATGCAGAAATAGTATTATTTTTATTGAGAATTGGAACACCATATACAATATTTTTAGGGGTGGTACAAAAACATAAATGGTATCATCTGAATGCAGGGATCACTCACCAATAACTGGAAGTAGAATGGTCCTCAATGAAACACCTTTTGATGATTTCTAACACCTGTATCTGCATCATGAATTAATGCATGCCAAATTATGTCAGTACATTAAATGTACAAGTATATAAAATGACAGAAAAATAATAACCATCAAGATAGAATAAGCTCAAATCTGAATAAGGAACTCAATCAAGATATCACAAGTCTAAAGTAAATATAATTTAGATAGGAACAATTTTATGCCAATCAAACCAATCATTTAGAGTACTATCAAGACTTATCTTAGAGTTTCTATTATCTGGCAACCATCACCTATGAACCGGTGACGTACAATGAGCCAACATCATTGCCACGTATGTTCAATACTTTTCCAGGGTAAGGGACAAATTAATAAATCAAGGATCCACAGTCAATCAATAAAGTCCACTTTAGGGAAAATAAGGCAATTCATCCGATTTATGGTACAATCCTCACCTATGTTGGCTACTAGTTATTGAGTTTGATTTGTTAGTTACTTTTACTCAATTCAATATTTGATACGCCTCCCAAAACTCAATGCTCATAAAACTCTATATAATCAGTTCAATCTAGTCCTTCGACAAGTATCATTTGGACTTTTATCAATTCATTAATTCTATCACAATCAAACCTCTCAACCAATCATACTATCCAATCAATCCCAATAACATATTTTGAGTAGTTTAGATATGCATTTATGATAAAATTTAATTCTATTTAATCATTTGGGTTCAATTTGTAAAAATACAAAGGACCTTCAAGTTTTATTAAGGCTACTTTCATGTCAATCCCATTCATATTCAAGGCATTCACAGTTCACGGTTCTAGATTAAATTATTACATAAGGACATTCAAATATTGGAAAATTTCTAGTTAGGGTTCATGTAGAAAAAGGCCAAATCATTTGTTAGAAGTATTATAGACATATAACAATCATCAATATCATATTATGCAAGAATATACTAAAGTTTAAGAAACAATTTCAAGAAATTACTCATGGAAGACCCAATTCAACTCAATTTCACCTATCAACTAATTAGGACACATGGAAGAACTCAAATGTTTTAGTTAGCCTTACATACATTAATGACAAATATTTAAGAAAAACCTTGAATATAAGGCCTGACCTTGGTGTGTTTCTGAAGTTCTTATGCGTAACAATTCTTTTTGAGAATGAGAGTGTTGAAGTAATTAACAATGATTGACTTTGGCTTTTGGGGAAAGTTAATAGTCGTGGTTTATGCTTATAGGGTAAGAGAAAGACAAAAACACCCATCCTAGAGCATACAAAGAAAAGAAAACTAAAATTCAGAGTAACTTGCGCGATCGCATGACTGAAGCCTAGTTTATGCGGCATTTTGCACAACCTTAACAGTAACACTGCTCTTACCACGCGGCTGACGTCCACTTCATGCAATAGTTCGCACAGACTGCGTAGTGTCCAAAAATAAAAGCATAACTTTTGGCGCCCAACTTGGATTGACTAACGGTCAAAAGCGGTTGAAAGAAAACTTTAAGGTCTTTCAATAGGTTGGTGTTAAGTTGTAAAAATCTTCATATACAAGGAGTCCTTTATAATCCTTAGTTCGCATCCAATATACTTCTCATACTTAAGAATTGATCTCACATATAACATATAATTATAAATCATTGGGTTCGGGCCTATACACATATGAAGAATGATTTAGGTCTCAACTTAAAAATATGTTACAAGCTTAGTCTTAGTTATTCGCTCTATAGGTACCATATCAGTGATACTCATTCCCTTCTATCTACACTTATGTAGGTTTAGAGCCCAAGTAGTGACCCAGTTTTCTTTTCTGTCATCTTAGGCTGTCATAGGTAATTCGAAAAGTAGTTATTGATGCCGACCATGTTTCTTATCCCTCTTTACTTTTATTTTGCTCTTTTCGAGAGATAAAGATTGAGACTTGTATTTATTTCAGTATCTTGTATTAGAGGCTTGTACATATGACAACCAGTATGTGGGGTATTTTCTGGTTGATTAAGTTTTCTGCAATTATCTTTTAAATTACCTATTTTAAAGTATTTCTATATTTATTTCTGCATTTGTTCGGTTTAGGCTAACCTTTCTTGTGGAAATGAATAAGTACCATCACACTCGAATTTTGGGTCATCAAAAAATAATATCAGAGCTATAAGTTCATAGGTCTAACATGTATATGCCAAGACTAAGTAGAGTCTCAAGGATCGATACGAAGACGTCTGCGCTTATCTTCGAGAAGTTATGAAGACTGATAGGAAACTTCTCTTATTCATTACTTCTTGTCATGAGATGTTCTTACCATTAGTACTGAGTCTCGCTTATTATTTTGAGAGATGCCAAGGACTATATCTACTATTATTGGTAAAAGGGAGGCAGTCTCTGAGACTAGTATTGGGACCCCAGCTAGGGGTAGAGGTTATGCCCTAGGAGCAGCACTAGACCGAGGTCATGGTAGGGAGGCTTCTCAAAAGATACATGTTAAAGGTTGTGGGGACCAAGTCCTTCCAGAGGTTGCGATACCATTTTTTCAAGAGAACTTATTGAGGATGTTGGGTTTTCTAGAGGGCCTTACAAAGGGTACTGCAGGCATGCCACATGGTTCATAGACTAGAGTTGGAGCACAGACTCCAGAGTAGTGTCAAGCCTCAGTGGTTTAGGGTCCAATGGGCCAGCCACCTACGGGTCTTATGGTTGACAAGGGTGGAGTACAGTGAAAGAGAGATCGGGATTCACCAATAATTATGATAACCGATGATGATCAGGGTTGATATGAGAGGTTCAAAAAGATGGACCCATTGCAGTGAAAGAGAGATCGGGATTCACCAATAATTATGATAACTATGGGGATGACATGTGTCACCTCCTAATGAGGTGTATATATATGTGTGTTTGGATGACTAATAAGTCATTTTCTAGCCAAATAATTGAACAAACAAAGAAAAGAAAACTTAGAGTCTAAGAGAGAGCACCTACGACAACAAGAAAAAAACAAGGGTAAGTTCAAATTTTCTTATGCGAATTAATTATCTAAAATGTTCCTCAAGCATGTGGAGATGTATATATGTATCGTATGATGAATATGGAGTCATTTCTTCAGCCCTACACTTAGAAACTAGAAAAGAAAAACGTTTGAGGGCAAGAAGAGGGAGCTACGGGTTTGGAGCTGCCAAGGTAAGCCTCCGAGTTTCATTCTATGAATTAATTATTTAAGGTGTACCACGGTTATATAATAATGGTTTATAACATAAAATTCCAATTTGTGGCAGAGGAGAAGTGACACAAACAGTCCGCCCCATTTCAGCACATCAAGAAGTTTCTGAGGTGCAGTTTTGGCGAGTTTTAGCCAATTTAGGGTAAGGTAAGGTTTCTCCTTTCAATTTGGACTTTATGATGTTTTTATGAAGTGTATTACAAGTCCTATAGATTGCTGGAAATATAAAATTTGCGTATAAATGCTTAACGTTGAAGACAATCTAAATTGGAGTCGTTACAATTGAATTATCGTCGAAGTAGAGTGTTTTGCTTGTGGTGTGCTGCTGCAGACGTGTGGGGGTGTGTTGCAGGACCTGAAATTATTCTAAAATAGGTGTGGGTGCTGTTTTTTACAGAAAAACAACCCCTCGTTTCGTATAATTAAAGATTTTACAAAATAGAGACTAGAAACCCTATTTTGGTATCATAATTTTCAGCAAGTTGGTTAGGGTTGGTATTGTGTAATGTTGCCATGTTTTACTTGTATATGAGCTACAGGTTGTTGTTGTGGGTTGGATTTAGTGAGTAGAGAGCTAATTGGAAATTCGGATAGGGCATATTACAGGGGAGGTGCTGCCCAATTTTCGTTTACGCCTTAACTAATTAAAGACCTAGTCGAGGAGACGAACAAGGACATAGGTTCCATGAATACTACGGTGCAACTTAAGGCACCGAAAATTTTAAGGTTGTTGATACTTGCATTTCTTCCAGGTTAAATAGATTTGGAGGACGACGACATCGACGTGATTAAGAAAAGTCCGTAAGAGGTATGTGAAACTATATCTTCTTTCTTTTGACATGTCTTAGATGTAGACTATGGATGATGTAAGCTTTGGTGCAACTTCATTCTTAGGTTCTGAATACCACTTTAGGACTCTTGATCACTTCTGAATGTTAAGACTCTTAAAGTAGATAAACTCTTATTCCTCGAGTCTCCTCTGTGACTGTATAGTGATTGATTAGACAAAGCCCTTCTTTTTTCTAAAGGCTCAGAGATAATTAATGCTAGGACTTCTATTAGATATTTCACACTGGTATATGTCTAAGATTTCCAAAACTCCTTTTTACCTAGTCCTTAGTGATATTTAGAGGGTAAATGTTAGATACTTCCTACCCTGATCTTCAGGTGATGGTTCGTTTGATAACTTCATTGAGTCTGAGATAATGATTTAAACTATGTTTTGTTTCCTACTACTCTACTCATATATACTGTAACACTTCTTCTCCGAGTCCTGGGTCGGTTATCAGATTCGTGCTCAGTTCTACTGCATTATTCATCGCACCTTCACTAGAGGGCTGGGGTATATATATATATATATATATATATATATATATATATATATATATATATATATGTGTGTGTGTGTGTGTATGATGATATGTTGTAATAAGGAGGTGATGGTTCTACAGACATGATTCACCGGATCCCTGATAGGGCTGGCTATATTAAAAAATTTGAGCATGCATGGTTTTATTTTCCCAGTTATAGGTTTCTGATTTGATAATTTACCCCCTACTTCTCTATTTCAGATATGCCTCCAGTCATGTTATGTTATGTTTTACATACTCAGTACATATGTCGTACTGACCCTCCTTTCTTCGGGAGGGGAGGGGAGGCTGCGTTTTATGCCTGCAGGTACAGATACAGGTGTTGGGAGTCCGTCAGCTTAGGATTCTGCTCAGCTCAGTTGGAAGAGGCTCCATTGTATCGAAGCCTAGTTTTTGGTAATGACCACCGATGTATAAAATTATTTTGTTTATTCAGGGGTACGGTGGGGGCCCTGTCTCGCCATATGTTGTCATTAATATTCTTAGAGGTCTACAGACATGTATATGTGGGTTTTGTATGTCAGTTGGTTCAGCTGGATCTACATAATATATGGTACATGTTATTATATTATGACAGCTTTGTCGGCTTACATGTCATTTTATGATGTGATACAAAAGAAAGAGGCTACCGGTTTATGAAAATGTTATCACCCAATAGGTTTCTATTGCATGGTATTATGTTAATTACAGTTTGACTTGACCACAGCTGATAGACACATATATGGGGGTTCAGATAGGACCTCAGTCGTGGCATACGGGATTGAGTCGTGATAGAAGTGGTATCAGAGCAGTTCATTCTTTGATTATCTGTAGACCGTGTCTAGTAGAGTCTTGATTATCGATATGTTGTGCGCCACATCTATAAAGAGGAAGCTACAAGACATTTAGGATATTACCTTTCTTTCATATCTAAGATCGTACTATAGATTCGAGTCATAGGACAATTCTTTATGCTAACCTTGGACTTTAGCAGAAGGACGACATCAACAAAAGGAAGTAATTGACGACATGGGAAGTTATGAAGCACGCAGGTAAGTAAAGTAAAGACACGAAAGATATCCGTTGGGTAAGGTATTGACATGTGCTTGTAATGTAAGGGCGAAACTTGAAAGGAAAATAGACAGGAAAGTGCAATAGATGCAGCTCAAAGTTGGACATACGAGGTAAGTCAATTATTTCTATATTATTGTTGATATTGAATGCCCTATGTGACTGTGATATGAGATGACATTGAAAGCCTTGTGCGGTTGTGATATGATATGTATATATATATGTGTTGGCCCTGTGAGGCATTATTGATATTTTTTGTGTGCAGGTTGTCGGGTAATAAGGAGTATAGAGGAAACTCTGCCGAAATTTTCCCCAAAAAAAGGGAATAAAACATAGATTCTTAAGATGTCTTGGAAATTGATACCAAGTACCCCTATTATGTTTAACTAAAGCTGTAAGAGGTACCCTTCATGTCGTCGATAAAGGGAACCATTTCTACTTGGAGAATTTTATTTCAGAGATACAAAAGCCTATCTGAGCAGTAAAGTTCAGACTATGGTACCTCCAGCCGTATTTGTGCTGTAGGACCAAAAAAAGGAAAAAAAAGCTCAGGTTGAAGGGTAAGATGTCCAGCAATTGAGTTTCACTTTTCTTGAAAATTACCAAGCCCCAATCTCTTAGTTGAAAGTTAGATAAATTATTTATAACGCGAGGATAAACTCAGAAGAAGACCATGTGGGTTAAGTGATAAGAAGTACTGTGATGTTTAAGGGATTCTAGTTTTCTTTTTATGGTGGTTGGAAAGTGCTCTATGATAATAGTTTATTAGTTCTCCACCAACTAATTGGAAAATGAAATATTTACAGAATCACCCCAGAGAGATGTTATGAATTGAATATGAGTATGAACTAAAAAGGAGATACGTAAGTATGAGTTTAAAGGTATAGTACAACAATGCGAGGATAAAGTAGAACCGTTAGTAAGGCGCACTTGGTATGTGTTGACTCAGTCAAAAGCCTGTGTTAGGTATACAGTAAGGGCAAGGGGCATAAGGTATAAAGGAATGATACATGTACATATAGTCGCCCCAAAAATAATGGAACTCTTAAGTGACAATGATAGCGAACTTAAGAAATAGATGGTTCAAACAACATTCACCCCAAGAAACAAAGGACATAGGTTGGGGTAAAGTTACTACTTTGAGAGAACCTTGGACAATCATTGTCGGAATACAATTATTGTCTAGTCAAAGGTTGCAATGACTACCAGTGTGTATTAACCTTTCATAAGGAAAAGTAGAAGGTGGCCTTGGATAAGTTGTTTCTGGGGTTATATTATTCAAGTACTGATTAGTAGATGAGACATCACATTAGATAGGTAAAGGTTCTCGTTGCTTCATAATTTAGCCAAGGTTTCATACATGGATAATCAGGTTATAAAATATACAGAGAGACGGGGATAGGATACAGTACCAGACAAATTGGGGAAAGAGATCAGGCAGATTTGAGACTGGACATAGAGATGTAGAATAAGGTAACAACAGATAAAGGTATAAGTACCCTCTAA
This sequence comes from Solanum dulcamara, assembly GCF_947179165.1. Lineage (NCBI taxonomy): Eukaryota > Viridiplantae > Streptophyta > Magnoliopsida > Solanales > Solanaceae > Solanum > Solanum dulcamara. The sequence continues at coordinate 45,292,224 of NC_077248.1, read as the reverse complement.
AGGGGGGAAGTCAATGAGAAATGTTGCAAGGGTAAGGCGAGGCAATTGATATGGCAACATATTTAAGATAGATGTTGAAACTCCAATAAGATCCCTTACTGAGCCAACTTAGGAGGGTCTGGAAATCACCAATAGTTGGATAAAAGTCAGAATGCTATGTAAGGCAGTGTTAAGAAGTTTTAACAAGACATTAAATGATGTCATGCCAGACTAAAAGCCAACATGAGGTTTATAGAGTTGGTCGCAAATGATATTGTGATAGATAAATAACTAAGGAAAAGGAATAAACACCTTCTATGGTAGAAGATGAGAAGAGTAAAGAGTGAATGGGGGGGAGAAATAAGTATAACAAGATAGGACAGGAAAGTTCCAGCGTGAGTAAGATGTGTACAGTAGAATGAACCAGGAGATGGAAAGACTACGTCTACCTTCTACAAGTTGCATCGGAATGGTTGTGCAACATGCGTATATGTATATATAAGCATCAGGCTAAGTGAATAAGTACATGATAAAAGGAATAGGGGCTTAATAATGACAAGGCAATTATGATATTTTGGATACCCCACCAAAAGCTATGAAGATAGGATAAGCCAAACTGTCGGGATGAAATTAGTATCACGAGCAAGGTAAGACATGGTCATGATTGGACCAAAGGTCTATCCCGATACAGATTGTAGGATAAGGGGGAAAATGACAAGGTAACACATGATACCTAGCAAGACAACGCTAAGGTATTTCCCAGATTAAGGTGAGCACCCTCTCGTATTCTCATAAAATTAAAGGATGACACAAGATAATGTATTTAAAATGTTACAAGCTGGGATAAAGAAATCGTGAAATAACTTAACCAATAGGAGTGGAACTAACTATTTACCAAAAGATGACAAACTTATATGTCAAACTCCTTCGTAGTTATATCAGATAATGATAGACGGAGCATAAAACGACTATGAAAGCCAATTCTGAGGATGGAAAAAACAAAACCCGAAAGGTAGAGTGCCAATTAAAGTTTTGAGAGGAGTCGACAAGGACTATACAAGACTAAGGAGTCCCAAATTATCAACGTCATTACGAACCTATTTTATACTCTATGAGAGTAGGGTACTATACAGATTATTATGAGTAGACTAATGAATCATCCCATTTGCTTTCAATCAAACCTACCTACGTAGTTAAACTATGCAAAGTTATAGGTCAGGGAGGTAATAAGACCCTATGAGGTTTCCCCATCTATTATCTCAAATAGAGGGACTTTAATTATAATTAACGTCTGGAGATCAGTCTAAGAAGAAATCGAGAACACAGGTAGGTCTTAGTACCGAATTTTCCCTCGAACTGCTGGATAGGCTGAACGTACTATCAAAATGCTAGAATATATATTGTGAGCCCGCGTGGTTAGCTTTAAGAGTAACTGGGACGATCGTCTACCACTTATTGAGTTTTCCTACAAGAATGGCTACAATTCTAATATCCAGATGGCCCAGTACAAGATATTGTATGGTAGAATGTGTAAGTCCCCCTATTGGGGAAAAGACTAAAAGGCCCCTACATAATTGAACAATCTGTTGACTAAAAGCCTGTAGTCGACAAAAGTGATATGCAGTTAATCGATATCGACACTCAGAGTTCAAATTAATGATAGGGTGTTCAAAATAGGGTCACCTAGAAAGGGAGTAATAAGATTCGACCAGAAAAGAAAACTTAGCCCAAAATGCATTAGACCTTATTAAGTTGCTCATAAGATGGACAACATTGCCTGTAAGTTGGACTTACCACCTGATTGGGAAATTATACACCCAGTCCATCAGATAGGGATGCTTCGTACGGGTATTAGTAATCCACTCAGAGTATGTCCAATAAATAATGTCAATGTCATAAAAGAGTTATCCTACGAAGAACAACCTATCGCCATCTGGGACCAACAGAGTAGAATATTATGGACTAAGGATATAGCTTTTGTCAGAGTATTGGGGCGAAATAGGAATCATGAATACATGACTTGGGAAGTTGAAAAGGACACAAAACACAAGTATTCATACATATTCCTGATGTCTACAGGTAACCCCGACTCCTAAAACTCGTATAATAATTACTTGGATGAAAGTATGTGTGATCTAAAGAGAAAGGAATCTCCCTACAATCTGTATAACGTCGTAAAGAAAGTTTTGTTTAACATTTGGGGATGAATGTTCTAAAAGGGGGAAGAATGTTACACCCCACACTCTTAAGCTCAGAATGCCTCCTCAGCTTCTTAGAAGTTATCATGTGAGCCGGATAATTTACTACACTATCACACAACTCTAAGGAAAGAATAATGCGATAACCTGTGAGAGGGAAGGTTGGAAATAGGGTCATAAGAAGTCGGAAGGAGTTGGAGGCCAAGTAATGAGTTGTAGGACTTAATTTACCTACGTAAGCTACTAACTTAGAAGTTTGGAATACTTAATCCATTTGAGTACATACCAAGATTACGTAGTAAGGATTACACGGGCTCTTAAAATAAGACGAGTTTACGAACCCACGCAGAGGAGGAGAGAATGACATGTGGCAGTAAGAGGAAGTTCCACGTGGTAGCCTAGAAAGGTGACACATGGCAGCCTAGGAAGGTTCCACATGTAATAAGGTGACCCACCTTCTTGGGGTCAAGTAGATTACCCACCTACTTGGGGGTGGGCCCCACCAAGGATATGTGGCAGCCTAAGAGCCATAGCATGGATACATGGCCCAATAAGGGCTGGACACGTATCACCCTATGGGGATGACATGTGTCACCTCCTAATGAGGGGGTATATGTGTGTTTGGATGACTACTAAGTCATTTTCTATCTATAAAAGTGAACAAACAAAGAAAAGAAAACTTATAGTCTAAGAGAGAGCACCTACGGCAACAAGAAAAACACAAGGGTAAGTTTCAATTTTCTTCCGTGAATTAATTATCTACGGTGTTCCTCAAGCATGTGGAGATGTATATATGTATCTTATGATGACTACGGAGTCATTGTTTCAGCCCTATACTTAGAACTTGAAGAGAAAAACATTGGAGGGCAAGAAAAGGGAGCTATGGGTTTGGGGCTGCCAAGGTAAGACTCTGAGTTTCATTCCGTTAATTAATTATTTATGGTGTACCAAGGTTATATAATGATGTTTGATAACATAAAATTCCAACATGGGGCAGCGGAGAAGTGACACAAATAGTCCGCCCCATTTCAGCACATCAAGAAGTTTCCGAGGTGCAGTTTTGGCGAGTTTTGGCCAATTTCGGGTAAGGTAAGGTTTCTCCTTTCAATTTGGACTTTATGATGTTTTTATGAAGTGTATTACACTTCCTATAGATTGATGGAAATATAAAAATTGCGTAGAAATGCTTGACATTGAAGACAATCTTAATTGGAGTCGTTATAGTTGAATTGTCATCGAAGTAGAGTGTTGTGCTTTTGGTGTGCTGTTGTAGGCATGTGGGGGTGTGTTACAGGGACTAAAATTATTATAAAAGAGTGTGGGTGCTGCTTATTTCATCCTAACGACCCCTCATGTCGTATAATTAAAGATTTTACAAAAGAGAGACTAGAAACCCTATTTTGGTATCGTAATTTTCAGCAAGTTGGTTGGGGTTGGTATTGTGTAATGCTGCCATGTTTTACTTGTATATGAGCTGCAGGTTGTTGTTGTTGGTTGGCTTTAGTGATTAGGGAGCTAATTGAAAATTCGGATACATATTATAGGGGAGGTGCTGCCCAATTTTTGTTAACACCTTAACTAATTAAAGACCTAGTCGAGGAGATGAAAAGGACATAGGTTCCATGAATACTAAGGTGCAACTTAAGGTGTCAAAAAGTTTAAGGTTGTTTATACTTGCATTTCTTCCAGATTAAATAGGTTTGGAGAACGACGATGTAGACGTGATTAAGAGAAGTCCATTAGAGGTATGTGAAACTATCTCTTCTTTCTTTTGGCATGTCTTAGATGTAGACTATGGATGATGTAAGCTTTGGTGCAACTTCATTCTTAGGTTATGAATATGACTTCAGGACTCTTGATCACTTCTGGATGTTAAGAATCTTAAAGTCGATAAACTTCTATTCCTCAAGTCTTCTCTGTGACTATATAGTGATTGATTAGACAAAACCCTTATTTTTTCTAAAGGCTCTGAGATAATTAATGCTCGAACTTCTATAAGATATTTCACACTGTTATATGTCTAAGATTTCTAGAACTCCTTTTTACCTAGTCCTTATTGACATTTACAGGGTATATGTCAGATACTTCCTACCCTGATCTTCAAGTGATGGTTTGCTTGATGACTTCATTGAGTCTCAGATAATGATTTAAACTGTGTTTTATTTCCCACTTCTCTACTTATGTATACTGTAACACTTATTATCCGAGTCCCGGATCGGTTATCAGATTCGTGCTCAGTTCCACTGCATTGTTCATCGCGCCCTCACTAGAGGGTCGGGGTACGTATATATATATATATATATATATGTATGTATGATGATGTGTTATAATAAGGAGATGATGGTTCTACAGACATGATTCACTAGATCACTAATAGGGCCCGCTATATTGAAAAATTTGAGCATGCATGATTTTACTTTCCCAAGTATAGATTTCTGATTTGATAATTTAACCCCTGTTTCTCTATTTCAGATATGCCTCCAGTCGTATTATGTTATGTTTTACATACTCAGTACATATATTGTACTGACTCCCCTTTCTTCGGGAGAGGAGGGGGGCTGCATTTAATGCCTGCAGGTATAGATACAGGTGTTGGAAGTCCATCAGCTTAGGATTCTGCTCAGCTCTGCTGGAAAAGGCTCCATTATATCGGAGCCTAGTTTTTGGTAATGACCACTGATGTATAAAATTGGTTTGTTTATTCAGGGATACGGCGGGGGCCCTATCCCACCATATGTTATCATTAATATTCTTAGAGGTCTGCAAACATATATATGTGGGTTATGTATGTCAGTTGGTTCAGGTGGGTCTACATAATGTATGGTACATGTTATTATGTTATGGCAGCCTTGTCGGCTTATGTGCCCTTTTAATGATGTGATACAAATAAAAGAGGCTACCGGTTTATGAAAATATTATCACCCAATAGGGTTCTATTGCATGATATTATGTTAATTATAGTTTGACTTAACCACAACTGATAGATACATATACGAGGGTTTAGATCATACTCCAGTCGCGGCCTATAGGGTTGGATCATAACAATAGCTTTCCAAACCTATAATTTTCATTATGAGTTTCTGATTATGTCTTTTGAGACAACTAATGCCATGGGCGAATTTATGGAGTTGATGAATGGGGTCTTTTGGCCGTATCTAGACTCCTTTGTGATTTTGTTCATTTATGATATGTTGGTATAATCTAAGACAGAGGAGGATCGTGCTTGCCATTTGAGATCGATGCCTGAGAAGTTAAGAGAGGAGAAGTTTTTTGCAAAGTTCTCCAAATATGAGTTTTTGCTTGATTCCGTGGCATTTATAGGTCATGTGGTGTCCAAGGAGGGTATTAGGGTGGATCCAACCAAAATTGTGCTAGTTAGAGATTGGACTAGACCTACTTCTTCTAGCAAGATATAAAGTTTTATTGTGGGGTTGGCTGGTTATTATAGATGCTTTGTGCATTGTTTCTCCACCATTGTAGCTTCTTTGACTAGACTGACTCAAAAGGTTGTAAATTTTCATTAGTCTGATGAGTGCGAGATTAACTTTCAGAAGGTCAAGACTTTGTTGACTACAACTCCTATTTTGACTCTACCTAAAGAGGGTGTGGACTTTACTTTATATTGTGATGCCTCCAAAGTTGGTTTAGGTGGAGTATTTATGCAAAAAAAGAGTATGGTTGCCTATGCCTCCAAAAGGTTGAAGGCTCATGAGAAGAACTACCCCACTCATGACTTGGAGTTAGTGGTGGCGGAGTTTGTGTTGAAGTTATGGAATCATTCCTTATATGGGATGCATTGTCAGGCATTCACTAACCACCAGAGTCTTTACTACATCTTTCGTCAGAGGGATCTGAATTTGGGACAGCTTAGATTGCTTGATCTATTGAACGAATATGACATGACTATCTTGTACCATTCGAGGAAGGCCAATGTGGTGGCCAGTACTTTGAGTAGGAAGGATCATAGTAAGGAAAATGTGGTAGCGATTAGTGTTGAGAGGAGGCCCATGGCTAGGGATGTTAAGAGACTAGCCAACAACTTCATCCGATTGCGGATTTCTAAAGAGAGTGGAGGATTTTATACTTTCATTGAAGCTTATTCTTTACTAGTTGAGCAGATTTGTGAGTGAGAGTTTGATGATGAGAAGTTGTGTCTCATTTGAGACAAGATGATGAGTGGTGAAACCAAAGAGGCTAAAATTTATTCAGATAGTGTTTTGAGGATTGAGGGTAGGATTTGTATGTCCAAGATGGGTGATTTGATTAGATTGATTCTAGAGGAGGCTCATTGTTCTAGATATTTATCCACTTATGTCCGGCGAACATGTATCATGATCTTAGCTAGCACTATTAGTTTTGTGAGATAAAGAAGGACATAGCAGATTATGTGTCCAAGTATTTGACCTACCAACAAGTCAAGTGTGAGTATCAGCGCCCTAGAGGTGTGACTTAGAGAATGCCCATTCCTACTTGGAAATGGGAGCGAATTACCATAGACTTTGTCGTAGGTTTATCAACCACCGTGGATGGTTATGATTTTATATAGGTGGCTACTGACTAACTGACTAATTCTGCCCATTTCATTCCAGTTCAGGTGAGGTACACAGCAGAGAAACTAGCCTATTTGTATATCATTCAAATCATTCAGTTTCATGGTATCCCAATATCTATCATTTTAGATTGAGGTTCGTTGTTTACTTCACATATTTGGTAGGCATTACAACATGGTTTGTGTACTAAGGTTGATATGTGTACAACTTTTTACCCAGAGATCGATGTATAGTCTAAGTGGACGATTCAGGTGTTGGAGGATATGCTTTGAGCCTGTGTTATTAATTTTGGTGATAGATGGGATCAATATTTGCCTTAGCAGAGTTTGCTTATAACAACAATTATCACTCTAGTATTCAGATGCCTCCTTTCAAGGCATTGCATGGTAGGTGATATCGATATCCTATTAGGTAGTTTGATTCAACTGAGATGGAGTATTTAGACACATATTTACTTAGGGATGCTATGGAGCAGGTTCATATGATTCAGGGTAGACTCTTGATAGCCTAGAGTAGGCAGAAGAGCTACACAAATAGGAGAGTTTGACCTTTAGAGTTCATGAAGGGTGACCATTTTTATCTCTAAGTGTCACCCATGAAGGGAGTGATGCGGTTTAGGAAGAAAGGAAAGCTTATCCCTCGATTCATTGACCTATATGAGATTTTGGGGTGAGTGGGAGAGACGGCTTATAAATTGTCCTTTAGACCTATCTTGTCAGCTATGCATCTGGTATTTTATGTTTTCATGTTCTGGAAGTATGTTCCGGACATGTCTCATGTGATCTTTCTTGATTCAGTGGAGTTGGGCCCAAATTTAACATTTGAGGAGGATCCCATAATCATTCTTGACCAATAGGTGTGTAAGCTTAGGACTACAGAGATAGCTTTAGTGAAGGTCTAGTAGAATCACTGTATAGTTAGAGAGGCTACTTGGGAGGCGGAGTCTGATATCCACGACTCTTTGAGTCTTTAGGTACTTTCTCCTACTTTATGTTCGAGGACGATCATGACTTTTACTAGTGGATGATGTAATTTTCCTAGAGGTCATTTTTGGAAATTTTTGCAAATGACTATTTTACTCCTCCCTACAGTTGCCCCGAGTCATTTTTTATTTGTATCGAGTGCTGGTTTTGGGAAATTCTATAAAAAATTCAGTTTTGGAGTTTGAGTTTTCAAAAATTTAAAGTGTTCAAAAGTGGTATTTGGGACCAATCGGAGCTAAGTGGTATTTGGGACCAATGTAGAATTTGGTCTAGGAGAATTTACGGAATCAAATTTGGAGTTCTAACGAAGATATGCGACTTAAGTTGCAAATTTTAGGAATTTTAGGCCAAGGTTTGATTTTGGTCAATTTTTGGAGTTCATATGCTCAGTATGGAACTTGGACAACTCTGTTGGATATGGGAGATGGTATTAGGTCTTAGAGTTGCATTGGTAGAATTTTTTGAGGTTCCAAACTCATTTTTGTATTTTGGAGGCCTAAGAGACCTCAAATTCAAATTATGATAATTCTGTTTAAGCCGTAACGTCAAATTTAGTGTGGTAGCATATAAGATTTATTTTCTCGGAATTCCTAATGAATCTTGAGGGTCTATTCCATGAATTGAACTTGGTGAGTTTTGCTGAAATCTGCTTCTGGTGCAATATTTTTCGTGTTCATGGCACTTCGTCTGTGTTCACGAAGGGTCTCTTTACTAACCTCCACGTTCGCGAAGGGGGGATCGCGTTTGCAGAGGGTTGAGATTTTTCTTTCCCTGTTTGCGTGCCATTTAGGCCATGGTGTCGAAGGTCAAAAATGACCTGTGCAGTGTTTAATCCATACTTCGGAAATTTGATCCTATTTCACCATTGTTGGACCTTAGGGAGCTCGAGAGAAGCAAATCTTTGAGGGATTTTTTAGGGAAATCATCGAGGTAAGTTCTTTTATCATGAATTCATCATTAACCATTGATAATTTCTGATTTCTTTGTCCGAAATTGAGGGTTTTAAGTTGAGAAATTGGGGGCTTTTCAAGAACATGGGATTTTCATTTTTTGATGATTGTGAATAGATTTTAAGTCCAAATTCGATTCCATTTTCACTAATAGTTTCCAAATACTTCAAAGATCATTTTCATGTAAAAATTTTCTGAATTTTCTGTTCATTTTGGGAATCAAATTTTTTGGTTCGATTTCAGCTCAATTTTCAAAAATTATATTTTGGGTATTGTTAGCCTCTTATACTTATTGGTATTGCATATTTAAATAGATTATATTGATTTGAAATATCGGCGTAAGGGTAAAGCTCAGATTTTAGAGTAGCTCAGTGTTAAATTCGAGGCAATTGAACTTCTAAGCCTTTGTTTAAGCTTGTAAGATCATGTATTCTTGTTTTGTATGTCGGGAAGTAATGAGAAGCGGTTTGGTACTATTTGGTAATTTGATTGAACTTGATAACGTATAAATGGGGTAATAAATGAAAAATTTTATGAATTAAAACAGGGTGTTCGATATGACTAGACCTTTGACTTATTACGAATACTTGAATATATTATTGTGATATGAGTTATGACTTGTTGATATCATTCCATTATTGTGATTTACATGAACATTGCCTATTTGCATTGGTTCTGATATATTGAGATGGAATTGATTTGATGATTATGCCAAACGAAAATGGTTCCTGTGATGCCGAAGGAAAATGATTCCGGTGATTGATATTTGTCCCAAAGAGAAATGGCTCCGATAGATGCATGGTCCACGTGTGGCCCCCATTAGATCCATCCTGCTAGTCAGCAGATATGTATCATTTAGGACAGAAATGTATCACTATATGTGACATTGCATTACACTATATTGCATCATACATCTTTATCCATTGTGAATTATTTTACCCCTGATATTCTCCTGATCTATATTATTGACTGTTGTGATTTGATTGAGATTGGAGTTGTACTGTTATTGAGATATCTGTACTTGTGCCTTTAGAACTATTAGACTGGGCGGATTTCCATGCAGGTTGTAGTCTTTATGGATCAGATGGTATGACTGGTGTACGTGTATTTTACTATCTTAGCTTAGTGTTAGTTATTCACTTGTTGGGTACTGTGTCAGTGGTACTCACTCATTTCTATCTACACTAGTGTAGGTTCCGAGCTCGAAGAGTGACCCAGTTCTCTTTTTTTTCATCCGAGGCTTTCAGGGGAAACTCGAGATGTAGTTGTTGATGAAGACCATCTTTCATGTCCCTCTTTACTTTTACTTTTTCTATTCGAGAGACAAATCTTGAGACTTAGATTTATTTTAGTATCTTGCTATTGTCCTTTAAATTACCTATTTTTAATTATTTCTGCATTTGTTGGGTTTAGGCTGACTTATCTTGTGGGGAGAGTCTTTTTCCAATGAGAATAAAAAAAGTTTTTGGGCAAGACAAAAAATAAGTACCATCACACAAAGATTTTGGATCGTGATAGAAAACTAAATTAAAATGATGAGGATAATAAATCTTCTTAAAAAAATTTGGTAGACAATTAAGTATTCATCATAATAAAAAGATATTTGGTAGCCATGCATGAAAATGTGTTGGTTTTATTTTATTTCCACACTTTAAATTTATTATATTACCCATAAAATATGTCAATAGACAATAAGATTTGTCTCAATAAAATAATAATTAAGACAAAAAAATTATTGTGAGTGTTACAATTTCTTTGAAAGTTCTATTTCTTCTTTTTAAATATAAATTTAACATTTTTTTTAGTTTGATCTTGAATTTTTGTTGGATTTGACATATCTTGGTTTAAATGTGATTCTCCATAACCACTTTGATTAAACACATTGATGACTTCTACATACATGTTCTCTTATAGACAAACAAATTTGATCTTGAACATATTTCTAATGTGAGGGTCATTTTCGAAAACTTTAGCAAAATTACAATTTTACCATTATCATTAGTACCCCCAAGTGTTACTTGATCAATTTGTGTAGTTGAATGTGTTAAAATTTTCATAATTTGTGAATTGAGCAAATTCTTGAGTTTTATAGTTTTAAGTTGCTAAAAAGTGGTTTTCGGTACCAAATAAAGCTACAGGTTTTGAAATAGGATTTTATTAGTTCAATCAGCTTCGGAATATAAAAATTGTTCTAGGAGAGTTGTCGAAAACATATTTGGGGTTGATATGTGAATTTGAGGTCTTAAGTTGATAAGTGAGGTTTTAAAAGAGTTGGTATGACTTCGGTCAACGTTTTGAGATCTGAACATCGGATGAAAATTCAGTCAGTTCTGTTGCATGTGAAATATCGAGTTTGGTCTATTTGAATATTGACTTAAAGCCCTGGGACCTTAATCGTCTCTATGAGGTTTTAGGCTAAAAGTTGAGTTTTCGGCCAATAAAGGGTTCGGGAGAGTATTTTCATCAAAATGACTTCTTTTCAAAAATCTAATGATTTCATTGAGTCTAAAAGATCAAATTCAGTGTGGTAGCATATTTAATTTATTTTTATCAGAAATCGAATGATTTTTGAGGGTTCAAACGAGAATATTTTGGACTATGTTTTAGCTACAGATTTGTTTCTGGTGCAGCTTAAGTTGCCCTTCACGATCGCGACCTAAGGTCAAGTGATTGCAAAGTGTGAGTTTGTTGTTCCTCGTGATCGAGAGGGAGGGCTCGCGATCACAATGGGTCACTATCCAGTGCTTCGCGATTGCGAGAGTTAGTGACTCGCGATTGCGATGCACAATTCTTGCCTGAATAGTGTTCAACTTTGGGAGAAATTCTATTTTCATCATTTTTGAGTTCTTGAGCTTCTTAGGGATATTTTAAGAAGAGGTTTTCGAGTAAAATCGTTGGTAAGTGATTTTTAACCAAAAACCTTCCTTTTTCATTTGTTATTTGATGATTTTAACTCCTAAACTTTAGTTTCAAACTCCAAAACTTCTTATTTCTTCCCTAATTTGAATTTAAGGAAATTGGGGATTTTGAACTCATTTTTACTCTATTTTTATGTGTTTTCAACCATGAGTTCCTTATTTGCAATCATATTTTAGATTTGACCCTTTTTGAAACTAATTCATTTTTAGACTATTTTACCCCCGATTATGAAATCTATCATTATGGGTGTTATTGGACTCTTTAAGACGCTTATGTTTTATTCTTGATAGTGGTTTATTATTTTGGGCATTGAATTCAAAGGTTATTCGTTCGATAGAGTGTTCGAGTGTGATTTCAGCAATTAAGGTATGTTTGGCTATCTTTCTTGGGGCTGAGTTGGGGTAATTAGTCAAATTCTATATTGTAGACTTTGGGATGGGATCGTAGTGTAGTTTGGGACTGTTAATTTATATTTTGATGCTCATGTTGGGGCTTATATGTGTTTTTTAGCCCGTGTGGGGGCCTTATTTGATATCTTATCTGTGTTGAGACTATGTAATCCCTGACTTACCTGAGTTAGAGATGTGAAATGATTATTTGACTTGAAATACGTCATGAAGGGTTGAGTTGGGGGTTTTGAACATGCCTGAGTCTTACAATATTGTTGAAAAAGGGTGAAAAATTAAATTGAGGTAATTCCTTCTCATTACTGTGTATTGAGGGTGAATATCATGTCTAGGTTAAGTTTTGAGAACTTTGAACCTTGTACTATATGTCTAGTTGAATATTACCTCCATGCCTTATATGTTGTGAATTCATTCATCCTCATTCATATTATCACTGATTATTAGGAAGTTGAGAGCTATGAAAATTGTTTTTGAGAAAGAAAATGTGACACCTTTAATATATCCTTGACCATGAGTAGGTGGCAAGCAAATGAGATATTAGTATCATGAGTCCTTGGCCATGAGCTGGGTGGTGAGGTAGTTGATACATTAAGATTGTGATGAGGTATATGGTCTGCGAGACCCCCATGGGTCCTATTGGTAGCATAGCTCGACAGGTGGATACGATAGGTTTTGTGACAACCTTGAACCCACCGTTCCATCATATCATTGCATCATCATAATGCATTTCATTGCATTAATAACTGTTATATTTGTTCTATCCGTCTAATTGTGATATTAAACTGTATTTATGTGTTTACTTTACCCGCATTATTCTATATAAATTTCTTGCAGGGTAGCCAGAGTGGGACTTTTCTGCCTGCAGGTGAAAGCATTTCTTAGTTTATTTCATAGTTTTTAATTAATTCCTCATACTCAGTTGGTTAAACCTACTGAATACGTATAGATTGTACTCAACCCTACTTTTATGTACCTTTTGGTGTAGACCCTAGTCAGGGTATTCTGCACGGCAGTTGATCTCCTTCTCATGCGGATATTTCACTATTCAAATTAATGGTGAGGTCTTGGGATTCGGACCGCCATTAGTTCTAGCTTTTATTTTCAATCTTTATTATTATTCAAAGACTTATGATGTATATCAGATTCAATCATTGTATTAGATGTTCTTTACACTTATGACACCAAATTTTGAGATAAGTTGGTCGTTGTCCTTTTATTGCATTTATTTCTGGCATAACTTCTTTTTGGGAGTCTCATATGGTTTTACTTTTTCTCTTACACATCAGAATAGGATTGGGGATGTGTGCCATCATGACCTCGGTTGTTGGGTCATGAAAAATTGGTATTAGAGCGCTAGGTTCACCAATCTCATGAGTTGAAGAGTAGGGTGTCTAGTAGAGTCTTGCGGATCAGTATGTAGATGTATATACTTATCTTGGAGAGGCTACAAGATATTTTTTAGGATAAATTCCTTCTTTTGATTCTTTTTGTATGAGTTATTTATATCAAGTATTGTATACCTCTAACCTATTCTTTCTTCGCAGATGGGTGAGGACTAGAGCCGGAGTCACCGAGAGTGAGGCTGCACTTGCTTTCCGAGCCCCAGTTCATGAGTGAGGCATTGGATTCGGTATAGTTAGGGGATGAGGCTAATGAGCGATGCGACACCTTCTTATGGCCGAGCTTGAGAGACATCGCCTGAGTCGGTGTATGAGCACAAAGATGATTAGGAACAACATAACGAGGAGTAGAGGCCAGCCCATCCTCCAGCGGTTCCTTATAGTACTCTGACTCCTACTGTTCTCCCAGGTACTTCATCCTCTCCTATCGTAGTTAGTATTATGCCACCAGTTCAGGGGCCTAGTGTTGGGTTCTAGACACCAGGATCTTCTTTTGTTTCTTCTATAATACCCCTGAGATTTGCAGCTGTGTCAATTTCTGCCATGCCAAGATGATAGAGGTCATTCAGCATGCTAGACATAGCATGGCCAAGAGGTTCCATCGACAGGGTCAGTCATTCCTCCAGAGGCAGGGAGTATTCGGGTTTAGGTACCCATGGTTATTAGGGCAGACTAGTCTAGGAAGTTATTCAAGATTCAAATAGTACATATGGATCTAGATTGGGTCAGATTGGTTATAGTGGTTCTTCGAGCTCCGGAGGATGTATTGACAATTCTGGTTATCCTCCACAGGGTTCAGGACCTTGAGGTTGCTTTGTGTGTGATGAGTTTGGGCATAAGGCCCAAGATTTCCCTAGACGTGCTCCTTCTACTAAATGTCCTGGGACACCGACTATTCCTTCTACTCCCGCTCCAGCCATTTAAAGTACTACACAAGGCATTACAGGTGTCACCAAGGGTTACAAGGGTGGAGCTAAAGGTGGCACTCATGGTGGGTCACACTCCAGACATGAGCATCAGTTATGCTATGCTATACTAGGCAGATCTGCGGTGAGGTCTCTGATGATGTTCTAGTTTGCCAGCATCTTGCTTCAGTATTATTTGATTTGGGGTCTACCTATTCTTATGTGTCGGCCTATTTTGATGTGGGTAGGGATTAAGCATATGAGCCTCTTATTGTGCCTATTATTGTTTCTCCCTTAATAGGTGAGTCCTTAATGGTAGATTAGGTATATCGGGATTGTTTGGTGGTATTTTTGGGTAGATAGACTTGTGCAGACATGATTTTATTATACATGCTTGACTTTGATGTGATATTGGGTATGGACTGGCTATCTCCTTATCATGTTATATTAGATTGTTATGCAAAGACCGTGACCTTAACTTATCTCGATTTGCCTAGTTTGGTGTGGAAGGGTAATTCGAGTTCATATTTGAATGGGGTGATATGTTATATTTATGCTCTTCATCTGATGGATAAGGGTTGTTTTTCTTATTTGGCTCATGTACATGATCTCACTAAAGAGTCACCTCCTTTAGAGACTACAAGGGTGGTGAGAGATTTTATGGATGTGTTTCCTACTGGCTTGCAGAGTATTCCTTCTAACGGTGATATTGATTTTCTGATTGATTTGGAGCCAGAAACCAAGCCCATCTCTATTTATCCTTATCGGATGGCTCCGGCGGAGTTAAAGGAACAGTTGAAAATTTTGTTGAAGAAGGGGTTTATTCTACCTAGTGTATCATCGTGGGGTGCACCAGTCTTATTGGTGAAGAAGAAGGATGGTACTCTGAGGATGTGTATTGACTATCGACAGTTGAATAAAGTCACCATCAAGAACATGTATCATCTTCTTTACATTGATGATTTATTTGACCAGCTTTTAGGTACATCAGTATTCTCTAAATTTGATTTGAGGTTAGGTTATCATCAGTTGAGAGTTTGGGAATCCGATATCCAAAAGTCTGTATTCAAGATTCGCTATGGGCATTATGAGTTTGTGGTTATGTCCTTCGGGTTGACTAATGTCCTGACTGCTTTTATTGAGTTGATGAACCAGGTATTCTAGCCTTTTTTGGACTCATTTGTGATCATGTTTATTGATGACATCTTGGTTTATTCCAAGAATTAGGTGGATCATGTAAGTCACTTGAGGACAGTCCTTCAGAGATTAAGAGAGGAAATATTATATGCCAAATTCTCCAAATATGAGTTTTGGCTCGATTCCATGGCATTCTTGGGCCATTGGTGACAAATAATGGTATTATGGTTGATCTAGCCAAGGTAGCAATAGTTCGTGATTGGTTTTGGCCTACTTCAACTACTGAGATTCGAAGCTTTATTGGGTTGGCAGGCTATTATCATTGGTTTGTTTAGGGATTCTCATCTATTTCATCCTTATTGACTAGGATAACTCAAAAGACTCTGGTATTTTAGTGAATTGATGAGTACGAGGTGAGGTTTCAAAAGCTTAAGGAGTTATTGACTGCAACACATATTCTAGCCTTATCCGAGGAGGGTGTGGACTTCATTGTGTTTTGTAATGCTTCGGGAGTCAGTTTGGGTGGTGTATTAATGCAAAAGGGTAGAGTTATATCTTATGCTTCTCAATAGTTGAAGGTACATGAGAAGAACTATCTTACCCATGACCTAGAGTTAGCAGTGGTGGTGTTCGTTCTGAAGTTGTGGAGGCACTATCTCTATGGTGTGCATTGTAAGATCTTTACTGACCACTGTAGCCTTAAGTATATCTTTTCTAAGCCGAATCTGAACATGAGGAAGTATAGGTGGTTGGATCTATTGAAATACTATGACATCACCATTATTCATCATTTGGGCAAAGCTAATGTGGTAGCAGATGCCCTGAGTCATAAAGCATCTAATATGGTTAGTTTGGCCTTCTTTAAGGCAGATGAGTGGCCTTTAGCTTTGGAGGTTCAGTCATTGGCTAGGCAGTTGGCTCGAATTGATATTATTTCACATCATAGCATTTTGGCCTTTGTAGAGGCTAGGCCTACTTTGATGGACCAGATTCATAACACCAGTTTGAGGATGACAAGTTTAGGGCCATTCAAGACAGTTTTGAATGGTGAAGCAAAATCAGGCTCTCTTGATCCGAGGGTGGTTTGAGAATTAATGGTCGCATCTGTATGCCAAAGGTTGGTGATTGGGTATGTATGATATTGGAGGAGGCTTATTGTTCTAAGTATTCAATTCACCTGGGAGTGGCAAAGATGTTTCATGACTTGAAACAACACTATTGATGGTGTGGCATGAAGTTGGACATTGTTGATTTTGTGGCTAAGTGTCTAAATTTCCAACAAGTGAAGTATGAGGATGAGAAACTGGGTGGTCCTACGCAAAGGATGCCTATTTCTGAGTGGAAGTGGGAGCGTAAGAAATAAATTTACCCCTCGGCGATGCCGTATTTCCCAACCATTCTATAATTGGCTCATCTGGGACCTGGAACCGAACTACTTTGTTTCTACAATCAATATTAGCATAACAAGAAGCTAACCAGTCCATACCCATAATAACATCGAACTTCGCCATATCTAACTCCAGTAAATCAGCCAAGGTATGATGACTACATACTCCCACCGAGCAATTTCTGTAAATTTGCTTTTACTATAATAGAGTCTCCCACCGGTGTAGCTACCTCAAATAGTTCTATTAATTTGGGTTTTACTCTGATTATACTAGCAATGAAGGGAGATATATATCATAAGGTGGATCCTGGATCTATCAATGCATATACGTCTCGGGAGAAGATTGATAATATACCTGTAACCACATTTGGTAAAGCCTCCTGATCCTGTCTACTAGCTAAGGCATATATACGATTTGAAGGGCCGCTAAAACTAGAAGTTCCACCATAGCCTCTACCACGACCTACTGATGTATGAATACCCTGCCCCATAGGGCGCATAACCATCAAAGAAGAAGAACCAGCA
This sequence comes from Solanum dulcamara, assembly GCF_947179165.1. Classification (NCBI taxonomy): domain Eukaryota; kingdom Viridiplantae; phylum Streptophyta; class Magnoliopsida; order Solanales; family Solanaceae; genus Solanum; species Solanum dulcamara. Next base: position 45,274,884 of record NC_077248.1, on the reverse strand, counting down.
ACTGACCTAGTAGGCTAAGTTGCACCGCTTAGGTTACCCTCGAGTGGACACTCTCTCGTGACATGGACTTGATGGCCGCAAGTAAAACAAGAACCTATAGCAAAATGACATTCCCCAAAATGAGTCCTACCACAATGAGGGCACTAAGGCAAAGGTGGCCTCGACTGACGCGAACCCCTAATCATCTGTGAACCCGAAACCCTGGAGCTCTGACTGGCTCCTGAATACCCTGTGCTATCGAATCTCCTACTTTTGAACTGTGGGGGTGCACTCCGGGCTAGCTGGGAAGGATATCTACTATACTGCTGAGGCTGACCGCCTCGAAACTCCCCTGAATAACCAGCCGACCTAGCTCTCTTATACTGGCCTCTGTCATAATCTCTATCGGGTTATCGCCCTCTGTGCCGATCCTCTACCCCTTGTGCGTATGCCTGTACCCGAGCAATATCCATACTTGGTTGAGAAGCCATGGCCATACAGTTGTCAACCAAATAACGGTCTAATCCCATCACATAACGATGCACCCTATCAGCCATATCAGCTACAATAGTGGGCGCATGTCTTGCCAATGAGTCAAACTCAAGGCTATAATCTCTAATGCTCCTGCCATTCTGGCGCAACTGTAAGAATCTGTCAACTCTAGCTCATCTCATCTTCGGAGGTAGAAAATGGCCAAAGAAGCCTTCTATAAACTCATCCCACACTACTGGAGGAGCACCCTCGCCCCCCGATAATTTCCAGGACTCATACCAGTTAACGACTACGTCACGCAGCCGATATGAAGCCAACTCAATAGACTCAGTCTCAGAGGCCCTAATTATTCTCAACGTATGCTGTATTTGTCGAATAAACTCCTGTGGATCATCCGCAGGCCTCGACCCGTAAAACTCTAGAGGGTTATAAGTCAAGAAGTCACGAACCCTCAAACTATCATGTCTATCTGCATTATCCCCTCCTAGCCTATGCCTTCGAGCCTGTCCTACCATTAATCTAGTCAGCAACTGAAATACATCTCTCATAGCCCTATCCTCTGGTCCTGGCTGTGGGGTTGGAGGTTCAGGTACTGTAGCCTCAAGATCGGAAGCTTCTGCTTCTCTAAACTCCTTTGGAGGTGGCAGCGTAGTAGAGCTTGCCGACTGGAGAACAATCCCCGATATAGATTGGGCACGAGTCCTAGTAACTCTCGGGGTTTGACTAGTTTCTCCTGCTACTGGCTTGCCCTTCTGGGCAGTTGTCGCTTTCTATGGAGGCATTACTGCAAACATAATAATCCGTTAGGGAGGAATTGTCTAAATAGTAAAGCTCTATCGCACGATTTAAGATGAAAAGGATAGACAACATCTTAAATGTCTTGTAGCCTCCCGTTTATGGATGTGGTGCACAACACACCGATAAACAAGACTCTACTAAACACGGTCTGTAGACACTCTGAGGATGAACTGCTCTAATACCACTTTTGTCATGATCCTACCCCATAGGTCATGACTGGTGTCCAAGCCGGAAACTCGCGTACACCCCTTCCAACTATAAGTAAACCATGCACAACTTAGAACTTAAGGAAATAGAAGGTTATCTCTAACCGTCACATATTCACGTATTGGCACAACCCGTCTTCTGAGGGGTCACAACTTATTAATAGGTAACATAGTACATAAGTCGACGAGGCAGTCATAACATGTGGGGTTATCCCATTATATACATATACGCGAGCAGACAAGGCTGCCACGACAGAAGGAATGTCCCAAAACATAAGTCATATGGACACAACTGAACACACAATCCACACACATGTCTACAGACCTTTAAGAGTATTAACGGTATCATATGGCGGGACAAGGCCCCCATCGTACCCCTGATTAAATGAATATATACATTAGAAGATCAGTACCAAAAAGCTAGGCTTCGGCACAATGGAGCACTTCCAAAATCGCTGACTGGAAATTCTAAGTTGGCGGATCCCCGAAACACATATATGTACCTGCGAGCATGAAATACATCCCCCCGAGGAGAGGGGGTCAGTATGATATATGTACTGAGTATATAAAGCATAAAACATCATAAGGAGATTACAACTGAAATAGGGATGCAAGAGACAAGTATAACAATTAACAAATCACTGTACTTGCATCTTATGAAATGAAGTTATGTATACCATCATCACATACCGTACCCGGCTCATTATGGGACTTGGTGTTACAAATGTATTATTTTATCATCATATGCATATATATACCGTACCCAGCCCTCTAGCATAGGACTCGGTGAATAGATGTATAGTTATGTCATACCCGGCCCATTATGGGACTCGGTGCCATCATCACAACATTATGTCATCATATCTCATCATCATATATATCATACCATACCCGGCCCTCTAGTGAGGGACTCGGTAAACATGCAGTGAAATTGAGTATGATAACGTACCCGTCCCGAGACTCGGTGGGAGATGTATTAACAGTAAGCACGAGTAGAGTAGTGAGTAACCATATGCAAATTAAATCATCATCTGAGACTCAATAAAATAGTCAATTGAACCATCACTTGAAGATCAGGGCAGTAATCGTCTCAAGTACCCTCTAAAGGTTATTAGGGATCATATCAAATGGAGCCTTCGGAATCATAGACATGTATCAAGACAGTGCTAAACAACTTATGGAATCAGAGACATTTGTCATCGTAGAGTCCTAGGAATAGGAGCTTATACATCCAATTACTATTCAACATATAGAAGGTTTGAGGGTAGTAACTCAACTACTTTAAGAGTTTTAACATCCAAAAGTGACTAAGAGTCATGAGTCATACTCAGAGCTTATGAATGGAATTACTCCAAAGCTCACATCATTTGTCACTTACATCTAAGACATGCCTAAAGAAACGAGGGATAGCTTTACATACCTTTTATGGTTCAACCGTAACCAAGCTCGCTTCGTTACCCGTTGAACCTATTTAACACGAAAGTAATACTAATATTAATAACCTTTGAATTTCCAGCTTCTAAATATACAACCAACTACCCATAGAAACCATTTCCTTGTTCTCACTTCTCGATTAGTATTTTGGTTAGTTAAGAAGTTAACGGAAATCGGGCAGCATTTCCCCTATAACTCGCCCTATCCGACCTTCCAATCAACCTCCCATTTAACACAATCATATCAACAACAAAAATCACCATCCATATACAATAAAACTACTTCAATATTATTCAAAATAAGTTCCAAACAGCCCACCCAAAACTACGACATCAAAATACGGTTTTCAATCTTTATTTTATAAAATCACAACCACACGGAAAGGAGCACAATGTGGTTGCAACCAGTATCTTTTATACTCATCCACAACCATATTTTCAGACCTTTAACACACACCAATTACCTTTAAATACAATACCATAATAATAACAACACTAATCAACTTTAATCCAACTAGAACGACTTCAATTCTGTTCGTTTACAACGCCAACCATAGTTATGAAATTTTCCTACCTCCAACCTTATTTAATACAAGTAATCTTTCCATTACAACACTATTAACTCTAATTTGAAAGGAAGAAACCCTACCTTAGCAACTTGGCTCCGCAACTCGACTTAAAGTTGATAGACTTCTCGTTGGACTTTTTTGTTGTCCCAATAATTAATTTACGTTGTTAAACACCTTCACTTAATCGAAGCATACCTTAGATAATTAATTTACGGAGCAAAATTAGAGGGCTTACCTTGGTGTTGCTCTTGGCCGTAGCTCTTCCTCTCTTTCTCTCTAGTTTTCTCTAATTTTTTTCTAAGTTAAAGGTGAAGAAATGAAGGCTTAATCATCAATATATGTATATATACCCTTCCTTGGAGAGTGACACGTGTCATCCCCTAAGGGTGACAAGTGTCCAGCCCCTAGGTGTCCACTTCACCCCATGCACCTACCCAAGTACTACCACGTGGCGGGGTGGGGTCTACCCTATTAGGCGCATCACCTACTTAGTCCAAGTAGGTGCGTTACCTCCTTTTTCCTTTTCGTGGGTTCGTAATCTCATCTAACTTTAATAACTTATGTAATCCGTGCTACTTAAGCTCATCATGTACTCAAGTAGCTTAATTATGTACGACATCCAATTCGGTAGCTTACGCCAGTAGGTTGATTACCATGACTCATTATTTGGCCTCCAACTCCTTCCAAATTCTTCCAAACCTATTTCCAACCTTTGCTACGCACATAGAACTTAATGGATAACATGGATCACATGGCAACCTTTTAGAGAGAGAAAAATATTTCGATGTACAAAAGTGCGGGGGTATAACAACACTTATTTAAGGACGCCATAAGAAATGCACTTTTGTGAAATACTCAAAATAGAAAGCAGTTCATATTAGTGCCCAAGGGTGTGGCCTAGTGGATTGAGAACTATGAAGTCTCATGTTCAAATCTTAGCGGAGACATAATACTAGGTGATGACTTCCCATTTCTCCTAGCTTTGATGGACGAGTTACTTGGTACCTATTGCTAGTGGGAGATGGTCGGTATGCTGTGGAATTAGTCGAGGTGCGCGCAAACCAACCTAGACACCACAGTTATAAAAAAAGTGCATATTAAGGAATAATTATTTTTGGATAAGATAATGGATTTCATAGAAGGCATCAAGAAGATGCAAAATTTATGGAGCATAGAAAAGTAAAAGACATTGTTAGCTCTATTACAAAAGGTTAATCTAAAGTTAAGTAGCTAAGAATGTCCAAAAAAGCTTCTAGGGAATTGACAAGGGAGAAATTGCTCCATCTGTAGAGACATATTAAAACTCCAGCCTTCAAACCATCTATTGTTTCTTTTTGTTCAGACACACCAAAGAATTCAAGCAGAGATCATCTTCCATACTTTTCTGATGGCTTTTTAACCTTCCATGAGCAACTAACCAAGGCATCTTTAATTCTTTCTGGCATAACCCATTTGAGACCAAAAGATGAGATGAACATGTTCCATATGCCTGTGACTGCTGTACAATTAAGAAGAAGATGTATGTTGGTCTCTAAGGCCTGATGGCACATGTAGTAGCTGTTGGCATTTTTCTCCTGATGAGGTTGTCTTGGGTGAGGGAGGGTTCATGAAAGGCTAGCCAGCAAAAACAAATCATCTTAGGGGGTAACTTGGCTTTCCAGATTAACTTCCTTGGCCAATTAACTAATGTTTCACAGGCATATGGTACATGCTTTTATTTTGCAAACTCTCTCATCTAGACTAATAATATAGGACTCTGAATAGAGTCAATTTACATGTTTAGATTATAACCAAACGGATTGACCTTTTTATTGATAATAATTTAAAAAATACTTCTAATTTAGTTGCTGAGTGAAGGATGGTATATTGGGAGCTGGCGTTTCCTGTGAGTAGTAGAGCTTTTCATCATGATCTCGAAGTTCCAAATCATGGAAAGAAAGTAATATAGATTCCCTATCTTTATGTTCAGAAACAACGATGAAGCAGATTGAAGATGTTTTTAAGGAATTCACCACAAGAGAGGACATTGCAATAGTGTTAATCAGCCAATATGTAAGTTTCTACTCTTCTCATTTGTTGTTTGGTTTATCAATATTTACATGTCCATATTGTGTAGTCAATAATATTATCTGTATTTGGTGGTTGTGTTACATGTAGCTCTGCTCAAGTGCCACAATAAAATCTGTTTTGTTTCAGTTGCTACTTATGTCGTATATAGTGTTCAACTGTTTATTGATCGAAATCTTTCATTGTTTGAATTTTGGAACTTACTATTATCTGGCTAAACTTCAGTTGCTTTCAAGCCATCAGAAACCTGTTAGAGTAAAAAAGAGTAATGTGATCTGTATTTCCTGTTGGAAGTTAAGATCACAGTGGCTACTGCATCAATCTTCTTGCATTTCCTCTCTAAAATACCAAACTCCATAGGACTTAACTTAAATAGATAATAATCGACTGTAGACATATAAAGCCTGCTATCATTCACATCAGGTGAAAGTGTATTTGGTTGGGATGGCAGGAGGAGGGGACATCAAAGAGGTAGTCTTTAGGGTCATTTTCCTTGTTTGGTTATGAAATACACATCAGTTTGTTAGCCAGTCTGAAATTCGTCAAAATGAGGAGATAACTATTTATGCATTCTTTCCAAACAACATAAAGAAACGATTAGTGCTTTAACAAGTTGAGAAAACCTCTATGTCACTCAAAACAGAGGTTTGAAGCTATCTGGTTTAGTATATAAAGGGAAAGGTCACAATTTATTTGTTAAGATAAGCGAAAAAGGGCCTAAAATGTCCTTAAACTATTGAAAATGATACAAAATGCCACTCATTCATGTATTGGACCTAAAATCCCTTGACATCCACCTTTAGGTTTAAAATGACATTTTCTTTAACGGAAAAGGGCATTTTAGGCCCAATATATGAATGAGGGGCAGTTTTGTACAATTTTCAATAGTTCAAGGGCATTTTAGGTCCTTTTTTATAATTAAAATTCTGTTAAATAATTTTTGATTTATAATTAATTTTAAATAATTAAATTGCAACCATTAGATGATCGCCATGTGTTTAAAAAAATTATTCAAATTATTTAATTAAAATTCTGTTAAATAAATTTTGATTTATAATTAATTTTAAATAATTAAATTATAATCAATAGATGGACGCCACGTGTTTAAAAAACTATTTAAATTATTTAATTAAAATTCTATTAAAGAAAAAGTTATTTTTGGATGTAAAGGTGGATGATTATCATATAAAATTCTGAAAATTAATGCCTTTTGTCTGGCTTGTGGTCAAAATGCATCTTTTACTTTTTGGTGTACTTCAATTTCAATCTACTAAGTAAATCCAACTAACATTGACACATTGTCTCCATATTCTTTAATTGAATACTCACTGAAAATAAGGGTCTAAAATAAAGTTAATTAATTGGCATTTCATTCAATTTATTCCTTCTCATTTATCTTTTTCAGGTGGCCAACATGGTAAGATTTTTGGTTGATAGTTACAATACACCAATTCCAGCCATTTTGGAGATTCCTTCAAAGGACCATCCATATGATCCTGCCCATGATTCTGTTCTATCACGAGTGAAATATCTCTTCTCAACTGAATCAGTGGCCTTCGATAGGCGTTAATGTTGGAGCAATGTTTCCATATGCCCCAACTATCTCATAATATCTTGATATTGTGTCATGTCACCACTCTATCAAGAGATATTCATTTTGTAATCTGTTTTAGATATTCAAGCGGTTTGTGTTGTTCTTGAATGTTGATTGAAAAAGTTGTATAAGTTAAAAGTGTGACTGTGAGTGAACAACTTGTTGCAAATAAGTCAGTTGCTTTGTTCTTTGGGAGCTTCAATTGATATTAAAGGATGATTATTCTTGAAGAGGAATCAAGTAAACTATTTGAGGACTGCATCAATTTTCTGCTCTTTGATCTCACTGTGCTTATGGAAATTTTCTTGTTAGCCCAAGAAAGTTCTCTTGATTTTTGTCGACTCAACTCTGCTTCTAAAAGTGACTTGTTACTTTGTGCTCGAAAGTGACAATTTTTTTCATTTGCCTTCCACACCCAAAAATCGAAAGGTGGGAATTAATTACTAGTTACCAGAGTCAATTCTAAATATTATGAAACATATCCAAACAGCGCATTAGTCTAGTGAAAACAAAGTAAAACATAGTTCAAGCCCATTACTGATTGTCTGATACAATGCAAATAGAGCATAGTCTATCAATTCTAAGCATACATAGCAACAGACAAGAAATTTATGGTGAAAAGTTCACCTCATCAGCGATCATGGCAATGAGGGTTGAGTTGTTAGTTCTGACAGGAGCTCTGTTAGGCATCTAAAAGATCAAGGTTTCTGCAACAACAGATAAACTAGAATCACAAATAGCAATGATTCAAAAAGTATGAATCTTGTACACATTGATAAATTCAGATATCATATCAAATTCAAAACCATAAACAAACCACCAGCAGAAAAAAAAATCAGATGTAACGTAGCTTAAATACTCAAAACCTTGAAATTTTCAAAACCCATCACTAATTTTAAAGTTTGATGAAAACCCAATAAAGAATTTTCTAAATTTTAAGTTCTTAAACAATATCGAATAAATTAAGATGAATCAGATCGAAATCCTTTGAACTAACAGAATTGAATGGTAGAATAAGCTTTGGAAGTTGTAATTGCAACGTTTTGTCAAGCACTTTGAATTTTTAAGCTTTGAGGGATCCAATCGCTCGCTAGAGTGGAATCGAACAAGGAAGAAAGGGGACAAGGCTAATGCTATATGTTGTTCGCTGAAGGGTGGAAACTAAAAACACAGGCATAACTAATTAAGAAATCAGAAATCACATTAAATCAAGAGATGATATCATAATTTAATAATGATGACATCAAATAAGATAAATTAAATATATATATATAAATAACATTCTCTTTTAACTCACTTACAAATTGAAGAAATGAAGTCAAGTCTATTAAAAATGGAAGAAGAAAAATTGAGGGGTTGATCCTTAATCAAATCTCTCCATTTCCTATCTTAAGAATCAAAATGAAAAAATAAAATAAAAAATAGAAATACACTAAATTAAAAGATAACCATTATTATCCCAAATATTTTGAGTAATTAACTGATCATCTCCATTGAAATCACTTAGACATAAATTCTCCAATTCAAAATCATCTAAACTCAAAATATCCATATTTGGACTACTACTAGAATTCGTCGTTGAAGTTGAACCAAATATTTTATTTTCATCAACTGATACTAACAAACCTCCCTTTGTTTATTTCTCCTTTTCAGTACCCTTAGGATTATTGCAGTAACAATCATATTTTGAGTAATGAATTATTGTATTTGTATACCATATTAAATTAAGCCAAAAAACTCTGTTCTATTATTTTAGTACACTATATATCCAAACAATTTTTCTGCTGGCAACGATTTTGAAGGTAATGATGTGGGGTTGTTTGCATCTGCTGAGTATGATTAAGATGGTAAAGAAGCTGATACTATTTGGGAATCTATTGATCAGAGGATGGATTCTAGGAGGAAAGATAGGAGAGAAGCCAGGTTAAAGCAAGAAATTGTAAAGTATCGAGCTTCGAATCCAAAAATTGTATACATTGTCAAGTGATGAGTGGGACAGTATACCTGAAATAGGGGATTATTCGTTGCGAAACAAGAAAAGGAGGTTTGAGAGTTTTGGAGAAGGCCAGGCAGGAGAAAGAGCATGTAACTGCATTGGATCCGAGGAGCAGGATAGTTGGTGGCATGGAGACACCCTCTTCACCCTTTTGGAGAAGGCTAGGCAGGAGAAAGAGTATGTAACTGCATTGGATCTGAGGAGTAGGATAGTTGGTGGCATGGAGACACCCTCTTCACAGACGCTAGTTACAGATTTGACTGCAGTGGGTGAAGGGAGAGGAACTGTGTTGTCAGTGAGGTTGGATAGGATTTTGGACTCTATTACTAGGCAAAGTATTATGGATCCTAAGGGGTACTTGACTGATTTGAAGAGTATGAAGATTACTAGCGATGCTGAGATTTCCGATATAAAGAAGGCTCGATTGTTGCTTAAGTCAGTTACTCAGATGAATCCAAAGCATCCTCCTGGTTGGATAGCAGCTGCTAGATTGGAGGAGGTTGCAGGGAGGATGCAGGTAGCAAGATAGTTGATAAAAAAAGGTTGTGAAGAGTGTCCTAAGAATGAGGATGTCTGGTTGGAGGTGTGCCATTTGGCGAGCCCCCTTGAGGCTAAGGTAGTGATTGCTCAAGGTGTTAAAGCAAATCCTAATTCAGTCAAGTTGTGGATGCAGGATTCAAAGTTGGAGGATGATACGGCAAACAAGAGCTGTGTTGAGGAAAGGTCTAGAGCATATCCCCGTTTGAGTGAGGTTGTGGAAAGCTGTTGTGGAGTTGGGCAATGAAGAAGATGCTAGACTTTTGCTTTAGAGGGCTGTGGAATATTGTCCATTTCATGTGGAGCCATGGCTTGCTCTTGCTAAGTTGGAAACTTATGAAAATGCTAAGAAGGTACTTAACAAGGCTAGAGAAAAGCTGCCTAAAGAGCCTGCCATCTGGATAACTGCAGCTAGGCTTGAAGAAGCCGATGGGAATACTGCTTTAGTTGGGAAAATTATTGAAAGGGCAATCAGGGCTTTGCAGAGAGAAGGTTTGGAGATTGAAAGGGAGGCTTGGATGAAGGAGGCTGAAGGATATGAAAGAGCCGGCTCTCTTGGGACTTGCCAAGTTATAATAAATAACACTGTTAGGGTTGGTGTTGAGGAAGAAGATAGGAAGAGGACCTGGATTGCTGATGCTGAGGAGTGCAAGAAAAAGGGTTCTATTGAAACAACAAAATACATTTATGCACATGCTCTAACTGTATTTAGAACTAAGAAAAGCATCTGGTTTAAAGCTGCACAGCTCGAGAAAAGTCATGGCACCAGGGAATCGCTTGATGCACTGCTTTGAAAAGCAGTTACCTATATTCCAAAGGCTGAGGTTCTATGGTTGATGGGTGCCAAGGAGAAGTGGCTTGCTAGTGATGTTCCTGCAGCTCGAGCAATTCTGGAGGAAGCATTTGATGCAATTCCTGACTCTGAGGAGATATGGCTTGCTGCTTTCAAGCTAGAATTTGAAAACTGTGAGACAGAGAGGGCAAGGAAACTTCTTGCTAAGGCACGTGAAAGAGGAGGCTTGGAATGGGTCTGGATGAAATCTGTCATTATGGAGAGAGAGCTTGGAAATGTGGATGAGGAGAGATTACTGGATGAAGCATTGAAGCGCTTCCCCTTATTTTTCAAACTTTGGTTGATGTTGGGACAGTTGGAAGAAAGACTTGGTAATTCTAACAAGGCAAAGAATGCATTTGAATCTGGCATTAAGAATTGCCCCAATTGTATACCCCTTTGGCTATCCCTTGCTTCTCTAAAGGAGAAGATGAATGGGCTAAGCAAAGCTCGAGCAGTTCTTACCATGGCTAGGAAGAGGAATCCTCAAAACCCTAAGATATGGCTTGCAGCTGTGCGGGCTGAAGCTAGGCATGGCTACAAAAGGGAAGATGATGTTCTGATGGCTAAAGCATTGCAGGAGTGCCCCAACAGTGGCATTCTATGGGCTTCTTTAATTGAGATGGCTCATCGGCCTCAAAGAAAAATCAAGAGCTCTGACGCTTTAAAGAAGTGTGATCATGATCCTCATGTTATTGCTGCTGTGGCTAAGCTGTTTTGGCAAGAGAGGAAAGTAGACAAAGCAAGAAATTGGTTCAACAGGGTAGTGACCCTTGCACCAAATATTGGTGATTTATGGGTATTGTATTTCAAATTTGAACAGCAGCATGAAGCAGAAGAGTAGAGGAGCGATGTGCTGAAGAGATGTGTTGCTGTAGAGCCAAAGCATGGTGAAAATGGCAAGCTACTGCAAAGGCCGTAAAGAATTCGCATAAACCGACTGAAAGCATATTGAAGAAGGTGGTAGCCACACTAAAGAAGGAGGAGAGTCTGGCTAAAAATAACCACAACTAATCTGCTACAGTGCGTGAGTCTATGTACTTGATAATCTAGATAGATTTATAGGTTAGGAGACAGTAGAAACATCCTTGTTTGGATTTTACTTCAAATGGTTGGATCTTGGTTGTATTTGTCACCTTATGTGAACTTAATATTGCAATTTTCCATTTCTCATATTATTATGAAGCCAGAATGGATATTTCTCATATTGTTCTCAAGGTTATGTTTCTTCTTCCTTTTTTTAGAGAAAAGTGTTATGCGATTCCCTTTAATAAAAGGTTCAATCAGTGCTCTTGTTGGGTACCTATAATTCACCGTGCATTTTTTTTTGGTTTGAAGTAATTCCCAGGGTAGCTTTAAAGACAATAAAAGACAATAATGGAAAAGGAGAAGCAATCAAGAGCTGGACTCTTTTCTAATAGGGTTAGTCAGTAGGCTCGTCAAAATAGAGGATAAATCAGCTGGCATCCAACTCCTCATATGGTGAAGAATATCCTAGAGCTAGATACTATAGAAGAAACAAGTATGCAGGATGCACTCATTATCAAGTATTCCCTTACTTCTACCCGGGGAATTTCATTAAATTCTATTTTCTTGAAGTGTTAGTAGTATATATTCACTTCTAGATCTTTTTTTCCTTCTCATGAAAGAATGTGTGAGGTACATTGTCATGACCTTGATGTTGCTAAATGAAAGCTTCAAGTCTGAAATTGATGAAGTTTCTGCATTTTTTGTGCTTGCCTTGAGTTTACTATATTTCCTTTATAATGTCGTATATCTTCTTCTTTTTTTTCTTCATATGCCTTCGATGCTTTATCAAAGATCTCATATACCTTTTATGTATATTACTTTTTTCACTTCACTAGTGAAATTTGAGTTGATGAAGTTCATGGAAAATTTTAAAGTTATGCCTGTTTTTGGACTTACCTATTATATTGACATATGAGAGAGTTGATATGGAGACAGCTTATGTCTTGACAAAAGACAAGGATCTCTGCTTTTTAGTTTGACCATTTAATTACCTGGTGTAATCTTACTTCTAACAATCACATTTTTCATATTCTTTTGATATTCCTTATCCTTAAATTCTCATTTGGTAAGTGGTAATGTCAAGCATGCAGCAACTCATTTTAGTCTGTGCTAAGAAGTACCTTTGAATTTCTGCACTTCCTCTGTATCAGTCATGGTTTGACTTTGTAATTCATTAACTAATTTCTGTGGTTTTTGAGCACTTTATGAATTGGTTTGTTAGTAGCTATATAAAAGTGACATAGTTGCAGTGGTGCTTATGCTTTTGCACGAACAAGAACTAGATTATGCAGTGCATAACTCAATTATCTCCGTCAGTTTAAGCATTTTACAGAATTTATGCCCTTCCCCACAATTGACCGATTTGTGACACACTGAAAGCTTTATTGGCAGATATGGCACACATGACAATTCTATCACCATGCCTGATTACCTCAACTTAGTCCATGACAAGTCCATGGACCTTGCAGTGATTTTCTTTAGGAAAGTTGTCAAAGAGGTTAACAAGCATGCAACAAGGTTAGTTAAAAAGCTGGATTTGAATTAACTAGTACCTCAGCATCAGATGAAGCCACCTTCAAATCTCACTACCTTTATTTTATTTTGATAACAAGGGAAACCTGAAGCCGCTACCCTTAGGGTACGCACAAGGTAAAACCCCCGCTCCTATGCAATAGCTCGTAAACCACATAGGAGAGGTAACCTACACTAGGCAAGCCCGGTGCGATGACCTCGACCCAGAAGGCAAACCTCTTACTTTCGCTGGTAAGGGGTTTCGAACTCTCGCTACCTTTTTTAGACCTCTCTCTTCTTCGCTAGCTAAATCTAAGAGACTGATGGGATTAATTAATTGCTAGGTAAATTAGCATCCGAAGTAATAGAATTTATTATTTTGTGTTACGTATGAATATTTTGTGCGGTGTTAGAGAAAATCAATCAAGATAGTTTTTTAAGACTTAGTAGGTGCTGACAATCTTGAAAACATTGTACTGGCAGTTATCAATGAAACAGTTTGGTTGAGCTGGTCAAAAGATGATCTCTTTATTAGCGTTTAATATCTACGAACTTAAAGGTCTTGACTTTTCTTGAGTCTTTATCTCAGCCAATAGAAACAACTAACAGTCGTTGAGCGAACGGAAATTTTGTGTTAGTTGACCTAAGTTTCACCCTTACTACTGGGGTAGGGCTAGGCCTCTAATCCCTACGTGCCCTTGAAATAATGTCAGTGCATCACAAATTTATCATTGTTGTTTTTACATCACACTTTGATCGAATATGGCAGATTTATCATTGTTGTTTTTATATCACACTTTGATCGAATATGGAAGTTGGTATGACCAGACTCTTTCTGATCATACTTATCCAACCCAATAGAGGCAAATAACTCTAGAATTTGCATCTTATTAGTGCAAGTCCTCTGTAAGTGCTTAAAACTTACCTAGGTAAGAGTCAATGAAGCATAATTTCCAGCTGAAGCAAAATAGTTGTAGTAGTTTATTCTCAGCTACCTAAGGTAAGGTTGTGGCTTTGTCTCTGCATGTTGATTTCCTTCATGGCTGTTATGTTGGGGACCTTAGTAGAGAAGGGATGCAAACTTGTCTTAGGTGGAACTGAAAAAATCACTTGGTTTTGGTGAAGCAAAAAGCAACATAATCTAAAAGTTTGAAACCCTTAAGACGGGGGTGAGAGATGGAAAATGAGTTTAACTATTGCTATTTAATAGATTAGGGAACAGAAGTTATTGCACTGAACTCTTTCTTCCTTAGGCGAGGTATTATATTGACTTATGTTATGATTATTTAGGCTTGTCCTTTAAAAAGGTACTTATGATGCTAGTGTTGAATAATCTCGAAGCTGCAGGTATTGCAGCTAAGACCACTCATGACACCATCAATTTTCATTTGTGGTAAGATTCAAGAAAACTGATCATGAGCAAGTTTGACGGTTTTATCAGAACCATGCCTTTTATTTTGGTTTTCTCTTGCCTCTCACCCCATCCTCCTCTTTTCCTTCCTATGTTTGGGTCAAAAATTGGTCTTTTCCCTCTTTTCTTTTTCATAGTATACAAAAGTTTGTAACTCCATGTGACTGAATAATTCACAAATCAAGACTATTCTGTGCTTCAACTCTCCAGCAGTTATGTCTCTTCTCTGCCTTAGTTCATACAAAATGAACCTTACAGTGAGTGGATCTTGGGCAGATAGGTTAGATTCTCTGTCCATTTCTTTTTCTCATACCCAAACAGCTCTTCTCGATCTGGCTCAAATAGCCTGTGCATAGCTTCCTCAATTTCTCTCTTCAAACAATCAATCATATTGTCCTAATTTTATTTGATAAAATAGTTCTAACTTCATTTAACTTGTAGGTTGACAAATTCTATTTGGTACAGATCTCATATTCTAGCAGAACAGGATGGATTAGCATCTTTATCATGTTCCAATGTGAAAATAGTTCAGCAATTTGCTTTACTTGACATTTAAGAAGGTTTAACAGAACCAGACGGAGAAGACGGTGATTGACTCATCTTGAACTTTATCCATACTGAGGGATGACAACTGTTTTTTGGTATAAGACTTTCTAAGATGTTGCATGATGTTTTACATTCCCCATAATCATATAATTTGCAATTGGTATTATATAGAAGGTAGCACCGATGTGGACATCATATTGTGCACTTCTCTTGGCCAGAACTTCAGCTGCTGGTAGGTTAGTACTCTTTTCCTTGACAAACCACCATACAAAGATTCACTTGGTGATGATGTTCATCTACAAAGGGGTATGGCCAAACAGCTCATCCACTGTTCTGTTGTAGCCATCAATTGGACCCAAATCCTTTAAAATCCAAGCTTGCTTTTCCCTCTAGCCAGCAAAATTATGGTTAGAAGTAAGCAATTTTACTCCCTCCTCCTCCTATTTTAATCAATGTTAAGATAAATATCAAGAAATATAACTTTATCCCAAATAAGTTTCACTTAATCTTAGTTTTCTTTTAAAAAAACATCTTTTAGGTGATGGGTGTTCCTGTTGATTTAATTGGCTATGAGAATTTTATGTTTCTCTTTGTTGGGAGGAAAAAGGAGAAAGTTCTTGAGAGCTTTTGTGTCCTTTATAATTTTGTAAAGCTATGATCTTTAATTTCTTTTAGCCTAGATGTGCTTCTCTGCACAATGTAGTTGCTGCTAGGAAAAGGAGAATACACTTGTTAAGGAAAAGTTGCATCTGAAAGATGAGATTAGCTCCTGAGAGGTAGCATTAGATTGGGAGTTTACTGCTTGAATCAATAGTATCGAATTGATCATCGCTGGTTAGCTTCGATGGTAGTTTTTGCACTTTTCTGAGTTTTATGCTTCGCCGAAGGTGTGACACCCCGAAAAATGTTTTTGCTAAGATTCGAACATTTCTTCACGTGAGTGTAGACTCGGACTGGAGGACTTGAAATTTTTCACATGAGTTAGGATGAGTTCCTAAGTAATTAAAGAGCGTTAGAGGTGATGTGGGGTCATGAAGGACCCCTTGGACCAAATCAAGCCAAAAGGTTCATTGTGGCTAAGTTTGAGGAGGAGTTTGCATGAGGGGTTGACTTCTAACGACCCTATCTTTTGAAAGAAGGAAATCTAGGTGGCCCACGACCTATTAAATTAATAGTCGTCGAGTCTTCTTTCCAACGCCACCAAGAATGTAATTTTTGGAGTTCAGAGTCAAAAGATATGACGATGCTAAGATGAACTAGCATAGTAGAGATTTCCAGGCCTGGGTTGCAATTGCTGGAAAACTAGGCTTGGCGCCGCAGTGGCGCGACACGCCACTATCGCGCTAGAAACATGCCTCAATAGTTTGGACTCTGGCGCGGCGTGCCACTAAAAGGTGTGTAGGGTTTTTCAAGCCAATTTCCGAAACCCAGAAAATATTGGTCTTGGCACTGTAAGGGCGCGACGCGCCACTATCGCGCCAAGAATGTGCCTCAGTAGTTTGGTCCTTGGTGCGGCGCGCCACTACGAGGTGTGCAGGTTTTAGGCATAATCATCCTGGCGCTGCAAGGGCGCGACGCGCCACTATCGCGCCAGGTGCATTTTTTTGCCTATTTTCAAAACTTTTGAGGAGGGGTAATTTGGGGACTTACCCAAATTATATATGTATCAGCCCTAACACATTTTGGGATCATTTTCAATCCCTCACTCTATCTCTAAAAGCCCTAGAAACCTCTCTCTCTCTCTCTCCCTTCTTCTTCTTCTTCTTCTTCAAATCCTTTTCCAACAAGAAGAGTTCCAAGAGCTTCAAGATTTGAGTCCTCCATTGAAGACCCAACATCAAGGTTTCTTCAAAATCTTCAAACAAGGTATGTAAGGCTAACCTAAAATATGGATTGAGTTCTTTCATATGCCCATAGATGTGTTGGTTAGGAGTTGTGAAAGAGTTGCACCTTCTAGAAAGGTTTTCTTAAAAGTTTTTCCTAAACTATGGAATGTTTTTAGATACAAATGGTTGATGAATGATTTTAATGACTTGAGTTACTAAATAGTTAGTTTTCATATTATTAACTACAAATGTATCTTTGTATATAGATTTATAGGTATTGACGATATTCTTAAGTTGAGTTTTATTGAGAGTATGAGTTCATGTTTCATTCACATGAACCCAAGATGAGATTTCTTGTCATAAATGTCTTGAGGTTGAGATGGATAGTTATGTGTATGTATGTATTGATTGGAATGAAAAGAATGAATTGGATAGTTAAGAATGTCCTTTTTTCTTCTATAAAATGAACATAGGACTAAAATAAAGATTTCGGAGTGGATGTTTGACGATTGATGTGATGATGATATTTGATGATGTTGTGATGATAATGTTTGATAATGATGTGAATGATGATATATGATGATGATCTTTGATGACTATGTGAATAATGATATTTGACGATGATGTAAATGAAGAGGTTATGTTGAGGAGGATATTGTGTGATGAAGTGGATTGGAGTCTAATGTGGTTTTGTGGTATATGATGTGCATAATTTGAGTTGATTGGAGTCTTGAATATTTTAAAAATAAATGATCTTTTGAGGAGGAGCTTTAAATAAATTATTTGTGAACCTTTTTGCATAAACTATTTATACACTATTTTGAGTCTAAAGAATTATTAGTTTCATCTTTGATTTAGAAAGGAGTTTAAATATGAGTTGAGAGTGAGGAGCCTTTAAATGAGTTGAGTATTTTTACATTAACGTATCTATTTTGATTTGAGTTAATTGAGTTGAAATGAGAACAGAGTTGATGAGGTGGCAATGTTCCACATGAAACTAGCCGTGAGGGCTTGTTTGAGATGATTGGAGGAGTTTTATGAGCATGGAGTCATGGGAGGAGTATCGAGCACCGAATTGGGCAAGAGTATAGTCCATACTCGAACCCAATACCTTTGTTGCCAAACGTAGGGGGATTGAACCATTAAAGTCGGATGCTTCCCCGAGAGTTTTGTCCTGACATTATAGGACTTGGTTGGATTGGATCCATGATTGGTTGATTCGTTCATACCCTGGCAAGGTATGAACGGACGCGGCAACAACGTCGGTTTGTTGTACTTTCACTGGCTCATAAGTGATGGTTGTCGGTTAAGAGAAACTCCTATTTAGGTCTTGATAGTACTCTGAGTCAGTTGAGTTGAGTGAGTTACTATATGCTCATGAGTTAGTCCTGTCTAAACTATTTCTTGTTAGACTTAGGACACTTGAGTGAGTTGTTACATATTTATTGAGTTGAGTCCTTTGAGTTGAATTATAAAACGTTGCATAATTTAATTTGCATATTTATTGAGTTGAGTCCTTTGAGCTGATTGTTGAGTTGAATGTTGAGTAGATTGTATATGGTCGGATTGGAATAGATGAATTATGATTGGATTAAATAGAATGGTATGTGACTAGATTGGATTTGATTATTGAGTTGATTGTTGAGTTGAGTGTATATAAATTGGATTGTACATGATTGAAAGGGATTGAATTGTAAATGATTTGATTGAACTGTATTATACATAATTGGATTGAATTGTATGGTACATGATTGGTCTCTGTCTAAACTGTATCCTTACTTTAGATTTACGATGCTTTATTTGAGTCCCTCTTATCTTTCTGATTTGAGATATGTGGATCGATGTTATTCTTCCTCGAGGTATATTTTATTCTGCCATTTTACATACTCGTACATTCCATATACTGACGTCCATTTGGACCTGCATCATTTTATGATGCAGAGACAGGTTTAAGAGATTGTCATTAGGAGCACCATTGAGGATCTATACACACTCAGCGTATTGGTGAGTCCTTCCCTACATTCGGAGGACACCGCTTATGTATTCTTGCGTCGAGTTAGCCCTTTCTATTTTTGATTTGAGGTAGCCATGAATATGTCATTGGCACCAATTAGATAGTAGTGATAGAGGCTTCATAGACTAGATAGTGAAGGGTCGATTGAGTATTTCTTTCCTTAAATTATTCTTGTCAAACTACTTTTAATGACAAATATTTTAGTTGATCTGTTGGCCCATGGCCTTTATTCTTCGAGTTGGATGGGTGATTTGAGTTGCCCGCTAAATTATTCTTTACTTTTAAACTTTCCGCTGAATGAATGAATGAACGAATGTGTGATCAGGCTATGTGATTCACTTAGGAACCAGAAATGGTTTCGGAGTGCCGGTTACGTCTAGGGTACCCTCCCGGGGCGTGACAGAAGGCTTATGAAAACTTAAACCGTTAAGACTTGTGAATCTTGGAAACAACATCTATAGGTCCAAGCAAAAAACTGTATTGACTTGTACTATCTTTTCCATGAAATTAAAGAGAGAAATAAGTTTTGACTAGGATCTTTGTTGGTGGCATTTGTTGTAGTCTAAGTACTGTTTGTCACCGATAATGTACAGCCCTCATTACTTACTTGCTGTTTCTGACCAACAGTTAGAAGAGATGTAGTAACAAGTGATAAGCCTCATAGAATGGTATGTTTCTTTATGTATTATCTTGCATCTGCAAAATTGCAGTAATACTAATTAATAAGCCTCGTAGGAGTTTATGTTTCTTTATGTTATATCTTATCTGTGCAATCTGGTACTAATAGAAATATAGACATGGCAACATTGTATATGTTGAATGGCCCATATGGCTTTGGTAAGACCATGCATCAATCCATCATTGTAACCATTGAGGACTTTAAGGCTTTACTGCTGCTCATGTAGTGGTTACATTTTTCATTTTCACATAGATGATGCTCTTTAATGGTGGTGGTGGCAGAGAAATTTTGTCAGATTTCTTAGTCTTTATGATTTCAAGTCTACAATTATGCTGCTTCTCGTTGAAGAATTTGTTCAAAGTTGCTGGCTCTAGACATTTACATGGTTCAAATTGCGTCAAGCTGAATATAATTCAGATCTTTGGTCCAAGTAGTTATGATATTTGATGAAAGTAAACACTTCGTGTTATAGGATAACATCCCACTTTTTGAGCTTAAAGGGCGTAGGCATTATTTTAAATATACAGCTCCTGGCTCTAGCTTCCCACTATAGTTGGCAATAAGTAAAATAGTGATATTAAAAAGCAACTCTAAGGCATTCTGACCATCCTTGACATTCCAAAGGAAGTAAGAAGAGTGTTGTTGTCTTTAAGGACTGAAAGCGGTCACTGGAGATATTTGCTTGTAAAAGATCAGAAAAAATAAAAATAGAAGAAAAGAATGAGGTTACATAGAAAGAGAGATCATATATCTCTATGTGCAGCTATAAATTTCCCTTTAGGGACTATGTTCAGTATCCATTTGGTGAGAAAGATGTTGACTTTTAGTATTGCTTTTGGCATTACCCATTTTGAAGATAGAGAATGGAAAGACTGCAAGAGCCCTCTAGGCCCTGAGGATACTGCAAATATAATAATGAGGGCACATCAAGTATGTGTATGCTAATCGAACCAAATCTGGTGTTTTGAAGGTAAA
Organism: Solanum dulcamara; assembly: GCF_947179165.1. Taxonomy (NCBI): domain Eukaryota; kingdom Viridiplantae; phylum Streptophyta; class Magnoliopsida; order Solanales; family Solanaceae; genus Solanum; species Solanum dulcamara. The sequence goes on along the minus strand of NC_077248.1, from coordinate 45,254,389 downwards.
GTGCTTATGTAACACTCCCAATTTTATCCTTTGTGGCTTATTCATTCTTTTCTTCCTTCCTCAAAAGCAACTCACTTTTTAATTCATCAGTTGAAATCTGCAACTACAAAACACGTTGATGGTTTATCAACAAGAATTATGGAAAAGTATTGCCATTCAATTTATGTTAAACACTATTCTCTTTTATTCTTCCTACTTTTGAACTATTGCATTCTGCTATAATGCTGCATATATTGTCAGGCAAGAAGCAAAATGGTGGTTGTGAACTAAAAGGACTTCTTTCTAGTCAATGATATACATATACTAGAAATATTTTCTGGTGCTGCGCAAAAAAGAGTCTCTAGAAATTTTCTTTGCCGATACCACAAGAATGAGGTTCTATAAGTTAACTAAGCTAAAAATTATACCTATATGGCTATATGTGTTAAGCTATGATTAAACTCGATATTTCTCTATTCTGCCAAGTGCCAAGTTGGAGATGTAATGAATGCCAGTTTGATGAGTTTTGAAACACTGAAATGTTAGTTGCCTTTTCTTTAACTCTTGTGTTACAATTTTGTAATTCACTTGCTCTCTCAGTTTCTCATCTTTTTATTCGACACTCGACAGTTCTCGTTCTTTGAAGTTCTGAAATTTCTGTGTATTATATTGATTCTTATTTTGAACTGTAGATTTACCATACTCCACTGATGAAAGTTATCTGGAGAAGATGCTTTCAAATTTTGGCTAGGTGGCTGAAGGTACATGTCGTTGCTTGAGGATACTTTTCTCATCTATGCTGCTCTTTCTTGTAGTTGAGACCTGCTTGTTTAAATGTGTCTACTTTCTGTACCAGTTAAGATTGTCAAGGATGAAGTGACCCAGAGATCAAAGGGATATGCTTTTATCCAATACACTTGTCAAGAAAATGCCATACTTGCCCTTGATAGCATGGATCACAAGGTTATACCCAATGAATTTTATTTGGATTTTAAATTCCTTTTGTAGTGTGTCTTCTCCCTCAAATTCTTTCTTTCCTTTTCAGTACCTCAATAGCAGGGTTATTTCTGAGGATCTCGTGAAGCCTACAAAAAAAGACTTTGGCAGATATCCAAAAACTTGTGGACCACCTGTGGAAAGATTACCGTCTGAATATAAAGTTCCAGACCAAAAAGAAAACTGCTAAGGTTAACGCTAGTGTTAGAAAGTTATTGCTAGGTGAATGACAATTTCACAACTCATCACTCTGGAAACAAGATACAGCTTCGGGTGGACTTGATGAAAATTCTATTGCAGAAAATTTCAATATTAGGTCACACTTACAGGACTAGTCCACTTGTTCTATCATTGCAACCTGTGGTTTGTAGGTAAGTCCACATATATATTGTGCTTGTTCTCTGAGGCATGGCGTGTTGTATGTCAGTCCAGGTCTAAGTGTACTTTGGTCATCTTACAAAACTTGTACTTAGAATCATGTATATTAAATCACAAGATTTGTGCTTTTCAATTCGGGTGTAACTAGCTTGATGGTCAGGTTCTGCTAGTATATGTGACGTTTGAACTGTTACGCGGTAAAAATGACTATCGTGATGTATTTTAGGCTGCTCCCAAATATATGGAACTGGTTTTGATTGCCCTGCAAATAAAGGATTATGAAATTAGTATCTGTATAAATGTACTTTACAAGCATCTCTTAACACTTCATCAATTGGAACAGTAAAGGGTAGATCTGGAAAAACAAGTACATGTGACTTTTCGGTTCTTCTAAACCATCAAATATTTTAGTTTGCTAGAACGACTAATATTTAGGACCGAAAGTATTAAGAATGAGTTATTTTTCCTTTGATAGATGATGGAACAATTGGGATTGGGGTTAGAAAGGTTAGTATCAATTATTTGAAGTCACAAGTTTGTGACAAGGACTTGCTTGATGCATTATACCCTCGCAAATCCATACTTAATTTAGAATGGAGTTCAATAAGCTGTATTTATATATGTTTGATTTAGTTGTAATTGATTGGATTGTCAAAAGTATATTGTTGACAATAATTATATATTCAGTGTAATTTTATAAGTGGGATTTGAGAGGTGACAGATATCCCGTAGAATTAGTTAAGATGTGTGTGTTGAGAATATAACCAAATTATAAAAAATGTTCTCTCTCTAACAACTTTAGAAATTGAAACCGTCTCCGAGAGAATATATCTTGTTGTAAATGGGATTTCCTCTTCTCATGGTTTAAGAGGGCTCTTATCTCAAGATGTTAATCCATTATGACATTTTCCACATTAAATTCTTTAATTTAAGTTGGGTCTTTTTACCCCCCACAATTTCAACCATGACTCTTAGTAGGGCTGAGCTGTTCAAAATTGAATCAAAATTGATAAATCGAATAGAAAAAAAGTTATTGATTTATAGGTAATGGGTTATTGGTTTAGTGGTTTTGGTAATAATTTTAATTTTTTTTATTATTTGTTTATCAGTTCTTAACAGTTTAAGGTTTTTTCTTAATGCGTTAATCGATAACCTAATAGTAACTTAATATTTTATATTTATTACCATTCGGTATATAATGTCCTTCACTTAGAGGTTTAGTTTTCATACTTTTATTTCTTATTGTTTCAAACTCTTGATTATTATACAATGTTTTGCATTTTGTTTTGAGCAAGAAGCAATTTATTAATTTATGTGCATGGTTCATTTGATTTGTCACCTTGTTTCTAAGGGATTTTCAATCTTTTTTTTGCATCAAATCTAATGGTTAAATTGATAACTGAACCGATAATAATTAATAATCTATAAGCCAATATCTTGATGGTTCTATAACAGTTTGACATGTCTATAAATTGATAACCGATAAGTCAAACTTATAAACTTCAAAACCGAACTGAACCAATCGATACGTAGCCCTAACTCTAGCATGGGAATTATTAAACGATGCAATGCAATTTAATGCAATTTAATACATTACATCATTAAACTTCAAATTTTAAAGTTTACTTACTATAGACTAAATTACTACAAGTTATTCCTTTGTTAGGATAGTGTATGTATTTATTTCTATTATTTAGCTTGCATCCGATTATGGTTAATTAGAATGAACTGCCTTTAAGGACACAAGCGCATCCAAACCTTGCTCTTTTGTAGTACTTGTTGGAATTTATAATACATATATGCTCGATGCATATGTAGGTAAGGACGACTTAGAGTTGGACATGGAATTACTAATTCAAATTGAAATGTACAATAATTCGGGAAATTGAAACAGATGGAGTATTAGTTTTCGATTAATTATAGTTTGTCACCTCGTAGAATTTAGGTGGTGGAGATTGTGAAAGTTGCAATTATCTGAAGAGTGAGCTAAACTATGATAGAAGATGTTATTTTTCATCTGATATGCTAAGTTTCTGAGTAAAGAAAGCTCTTTCTTCTCCATTTCTTACTGTATCTTTTGTAACTCAGTGTTACCAAAAATGGAGCAGTATGTAGCAGTTCCGATAGCTCTTTTGTATGTCAATGAAATGAATATAAGATCGATGGCTGTCATCATGGAAGACCAATCTCTCTTTCAGTCTAAACTATTTCTAGCCTTGTAGTACAAAACATGTTAAAAAGACTACTTGTTGCAGATTCAAGCAGTAGCAAAGCATCGAAATATTTGGGTGGAGAATGCTAATAGATTGGTTGCTGGTTTCCTTGAGATGTTTGAAGAGGGTTGCCACAAAATGGTTAGATCTCTCTGCCTCTTTTTCCATCCCTCCTTCCTCTCATGCTCTTCTCCTCTTGTTTCTTTCCATTGTTCAATCCCTTACAGTTTGCCAGGCTGAAAAATTTTAGCACCTCGTGCACACAAATCATATATTTGCACTTCTGATCATGCATATTGGATTTCAACAAGGAACTGTCATAAGAGACTGAATTCAAGAGCAGATGAGAACCGAGAGTATAAAAGAGATTCTATATGACAAAGAAGAGGATGATGATGAATGTGACTACTATTACGGAAGCAATGACGATGATGAAGAAAACTACGATGGTGAAGAAATAGGGTTCGTCACTTTATCATGTTATATGGTGAGTTTCACAGTGTAAAATGTAGTTTATGGATCAAGTTGGATGAAGATGTATTATGTCTAATGGTTTGATGCGCATGCAATATGCGTGTTTTCTTTTGGTAGAATGTAGTGGCAATTAGTCATGTTGTAAACTGTGATCAAGCATAGTCTTGTACCATAACGTTGTCAAGCAGAGTGATTTGTCTAATATGAGATGGATAATCATATGTTCTTGAAAATGCAAATTTATTTCCCCCTTTTCCTCTTTTGGCTATTGAAAAGCTAGGACCGCGTAAGTGTATTTATGTGCAGTGCATGTATTAATGAATTGCGAATTGTTGGTGGAATACGAATAAGGACTTTACTTTCCCAAGTCCCTTCAAACTCTCACCTACTCTAACCTTGCAAACAAGCCTATGAAACTAGTGAAAATAGTCGTCATAGTCTGAGTTTCTACTTTCAACGAGACTTTTTTAGCTTGTAAAACTTTCTCTCCTTCATTAGGAAAGTTATCCGAGTCGCCACCAATCATGAATCCTGATGGGGGGATTGGTCATCTTCTAGCTTACTCTACTAGAACTACTATATATGCACTAAACTTTCATTGATGGGATCAAATATCTTCTGGTAAAATGACCCTATGCATTTGTGTCAGCATGTTACTGTTCATCTCATACTTTAGGTCCATTAGTTTTGGGCCATTTCTAATTATATCTTGTTTCTTTTACTGTCTGATATTACTGTTTTGTTTTTATCTCTCCTTGAGCCGAGTGTTTACTAGAAATAGTCTTCCTCCGATCATAAGATAGGGAAAGGGTCTATGTACATACTATCCTTTGAGACTCTACCCTAAGGATTATACTTTGCTTATTGTTGTTGTTGAGCTTTTTGAAAATGGAGAACCCCGAACGGCCTTGGAGGCCTAAAATGAAGATAGTCCAAAGAAGGGGCCTTTTGTCTACACGCTTTTGAGAATAAAATAGACGAGACGGTTGTGATTGATAAAGTAGGGGGAGATGTTGTCGTACTCAGAGGCCCAAGAGTACATGCCATACAAAATAGCGGTGGCTCCATAGGGGGGATTATTGGGTTCTTATGGGTGCATTAACTAGAAATTGGTTGGAATTGGAAGCGATTGTAAGAGAGGGAGGGAAAGGAAAAGCAGAAAGTTTTATGCGTTTGTACTCCACATCCGTGAAGCATTTCACTCGCTCAAGAAGATATACAAAATTTCTAACTTTCCGATGTTAGAAGAATTATACGTAGTTTTGATGTAGTATTGGGTGTGAACTTGTTCACAAGCATCTTCTATTGATGGCACTCCACCTTTGAAGGTAGACACATTGCAGGGCGGAGATTGGCTCATACGCTCTTTCCTTATGTGTTTTATCTTTTTATATTTTAAATCACCCAATAAAAATTATGATTCCGCTTATAATCAGTGAGAGTCTACGTTATAATATGGTGTACATGTGTCACGGTCCAATTCCTCAGGTCATGATGACATCTACTATAACTCATCTGTAGGTAAGCCAACCTATAAATCCAGAACGCCAAATAATGGATTTGAGGCAGAAACTAAACTAGAGTAGGAAATTATAAAATAAATATGGATAAATAAGCGGAAGCAACCAAAACATGATATGAACAATTAAAGATCCCTCTCAGAACCTGAAAGTCACAAGTATAGAGCTTCTATAAAATGAAAGATGAGTACAAGTCCCGAAAGTGGACCAGAAATATATAAACAACAATTGGCTAGTCTCAAAAGGCAAAAGATGGGCCATTCATACTGAAGGAGACAGAAATGGTCCAAAACGCCAAGTGCTCACCCTAGTCTCTGAATCTGACTGCAATAGGCTCGATCTATTCGTGATGGTAGCTGATGCTTGGTCCGGAATCATGAAAGTATTTGCAGAGTGTAGTATGTGTACCAAGACAATAGGTACTCAGTAGGCATCATAGGCCAACTGAGAAGAAAAGGTAAAAATAATATGAAAAACGAAATAAGCCTAAATAGGAATCAACATAATCATCAAAAGGAAAAAGAGTACTACCTATGAGAACTACAGCTAACTATACCTAACTGGGCCCCCAATAGCACTCGCGCGCAAGTTAAATAAAAACTCGAACGAACCCCCATAAGCTCGCCAAGTACACAGAATAGCTACAACTACCAAGGCTGAGAACTAAAAAATTGCGATGTTAGGAATCGAAGAACTGTATCATTTCCAAACTCAAAATCTCTGAGAGTCAACGAACAAAGGATGCCTTAGGGGTCGAGGACGAGACTAGGACCTAGATATTCTCTAGAAGTTTTAAAGTGGCCAAGGGAGGGATTGGGTATCTGGATGTTTGCCATAATACATAAGTGCGGTCAAGGCCAGGACTGGGTACCCGGATGCTCGCCGTAATACATAGTTGTCACAGCTTGAGTTTCTACTTTCAACGAGACTTTTTTAGCTTGTCAAACTTTCTCTCTCTCATTAGGAAAGTTATCCGAGTCGCCACCAATCATGAATCCTGATGGGGGGATTGGTCATCTTCTAGCTTACTCTACTAGAACTACTATAGATGCACTAAACTTTCATTGATGGGATCAAATATCTTCTGGTAAAATGACCCTATGCATTTGTGTCAGCATGTTACTGTTCATCTCATACTTTAGGTCCATTAGTTTTGGGCCATTTCTAATTATATCTTGTTTCTTTTACTGTCTGATATTACTGTTTTGTTTTTATCTCTCCTTGAGCCGAGTGTTTACTAGAAATAGTCTTCCTCCTATCATAAGATAGGGAAAGGGTCTATGTACACACTATCCTTTGAGACTCTACCCTAAGGATTATACTTTGCTTATTGTTGTTGTTGAGCTTTTTGAAATTGGAGAACCCCGGACGGCCTTGGAGGCCTAAAATGAAGATAGTCCAAAGAAGGGGCCTTTTGTCTACACGCTTTTGAGAATAAAATAGACGAGACGGTTGTGATTGATAAAGTAGGGGGAGATGTTGTCGTACTCAGAGGCCCGAGAGTACATGCCATACGAAATAGCGGTGGCTCCATAGGGGGGATTATTGGGTTCTTATGGGTGCATTAACTAGAAATTGGTTGGAATTGGAAGCGATTGTAAGAGAGGGAGGGAAAGGAAAAGCAGAAAGTTTTATGCGTTTGTACTCCACATCCGTGAAGCATTTCACTCGCTCAAGAAGATATACAAAATTTCTAACTTTCCAATGTTAGAAGAATTATACGTAGTTTTGATGTAGTATTGGGTGTGAACTTGTTCACAAGCATCTTCTATTGATGGCACTCCACCTTTGAAGGTAGACACATTGCAGGGCGGAGATTGGCTCGTACGCTCTTTCCTTATGTGTTTTATCTTTTTATATTTTAAATCACCCAATAAAAATTATGATTCCGCTTATAATCAGTCAGAGTCTACGTTATAATATGGTGTACATGTGTCACGGTCCAATTCCTCAGGTCATGATGACATCTACTATAACTTATCTGTAGGTAAGCCAACCTATAAATCCAGAACGCCAAATAATGGATTTGAGGCAGAAACTAAACTAGAGTAGGAAATTATAAAATAAATATGGATAAATAAGCGGAAGCAACCAAAACATGATATGAACAATTAAAGATCCCTCCCAGAACCTGAAAGTCACAAGTATAGAGCTTCTATAAAATGAAAGATGAGTACAAGTCCCGAAAGTGGACCAGAAATATATAAACAACAATTGGCTAGTCTCAAAAGGCAAAAGATGGGCCATTCATACTGAAGGAGACAGAAATGGTCCAAAACGCCAAGTGCTCACCCTAGTCTCTGAATCTGACTGCAATAGGCTCGATCTATTCGTGATGGTAGCTGATGCTTGGTCCGGAATCATGAAAGTATATGCAGAGTGTAGTATGTGTACCAAGACAATAGGTACTCAGTAGGCATCATAGGCCAACTGAGAAGAAAAGGTAAAAATAATATGAAAAAAGAAATAAGCCTAAATAGGAATCAACATAATCATCAAAAGGAAAAAGAGTACTACCTATGAGAACTACAGCTAACTATACCTAACTGGGCCCCCAATAGCACTCGCGCGCAAGTTAAATAAAAACTCGAACGAACCCCCATAAGCTCGCCAAGTACACAGAATAGCTACAACTACCAAGGCTGAGAACTAAAAAATTGCGATGTTAGGAATCGAAGAACTGTATCATTTCCAAACTCAAAATCTCTGAGAGTCAACGAACAAAGGATGCCTTAGGGGTCGAGGACGAGACTAGGACCTAGATGTTCGCTAGAAGTTTTAAAGTGGCCAAGGGAGGGATTGGGTATCTGGATGTTTGCCATAATACATAAGTGCGGTCAAGGCCAGGACTGGGTACCCGGATGCTCGCCGTAATACATAGTTGTCACAGCTTGAGTTTCTACTTTCAACGAGACTTTTTTAGCTTGTCAAACTTTCTCTCCTTCATTAGGAAAGTTATCCGAGTCGCCACCAATCATGAATCCTGATGGGGGGATTGGTCATCTTCTAGCTTACTCTACTAGAACTACTATAGATGCACTAAACTTTCATTGATGGGATCAAATATCTTCTGGTAAAATGACCCTATGCATTTGTGTCAGCATGTTACTGTTCATCTCATACTTTAGGTCCATTAGTTTTGGGCCATTTCTAATTATATCTTGTTTCTTTTACTGTCTGATATTACTGTTTTGTTTTTATCTCTCCTTGAGCCGAGTGTTTACTAGAAATAGTCTTCCTCCTATCATAAGATAGGGAAAGGGTCTATGTACACACTATCCTTTGAGACTCTACCCTAAGGATTATAGTTTGCTTATTGTTGTTGTTGAGCTTTTTGAAAATGGAGAACCCCGGACGGCCTTGGAGGCCTAAAATGAAGATAGTCCAAAGAAGGGGCCTTTTGTCTACACGCTTTTGAGAATAAAATAGATGAGACGGTTGTGATTGATAAAGTAGGGGGAGATGTTGTCGTACTCAGAGGCCCGAGAGTACATGCCATACGAAATAGCGGTGGCTCCATAGGGGGGATTATTGGCTTCTTATGGGTGCATTAACTAGAAATTGGTTGGAATTGGAAGCGATTGTAAGAGAGGGAGGGAAAGGAAAAGCAGAAAGTTTTATGCGTTTGTACTCCACATCCGTGAAGCATTTCACTCGCTCAAGAAGATATACAAAATTTCTAACTTTCCAATGTTAGAAGAATTATACGTAGTTTTGATGTAGTATTGGGTGTGAACTTGTTCACAAGCATCTTCTATTGATGGCACTCCACCTTTGAAGGTAGACACATTGCAGGGCGGAGATTGGCTCGTACGCTCTTTCCTTATGTGTTTTATCTTTTTATATTTTAAATCACCCAATAAAAATTATGATTCCGCTTATAATCAGTGAGAGTCTACGTTATAATATGGTGTACATGTGTCACGGTCCAATTCCTCAGGTCATGATGACATCTACTATAACTCATCAGTAGGTAAGCCAACCTATAAATCCAGAACGCCAAATAATGGATTTGAGGCAGAAACTAAACTAGAGTAGGAAATTATAAAATAAATATGGATAAATAAGCGGAAGCAACCAAAACATGATATAAACAATTAAAGATCCCTCCCAGAATCTGAAAGTCACAAGTATAGAGCTTCTACAAAATGAAAGATGAGTACAAGTCCCGAAAGTGGACCAGAAATATATAAACAACAATTGGCTAGTCTCAAAAGGCAAAAGATGGGCCATTCATACTGAAGGAGACAGAAATGGTCCAAAACGTCAAGTGCTCACCCTAGTCTTTGAATCTGACTGCAATAGGCTCGATCTATTCGTGATGGTAGCTGATGCTTGGTTCGGAATCACGAAAGTATATGCAGAGTGTAGTATGTGTACCAAGACAATAGGTACTCAGTAGGCATCATAGGCCAACTGAGAAGAAAAGGTAAAAACAATATGAAAAACGAAATAAGCTTAAATAGGAATCAACATAAGCATCAAAAGGAAAAAGAGTACTACCTATGAGAACTACAGCTAACTATACCTAACTGGGCCCCCAATAGCACTCGTGCGCAAGTTAAATAAAAACTCGAACGAACCCCCATAGCTCGCCAAGTACACAGAATAGCTACAACTACCAAGGCTGAGAACCAAAAAATTGCGATGTTAGGAATCGAAGAACTGTATCATTTCCGAACTCAAAACCTCTGAGAGTCAACGAACAAGGGATGCCTTAGGGGTCGAGGACGAGACTAGGACCTAGATGTTCGCTAGAATTTTTAAAGTGGCCAAGGGAGGGATTGGGTATCTGGATGTTTGCCATAATACATAAGTGCGGTCGAGGCCAGGACTGGGTACCCGGATGCTCGCCGTAATACATCAGTGCGGTTGAGGCCTGGACTAGTACCCGGATGCTCGCTGTAACACATCAATATGATCAAAGCCGGTATTGGATATCCAGATGCTCATCATACTAGCAAGCCAGTGGAGGCCGGAGCTGGGTACCCGGATGCTCCCCGATAATTCGAAATGGAGGCCGGAGTTGGGTACCCAAATGCTCATAGATAATCCAGAATAGAGGTCGGGACTGGGTACCCGGATGCTCACAGATATTTTATCCTATGGTGCCGAATATTCTCTATTCTAACTAAACAATAACAGTACCAAGAATCTCCTTCCCAATGAGTCAACCGATATGCCGCTAAAATTGGAACCGGAGCCAATATCAACGATTATGAAATTTAGTGTTGCCAATGCATCACGAAATTCACAATTATACCGAGTTATGGATGAGGTTATTTTTAAGAGCAAGGGTAACGCCTAGCTAAGGCCAAACTACCAGGCACTAGCCCGCTACACCATTCTACAAGGATCTAAGTCCACCGGAGCGACGTTGGGACATCTAAAGCATGTTTATATCCTATACTAAGGCCAACATACTCCATAATATCAACAACATGCTCATTCAAATCTTCTTATAATACTAACAAATAACGACAAGATACACATGCTTCTAAATACCCAAAAAACTCGATAACAAGCCTAAAACATGATTTCTAACACCTGAGATATACAATTAAACTACCCAATCAAAATTCTAACTATTTCAACATGCTTTCACACATTCTATCTCAATCTAAAGAAAGATAAACCATAGCCTACTTGTAGGCTAAACATGCGAGCTCTAAATTACTGTGCCGGAGCTTTTTTCTTTCGAACTGCCTCAGAATCCACCACGCTGTCAAATATAGAATCACAATGTTGATAAGGTCATTTAAACACTAATCTCATAATTTTTGGAGATGGACCAATTTCGAGGTCTAAAATGGAAAATATGGAACCCGCATCCGAAATTCTGGATTTTCCCCTAAAAATAGGTTTGAAACATCATCCCAAGCTCACAAATCATATTTATAACATAATTTGGGGTGGAAAACTATGCGGGACGAATATGCAACCAAAACTCATAAATTTCAACTAAAAGACCAAAAATGGCAGCATCAAAATCAGCTAATTTTGAAGAAATAAGACTCTTTCAATCCAAAATAATTGCACTATGATGATTCTTGCAAAAAATCCCATAATCTAGCCTCAAAAATCACTCAAAATGGAGTTATATTGACCAAGATACACTCTTCCAAAATTCAACAAAGTTTCATTCCAAAAAAGACTAACTCAGTAGTTAAAAATTAATTTTTTACCTTGAATGATGTGCCAAAAGCAGATTCTGACACCTCCAAGATGTGCTCCTCAAACTTCCACGCAAGATAGCCTCTGATTTACCCAAATCAGAGTCAAAACGATCAAGAACCAGCTGCTCAAAGATCAATAAAATTCTAACTCGGAAATGTAACAATCAGCTACTAAAGTAGAAGTTTTACCTCAAACAAAGCCTCCTCTCGAGATTCCGATCTCACCAACAGATTTTCAACGAAAATCTCTTAAATTTAGACTCTTGAATTGTCAAAATCAGGTTTATATAGATCAAGAAATAAATTCTCAAAGTTCTTCAAAAATTAACTCCGAAAATGAATATTTCAGCTACTAGAATCAAGATTTTACCTTAATCGAATGCTCCAAATCAGTTTTCGAGCTCTCTAATATGTTCTCCTCGAAAAATCTCATAGGTTTTCCTTTTGAATCACCCAATTTGGAGCTCTATTACTCAAGTTATGGAGTTTTAAAGTTGGAGAAAATATCGCCAAAAAAATAAATTGCACCAGCTGCTATAGAATTTGATTTTGGAAAATCCAAAATCTCCGATTGAGTGCTCGGAATTCGTTCAAAATCTGATAAAAATAAATCTGATATGTTATCCCACTAAATTCGATATTCCAAACTCAATGAAGGATTCAGAATTCCCATACGAGGTCATTTTTAAAAAAGTGGATTCCACACCCAAGTGTCATTTTAAGCCACATTCTACAACGGGTCTCGAGATTAGATCGAAGCCTCGAAAAGCAAATAAAGGATCGTTATAGATCAAACTCGACATTCCAGAACTAACTGTGCTGTCAGAATTTTCATCCGAGCGTGTTTTTTAAGAATATTGACCAAAGTCAACCATAAGCTAACGTTCAAAGTTAAAAGATCCAAATGACCCCAAACTCATATCGATTGCCTCGATACTTGAACCGATTGTTCTCATAGCCTAATTGGTCATTCCAGAAAGAGAGGGAAAGAGAAAGAGAAAAAGAGAGAAAAAAGGACAAATATAATGCATTTCTAACACAATAAAGAAAATAAAAAAATAATTATAATAGATTTTGAATTCAGTATATTATACATATTATAGGCATATTTCAATTCACATAGTAAATATATAACTAAAATATTTTTAATAAAATAATATATTTCGTTAATAAGAGAAAAAAATAAAAAATAATTATAATAGATTTTGAATTCAATATATTATAGGAATATTTAATGCACGTGGTGAATATATAACTAAAATATTTATAATACAATAATATATTTAGAACCATTAATAAGAGAAAAAATACACAATAATTATAATATATTTTAAAATCAATTTATGATATATATATTATATGCATCTTTCAATAAATATAGTGAATATATAATCAAAATATTTTTATCAAAAATATATTATAAGTATTATATGTGAATTTTAAATATTTTGATACTATTTAAATTAGGATAATTAATTATTAATTTTAAAAAAGGAAGAAAGAGAAAGAGAAAGAGAAAGAGAAAAAATGAATAGAAAAAAAAAAGAAGCGACATGCAGAAGGGAAGAGGGGAGGGGAGAGGGGAGAGGAAGAGAGAGAGAGAGAGAAAGAGAGAGGAAGAAGAGAGGGGTAATTGAGTAATTTTAATTATTAATTAAGATAAATATGTTATAGACCGTAATAAAAAAGTACCCTAAAAAAGATAATTATTAATCTAAAAGAGTTTATTTATGTAAAGATTTCTATAAATTATGTAACAAGGCAAAATGCCAAACATATTTATGAAAAATAGTTATAGTTTAAAAAAATTATAAAAAAACACTATATGTTATTTTTGTAGCAAACTCTCTCTCTCTCTCTCTCTCTCTCTCTCTCTCTCTCTCTCCTGCCAATAAAAAGGAATCCATTCAAATGTATTATGTAGAAATTGTATTTAATCAAATATAGGTGAGAGTTTTGTATTTTATATCAATTGTATTCGAAAAATTATATTTGTAATTTTGTATCAATTGTATTTATTTTCATGCGAATACAATATGCATTCATCCTCTCTGTCAAATAGAGGATGAATACAGTTATATTCGTTGTATTTTGAATGTAATTGATACAGAATACAAAACAGTTATGCATTAAATAAATACAGAATACAATGCAAAATAAATACAAAATACAATTCTCTCTTCTTCCTCTCTCAATTTAGCCCGCTTATCTCGATCTCGATCGCCCCTCTCCTCCTAATATGTGTTCATTTTGATACAAATCAATTTGTTCTTGTATTTTTTTCTAAAATCTGCGAAAAAATACAAATGCATAGCAAATCAAAGTGTAGCTGTGAGACAAAAATTGTGTGCTTATATATACAAGCACATGTTTTATTGTACTCTTTATGCTCGCTTAATTTCAGCCTAATTAATTGATAATTTTTTAAATCAATTAAATCTTTTTAATTTTAATTACCCGTTATAATAATTATAACGGAATTAATTAATTTGTGAAATTAGTTAAATTTATTATTTTTCTTTTTTCAAAAAGACATTAAACTTTCTCAAACAATCATCGTTTAATAACACACACATGATAATTTAGTTCCTAATGTACATTTTCGCACCCAAATCATGCCTATATAGACAAAGGCATTACCTTAATCGAAATTTTTGTACTCAAATAATTAATTAACGTTTATGTATTTTTCTCAAATATAAGATACTACTTATCGCTCCATAATAAAACGAAGAACATCAAATCCAACAAAAATTAATTAAAAATAAATAAATACTTATCACACCACGATTTTTTTTCCTAAGCCCCATAGAAAAAAACACACCCACGAACACACGCATCTATACAGAGTTAGCAGCCACATACATAATCACTATGTCCCTACACACATATAAAACTACACACATGCGCCCCTTTTCTTTCTCTTTTTCCTCGTAATAATCTCCTCATTTTCTCTGTGTCTTTCCTCCCTTTGATTGCCGGCAGCCCACAATCAGAAAAAAGAAGAAGCCCTAGAATCCCTTTTCTCTCTGCAAAATTTTTTTTTGCTCAAAATCCAATCTTTTTAAGGTATTTTCTTGGATCTATAGTCTCTTTTTCAAACTGGGTCTGTCTGATTTTGTTATTTTAGTGCTTTTTTTGGTGCAAGATTTGATTTTTATTTTGTGGGTTTTCGTGATTTTGCTTATATGTTTTCTCAATTGAGACTTGTAATAACTAGTTTTTGGGAAAAGCAAAAGATGGTGAATTGCGTTAAGGTTTTCTCAATTCCAGATCTATCTTTTTCTGTTTCTAGCTGGGTTCTATCTGGTGTTAAGGTTTTAGCTAAGTTTTTACCAAGATTTTTTTTATTGTATGTTCATATCGGCTTTATTAATTAAGTCTTGTATTCACTATCTTTTTGATCTATTTCCTATCTTTCAAGGTGAGTTCTTTCTGACTTTTTTCCTGCAATGGTATTTTTGTATGCTCATGATTGCTTGACTTGATACTGTGCTTTCTTAATTGAACTCTGCATACCCAGTGTAATCCCAAAAGTGGGGTCTAGGGGGTCTGGGGAGGGTGGTGTGCACGCAGCCTTACACGCTCAGCTCCACTGTGCATGAACCAGTGTCTGTAAAAGAAGAGTGTGGTAATTGTAGCTGAAATTGGATAACTTGATGATGCAGTTTAAAGCTAGTTTCTATGTGAAGGATTACTCCTTAATTTTTCTGTTTTTATTTGGACGCCATGGTAATATAGTTGGAGAGCTCTCGGATTTTCACAACTTGGATCTTGAAATTTTTTATTATGTTGCAAATCCATACAGAGCTTTCTTAGTAAATGCCCTGTAATCATCGAATTGTTCTTGATGTATAGTTAAAAGCTAGTATATGTTTGAGATTTACTACTAGATTTATTAATTTTTAGCTTGATTAGACATCTTTTAAGTTTCTCAGTCTTATAATAATCTTACTATTGCTAAAAAATGGGGCCCCTAAAATTTGGGGGCCTATGGCAAGTGCCTTGTTTTCCAATGCACAGAGCCTCCCTGATTGTGCGTCATAAATATGCAATACATGTAGAGGTCAGTAAGATGAGTGATCAGTCTGCTTAAGTCTAAAATTTATTTGAACTCTATTATGTTTCTGCTAGCGGCAGGCCCTTCATATGTGGATATACTAAAATTTCCTCTAATCTAGATAGTAAAGGTTTAATAAGTTTTTATCAAAAAATATTTGACTAATCAGGGACGGTTGAATTAAGGTTATTGTTGTATTCTAGAACTAGTAGTCATCTTGCCACCTTAAGATTAGTAAGAAATGGCTAAAGAATCTTTTGTTGGCCTACCTGTTCTCGTTCATAAACTTGAGGTTAAGTCTATTGAATTTGTATATGTTTTCAGCAATAAGGTTGCTGTCCAGGGGAAGTATCTTTCGATCACTTGTAAATAAAAGGAGACCCTTTTCCAGTATTAGCAATCATCATCTTGTGAGGATAGT
Organism: Solanum dulcamara; assembly: GCF_947179165.1. Lineage (NCBI taxonomy): Eukaryota > Viridiplantae > Streptophyta > Magnoliopsida > Solanales > Solanaceae > Solanum > Solanum dulcamara. The sequence goes on along the minus strand of NC_077248.1, from coordinate 45,238,172 downwards.
CTAGTTGTATTATGTTCAAGATTATTTGTGTTGAGTCTCTTATTCATTAAGGGTCTAAAACTTAGGATTTTTAACCGAAATAAGTACTAAGAAGTGATTTAAGGATAATCAAAATCTTGTAGGTCAGTGGCCTGTTTCAGCTGTGTGTTTGGGAGTCTAGTTTGTTAAACTTGTTTAGCTTTCCTTCATGTTAATGCATGAGTAGTTAATCTGTGACATAAGAGGTTTATCATATCCCGTTAAGGTAACATCTGTATCTTTGTTTATTCAAGTCCCCTTTAACTTGAGAGGAGTTTTATGTTTGTTCAAGAAAAGATCAATTTGTTCACAATTATGCTCTGGTTGTGTTTGTCTTTTTAAAAATGAATAGAGTTGGCAATTAAGAGAATTGCCACTGCTTACTTGAGATTAATGGTACACCTTCTAGTATTGAATGGTTTAAGTATGTTTGAACTTTAAACTCACTACATCAACCCATTTTGAAGTTCTGAATTTAGCACTCTTCTTTATTTTTTAAGTTGCGAGTAAGAAGTAGCAGTTTTCTATGCAAAAGTTTTTTTTTTGCTACTATTTTCTTCATTTTACTGTTCAGAAACCCCATCATTGTTCAGGGACTGTGTTGCTCTCTTTTTTGTGCTTACCACTTCTTAAATCCTGAATAATGAACCTTAGTATCATTAGTTAAGACTAAATCCATTAAGAATTTAGTGGTAATAATTTTCCAGATTGGTTTGACCCCGGGTCTTTGAGAGAATCCTTGTGCAACAAGGCGTGCCTTGTATCTTACAATTTCATCTCTCATTTCGTTTTCGCACAAAAATCCATTTATAGCCAACTGGTTTTACCCCTTTAGTGGTTTGTTAATAACGTTTAGTCCGAAAATTCGACCGTTAATCGCTTTCAAAACAATATTTCCCTCACCAAGAAAATACCCATTTGAGATGCGAACTAAAAAAGGGTCCTCAATGACTATAGAGTTATATAGTCGAGGTAACAATTGTCTATCCTATTTTGGGATGCTTTAACTAAAATACCAACCCCACCAAAATACGTTGCCTTGTTGTAACAATGTACCCCTGCGACAATGTTAGCCTCACCCCTAAGTACAATTCCAATTGCTGATGAGAAAATTGTAACATCAGTAATTGTATTGTCAATACTAGCAAGATCAATTGCTATGCCTGAGAAATCCTTCTCACCTCTATCACCACCAATGGTTGGATGTTGGCCCATGAACGTGTTCGATATAAAGGTCTTGTGGCCCCTAAGGACAAGGACTCCTTCCGTGCTAAAGTGAACGAAAAAGCAATCCGTTGTGCTAATTCTAGCTGAGTCAATGACATATAGGACCTCCTCCTCGATAGCCAGAGTCGAAGAGGATGTCAAGGAACGTTATATCCTCGTAGCGAATCGCAACATTTTGGTCGCGCCGATCGAAAATGTCACTATAATGGTGGGAAATATTGTAGTCTTTGACAAACTTGGTATAATCTTTTGACCATAGCTCAATTAGATGTCCATCACCTGGAAATGTATCGGATGCTGTTAATGTTCCCCCTTTTTACCTGAAAATGTTTCTGCTCAATCAATAACCTGTCCATTTATTAATTCAGTCTATTTTACCTACTCAATCCGTTCATTTGACACCTCTAGACAGAGATATGGGCCAAGAAAGGGGTAAACAATGGATCCTAAAAGATATGGACTGTCATTTTGGGCTTGGCCATGAAATGTATGAGGAGTACTACTAGCCCAATGGGTTTTGTAACTAAGGTAGTCCTTTACTGGCCCTAACATTTGCAAAAAAAGAGAATAATCAATAATAAATACGGTAAATTTTACATATAGTCACATATCTATAATTATTATTATTTACAAAAAGTCAATTAACTATCATTTCTAACACAAAAATCGTTACACTTTGGAAATGATAAAACAAAAATTACACAATCTAAAAATACTAACTTTACGAAGGATAACTCATTTTTTAAACTTTAATAAATAACATTCAATTATAAAGTCCAACCCGACCCAAAACCCCAAGGACAAAAGAGCATAGAAGAAAAACCCTCAAAAGAATAATTAGAGCCCGTTTGGATTAGCTTATAAGCCTTATAAGCTATTTTCAGCTTTTTTGAGTGCTTAAAATAAATCTCAAAAAATAATAGGGTTTGTTTGATTTAGTTTATTTAAAATAACTTATAAGCTAAAAACAACTTATAAGCCAAAAAAAAAACAAGTTGGGTTAGCTTAGTTTTTTTAGCTTAAAATAAATAATTTTCAGCTTATAAACAGTTTAAAAAAAACTTATTCAAATAGACAGTAAGTAACATTACTTGGTGAGAAATTCTAAACCTAAAGTGATATTAACTATTGAATTCTAAGCCAATTTTCTTTTTTCCTATCTAGCCTGCGCCACTTTTGTGAAAGAATTCTAAGTGGACCGTAAATCTAATTAAACAAAGAAAGGCAAGTTAATGATATTATTACTCCTAAAAAGGAATTTTAAACCTACACATTATTGATATTTATTATAATCAATATTTAATATGATTAAAATAATAATATAATAATTGATAAAAATGGTGAAAAAATGATTTTGTCTAAAGCAGAATTTTTTAATGAAGGCAACAACATTATTAAGACCTTCATGCTTTTAATATATATAGTATATATGTTTCCTTATTCCCTACCCTTTTGAAATTTGATATTGACAATTGCCGTGCAACCCATTTTCTGACATCGAAAATCTAATTGAAAGATTATCATGCAGCATATAGGAATGCTAGGAGATCATCGGTTACTTGCCCTTGGTTCTGATATGCAGTCAAACAACAAAGATCTGCTTCACTTGGAGGCTGAAGGCTTGTCCTTGGAATCAAAACTTCTCTTTTGCACTAGCGATGGCGGATCTCAATCCCTAAATTTGAAACCTGAACTTTTTGATAAGAAGCCCGAAATTTCATCTGTACCCAAAAGCCAAGTTCTAACAAAGGTCAAGGATTTTTTGGGAGTGTTTTTGGAAAATACTAGAAAGTGGAGCTTGAGGCTATGAAGAATCCTGAGAAATATGATATTGAAGCTCTTATTGGTGAAGAATCTGAATACATAGAGATGGACTTAATGTTGGGTGTCACTGAAATTCACACACATGAGGCTTTATCAGCTGTTGAATCTGCAATAGAAAGTTACCAACCAGTAATCGATCTGGCTACCAATAATGAGACAGAATCTGAAGATAGTAGCGATGAGGATGACATTCAGGATAGCAGCACCAGCAAAAGTGATGATGATGGAGCTTCTTCTCTAGGAAAAGAATCTAAGCTTACGGAAAAGGATTCTCCTAAGAAAGCATTGAAGAGGAAGCGACAGTCCGTAAATCGAGCTAACATAGTTGAGCTCTCTTAGTGCTGTGGACATTAAATAGTTGTTATTTTGGGGGAGAAATTTAGAAAATAGTAAGTGTGCCTCTTTTTCATGTTTCCTTTAAAACTTGTTTTAGTTCTACCCTTTTTATCTCTTGAAATGGTCGTTTTGTTTTACTATCTAGTAGCACCACATGGTGTTTCTTTTAAACAAAAAAAGAACAAAACAAAAACTAAGTTAAATCTTTTTTTTTTTGGAAAATGGATAAGTTGCCTCAACTTGTTCATAAAGTCATTTAGAGCTCGTTTGGAAATCAATTTATAAGGCTTTTTTTTAAACTTATTGTGGTGTTTGGCTACCAACTTAAAATGTTAAATTTATGCCATAAAGTTTTTAAAGTCATCCAAAAATAAAAAATTGGAAATTCTAACTTTTTTTGGAGGACTTAAAACCATTTTCATTGATCATGGAAATTACTTTTATATCCCTTATGTTTTATTTTAATTTCCAAAGTACCCTCTCAGCTTAAAGTCCTAAAATTCACATTTGTTCCTCATTTCTTCAGCAACATGGCAGCCTCCACGATCTATGTTCACCATCTTCTACAACAGCGCAGCCTCTAAACCCAGTGGTCCAGCTGGTTGGTTCTACAACGTTGCCACTAATAAAAAGGCTTCATCTGATTACTCTGTTTGGACTGCTAAACATACTTTCAATCTTGGTGACTAGCCAAGAAATTCGAGCATAGCCAAGAAAGGAAGAAGAATGAGGCGATAGAGAAAAATAAAATTTTCTGTAAAAGGGTGGTTGCCCATCTCTGCTTTGCCAGTGATTTCTCCATTAATGGAACAGAAGACCAACAACCCTTTGAAATATACAAGAAAAACAAACATTACACCTTCATCCAAACACGTTAATACTCTTCTTGCTCTTGCTTTTTCTCTTTTTCTTTCTCCTTTCTTTATGCTGCTGATGTTGTAAAGGGGCTATGATGATTGATTGCTTCCTTTCTAGGCTATGTTCAATCATGATATTGAGAAAAATTCGATCCGTATCTTGGCAGGGCGACCCGATGAAGGCTTTGAATAGCAAACTGGTGTCTGCAGCCATGGCGGCGTCGCTTTTCCCTTGGCTTTGTTAAGAAATACAGCAAATTTGAGCCCTTAATCACCGTTAACATAGGATATATTTGTTGGTGGAAGAAGAATGGTTTAATTAATATTCTCATAATTAATACACAACTCTTTATTCCAAAATAAGTGTCTCTTTTAGCTCATGCACCCCTCTTAAGTAACATGTATTTATAAAAAATTAACTTAAATAAACATTTATAGTGAAAGTGATTTTACAATATAAATTACTTTTGATTTAAATCAACTTTAGAGTTTAAAAATCTTTTAAATCAACTTATTACAGTGTCAACAACTTTAAGGGTATTTTAGTCATTTTGACAGAAAATATGTGCTTAACAGCACTTATTTGCCAAACACATTAATAATTTATTTTCAGCATAATCACTTTTATCCAAACACTCAACTGCTTATTTATAAAAATAACTTTCAGCACTTAAAAATTCTAAAAACACTTTATACATAAAAAATACTTTTTTTAAGTCTATCCAAGCGGATTCTTACACAGATCAAAAGGAGAAAAAAAGAAGAAAAAAATGTGTTTGGGCTCACAATAGGGAAAATCTTCCTTTATTCTCTCTCTTTGCCTCTTTTAAGAAAATATATTATCTTTGTATAAAATATATTTCTCAAAACTCTGGAGCATTTAGCAAGTAGATACCATTTTTCAGTTGATCATTCAATTAATAATTTTTATTTTTAAAAAATCACACTTCTTGATAATAATTTTTTGAGATAATATTAACTATTAGTTGAGTGATAGTGGTCGTCTGAGAAATCAATTTTCCATGTCACAGCATCTTTCTATGGTTATTAGTATTCTTAACTTTAAGAAATTAAAGGTTCTTTTGGCATGAATGCCTCTTTCTGCTTCTCTTTTTAGCATATTTTATCTTACTTTTTCTTTAAATATAAGCATATATATTAACTTAAAAGGATCAAAATTCAAACGTAGTAAAGGGGAAAGGGATAGTTCGTTGAATTAATATAATAACTCCAGTGATATATCTTCTCCATATTATCTTGTTCTTTAATTTCAACTTACTTTTTAGTTTCGAGCAACAAAATTTTCTCTGGGTTCAAACCTAAAATTGATAAAGCAGTTTCATAATTGTACCACAATCTATATTGATAATAATAGGAGTATCATTGTTAATATGAACACACTTTTATTTTAATATTAGAATTAAAACCTTTGGTACACTAGTACAATAACACCTCGTTTAGTACAAGGTATGGGATAGAATCTAACAATTTTGAGTGATAATGATGGGATAAAAAAATTAAAATTGCCCAATCAAATCAATATCTGCAATCGATTGCTAGCACTATTGTTGACCATTAACATATTCAAGTTAAATTTCATTTTGAATTACTCTCTTCTTTTTATTTTGGTGCCGTTGGTCTTAAATATTGTTAGGAAAAATTTGAATTTTTTTTAAAAAAATAAGTGTTTGGTCATATAATTTATTATTATTTGGCAAATATATTTAGCAAATATCTAAAGTTTTCAAATTCTATAAAAAATGATTACTCCCTCCGTTCATTTTTATTTGGCCACTATACTAAAAATAAATGTCTAACAATACTTGTACAATTTATGAAATTAAGAGATACTTTACACTTAGTTCCTAATTTACTCTTATCATTAATTAGTAGTCATTATTTAATTATATTTTTCAATACATTATATTTATTATATTCAAAAAGTGATATGATAAAATTACCCTTCTATTTATAGTTTCTTAAGAATTGTGCAAAACCAATAGTGGATAAGTATTGTTGGACGGAGTGAGTATTTGGACCAAGTTCTAATATTTGGAAATTTTTAAAAATTTAGAATTACCACATACTTTTATATTTTATAAAAACACTCATCATTTATTAATTTCAACTAATATTTATCTATCGACTTACTCCATTAACATGACCAACCAACACCATTAAATAACATCTATATCTATTATAAAAGAATAGTTTGTTACTACCTTATATAGAAAGAAAAGTTTGAGTGACAAGATTGGGAAAAAATAATAATTTGTTTTTATTGCAATTAATATATTGTTCATACCCATATTGTTATTTTATTGTTGTTAATTGTTATCAATTATGTTACAATTTTTTTTAGCAGAACATGTTCATTATAAAATAATAATACAAATTTATGAGTATTTTAAATAATTTTTAGAAATTACGGATATAAACTAATATTTTTTGAAATAGGATAAATATTCTAGAGAAAATTTGTGGTAAACCGCATAGTGAAACTTTACAAAAATTTCACGCAATAATAACTTGTTAAGAATATTTGGAAATTTGGGGTCAAATGTTAGCTTTATTTTTTGTAACGACCCATTAGGTCGTTTTGAGTACTAGAGCTTTTTATTTCATAAAAAGTTACACCGTAAATTTTAATGGATATTTTGGACTATTCGTTTAACTAGGATTAATTAATTGATGGATAATTTAAAATAATTAATTTAGTTAGTAATTAATGGGCTAAGCCTATAATTTATTTAATACCCTATGTCACTTAGCCCATGTGTAATATTGAATTAAGTAACGAAAAGGGTTTGATATTCTTGAGTCGGATACGCGCATGAACTGCAAAGGAAGAGGGACGCTACTTCAGGTAAGATCAATTTGAAACTCCAATTCTTTCAACTTTGCTATTAAACTGTATGATGCCACACATACATTTGTTTATTATTTTTTTTAAGGAAAAGAACTAAACTTAGTACGTAGTTGCTGGAGACATGTTTTGGGCAAAAAGAAATATTAGTGGAAAAATAAATTATAAGTAAATTAGCAAGGTAATGATGACAAATTTCGAGTGGGATATTGATAAGGTCCAAAGATGCATTAATTATTTGAAAGATTAGATTGTGATGTGTTTTGGTATAATATAGGTCAAGTTTGCATGTTGATATCTTAATAGTAGGCTCCCTCGAATTCATCCCACATAGCAGGTTCAGTATCCTCACCTCTACCTTGTTCCCACTGGTTATACCAAATGTTTGCTACATCTTTGAGTTGATAAGACACCAACTCAACCTCCTCAATTTCCGTAGCATGCATAGCTTTCGGAATTTTCCACATCTCATCAATAAACTTTTGGGGATCTTCATCAACCTTAGAACCCGTGAATGCCGGCGGATTCATTCTCAAAAATTTTCTAATTCTGGTGGCAGCCGACGGCTCTTGGGAACTAGAGCTAAGAGTTGGCGAGCTCTGATTACCATTTTAGGCAGCTACTAATTGAGTGAGCATAGCGATTGCCCCTCGAAATTCTACCTCTGAAGTGGGTGCAGGCGGAGTAGCAGGCACTTGGTGGGGTACCTCCGCATATCTTGTGGGTCGACCTCTATCCCTCGATGGGCGTACCTCTGACTGGGGCATCTCTGCGTTATCAACATTCCTCTGGCTAGCCATACGTTTAGGAGGCATTATCTGTAACGTATAAACGCACGAATTAGAAAGGAGTTTTATAGAGTTTAACTCTATCGCACGAATTCAGAATATGAAAGAAGTGAAACAATTCCTAATGTCTTATAGCCTCCTGATTATAAGTGTGGTGCACAACACACCTATAAGCAAGACTCTACTAGACACGGCTTCATAGACTCCCTAGGACTCTTGAACTCTGTGCTCTGATATTGAGTTTGTCACGCTCCGGGAGGGTACCCTAGACGTGACCGACACTCAAAAGCCATTTCTGGCCTTCAAGCGAACCACCTGATTCAGTCACACTATCATTCAATCACATTCACTCAATGAAGGATTCAATCATAAACACACTATTCACATTATGGGGTCCGAAGGCCAAACACTATCAACTCAACAAAACAAATATAATAAGACTCCTCAAAATAACAGTCCAACCTCCCCACACTCTAGTCTATGAAGCCTCTATCAAAGTCTAGGAGGTGCCAATGACAAGCCTATGGCTACCAATAATCAAAATAAAGGAAACAACACAAAACTATACAGGGAGCTCGACATCTTTCGGAAACTAGGAGGACTCACCAAGTAGTTGGAAGAGTGTAGATCTTCAACGGTACGCCGGTTGATGATCTGTGGTACCTGTCTCTGCATCATTAAACAATGCAGGCCAAATGGCGTCAGTACATGGAATGTACGAGTATGTAAAACGGCCGAATAAAATAACATCAGAAAAGGATCAACCAACTCGGAAATCTCAACTTATAACTAAGTAACAATTCACTCAAGTGTCCTAAATCTAACAAGAAATGGTTTAGGTGGGACCAAATCACATGCCACTCAACTCAACTAACTCGGAGTACTATCAAGACCTAAATGGGAGTTTTTCTTATCCGACAACCATCACTTATGAGCCAGTGATAGTACAATAATCAGACGTTGTTGCCACATCCATCCATACCTTGCCAGGGCATGAACTCCTCCCTAATCATGGATTCCATCGATTAGTCAAGTCCTATCATTTCAGAACAATAAAATGGGAAACATCCGACTTTAACGGTGCAATCCCACGAGAAGCATTCGACTTTAACGGTTCCATCCCTACCTACGTTGGCGGCGTAGTTTTTGGAGTTCAAGTATGGACTATACTCTCACCCGCTTCGGTGTTCGATACTCCTCCCATGACTCTATGCTCATAAAAATCCATCCAATCATCTCAAACAAGCCCTCACGGCTAGTTTTATTTAGGACCTTGCCAACTCATCAACTCTATCCTCAATTTAACTCATTCAAGTCACAATGGCAAGTCTCGTTTAGAACCTTGCCAATTCGTCAACTCTATCCTCAAATAAACTCATTCAAGTCTAAATTAGATATGCATTTATAACATCTCACAAACATAACAAACTATTCCTCCCGTCATTTAACACCTCCTTAGGACTCATCACAACTCTAAGAATTTTAAACTAACAATTCAAGAGGAGTAACACATTTAAGGAAATTGACATATTCAACAAAATCACATGGTTAAAAAAATCAACCAAAGCATGTTACAACTCCTCTCCATTGACTCATGCTAACATGAAGATTTAGAAATTCTTAGCTCAACAACTTTAACACAATAAGAATCAAATTAATAGGAGACAAGACTCATTCAAACATAAACCATATCAAGAAACTTCATTCTCATGGACATCTAACCTCAAAGAAGAGTAGGGCACATGGAAGGACTCAACCCATGCTTTGAGTAGCCTTACATACCTTAGAATAGATTCTTGAAGAAACCTTGTTGTTGGGTATTCAATGGAAACTTGGAGTTTTGAAGCTCTTGGAACAATTCCTTGTTGGAAATAGAGAAGAAGAAGAAGAAGAAGAGAGAGAGACAGGGATTTCTAGGCCTTTTTAGAGAGAGAGAGGGAGAGGCTGAAAATGCTCCCAAAATTCCCAAGGCTCGAGTATATATAATTTGGGACAATTCCCAAATTGCTCTTTCTCCAAAATTCTGAAAAAGAGGCTGAAAACGCTCCTGGCGTGATAGTGGCGCATCGCGCCATTGCAGCGCCAGGTCGATTAGGCCTAAAACCTTCACATCTGTTAGTGGCGCGCCGCGCCAAGGACCAAACTACTGAGGCATGTTCTTGGCGCGATAGTGGCGTGTCACGCCTTTACAGCGCCAAGGCCATATTTTCTAGGTTCTGGAAAATAGACTTGAAAACCCTGCATACCTCGTAGTAGTGCGCCGCGCCAGGGACCAAACTACTGAGGCGTGTTCCTGGCGTGATAGTGGCATGTCGCGCCACTGCGGCGCCAGGCCCAGATTCCCACCAGTTGCAACCCAGGCCTAAAATTCTTGTCGAGCTAGTTCGTCTTAGGATCATCATATCTTTTGACTTCGAACTCCAAAAATTACATTCTTAGTGGTGTTGGAAAGAAGACTCGACGACCTTTAATTTAGTAGGTTGTGGGCCACCCAAATTATCGTCTTTCAAAAGGTAGGTTCATTAGAAGTCGACCCCTTATACGAACTCATCCTAAAACTTAGTCACGACAAATCTTTTGGACTTAGCTTGGTCCTAGGGGCCCTTGGTGACCCCACATCACCCTAACACTGCATAATTTCTCTAGGACTCATCTTAACTCATGCATATACTTCACAATACTAGAGTTCGATCCTACCCGTACACAAGAAGGGTCCGAATCTTAGGAAAAATTTGTTTTTGGGGGTGTTACACTACATGACTTTAGGAAAACTCCATTTCTTTTTTCTTTTGTGCTATTACTTGAATCCAATGTAACACCCACTAAAATGTTATTGATTCATGGATCCTTTCATTCATGAAGTCCAAATGAATTATCAAAGTTTTCTATTTAATTCAAGCATGAAACTTTATGGATTTTTATATCATGATTCCAAATGCATAGATTATTAAATATTTGAAGTTTAATCACCTATCTTATGTTAGCTTATGTTGGCTCTTAAATGCATTGAATTGTTGATTTATCA